>NC_140934.1:123194321-123751821 GCF_014529385.1 Adiantum capillus-veneris | reverse complement strand
GACAAATGCAAAGTGAGAGAGAGAGAGAGAGAGAGAGAGAGAGAGAGAGAGAGAGAGAGAGAGAGAGAGAGAGAGAGAGAGAGAGAGAGAGAAGAGACTAGGTGTGTTTCGGTTTTGGTGAGAGACAGATATATTTATTTATTTATTTATTTATATTTATAGATATATTTATATCTATAAGGGGAGAGAGAGAGATCATGATGGTTGGGTTTTGGCAGAATTGTCATGTTTGCTCTTGGTTTTGACTTGTTATGGTTTCTTGATGATTAGGATTAAGGTCCAGTAGGCAAAGAGGCTGAAACCAGATCCAGGGCTTGTGCCAGGATTTCAAACCTTGCAGGCTCAGTTGCTTAATGTATCTGCCAAAAGAACTGTTGACTTTTGTCAGGACATATCTGAGGAAAAGTTTGTTGGTGAAGACCAATCAGAGAGGTCACCAGGGCAAGAAGATTCCTCACCCGACAAGGGTGTGGTGCCCTGTAAGGTACATCTCAAGAAAAATACCAGAAAGAGAAATATAGACTTCTCCGATGATGCAGATGTGCTAGAAAGTACAGAATGTAAAGAAAAGGAGGATGTAGCTTCTCTGGAAGACCCAGCTGCATTGTTAAAGAGAAAAAGCTAGAGCGTGTTACTATTACTTTAATGAATAGAGCCCTCTCAAAGTGTCCCAGTGATGATCCTTTATATTTTAGTGTTCAATCAGAATCTAACATATGGTGGCTTGGTGCGTTTGAGGTAAGCGATATTCTCAAGTAAGCTCAAATATTCAGATCTACTTAAGTCTCATTTATTTTGTGTTGCAGGTAAAGAAAGAAGATCATGAGATTCTATATTGGGTGTTCCATCGAACTAATATTCCGGAGCTGATTGATCGACAGACTAACCAGGGAGAGGTACTACGTCTAGATGGAAGGGGAGACTTTCAAGTTCAGTGGCATCTTGCAGGTGACCTTAAAACATTAAAGTGCATGTATAATTGTGGAATGGGTGCAATGGCAAAGTCACCATGTTTGTTCTGCATGGAGCCTGCAATGGTCATGAACCCAAAGTGGTGGAGAAAAGCTCCAACACGTCACATTGAGGATCCTGCTTTTCGACCAGTTTTGAAAATACCACTTGTGAATGTTCACATTTTGTACAATGCATGCCCTTTGTAGAATTGTAGAGAAATTGGTCTACTTATACATCGGGTTTGCTTGGAAGATTAAGAACTCTGCAGAACGACAAGTAGCCTTGCAGTGCTTAGAAATGGTACTGTCGGATATGGGGCTTCATGGTGGCAATGTGAAAATCCAGCGGGATGAAAAGAGATCAACTGCTGAGAAGGATGTCCCATGCAAACCTTCCATCGGTGGGGTGAAGGCACGGAGGTTTTTATCTAAGCCCCAAGGTACAAGAGATCCAAAGCTAACAAAACATGGAAAAATATATAACACATCTTATGTTAGCAAGGTAGAGTATCAGAGCTGGAAAAAGCTACATATTGCAGTCAAAGACCACGAACCAACTACTCGTAACGCGAAGGCTGAGGTTTGGCGATCAATAGACATCCTATTTTTGATGTGCGACAAAGATGACTGGTCACAAGGTGATATGAACAAGTTCAAGGAAAATCTCAACCTTCTGAAAAAATCATTCAAGACAGCATGGACAGACACCCAGATTACTCACTACATGGTATTATTGTGTATTTCATTCTCTCTTATGTGCAAATATGTGAGTGTAAAACATTCTAACTAATCTGTTTTCATATCCAGCACATCATCTTCATCATTTGCCATATTTTATACAGAAGTATGGGAACCCGGCAATATGGAATACCCAAGGGATGGAAAAGTCTCATTACATGGCGAGAAATGCTTATTTCAGGCACACACGACATGGTGGCTCTCGAATCAAGGCTAACAGTTTGAGAGAACTATTTGAATGGTTCTATCGTAGAATCATTCATCGAATGCAGGCAAAAGAAGTCTTGGCAAATTCAGCAACAGCACAAGCAATCAGACATTTACAACAACAAAAATCTAAAAGATCAATGGCATACAACAACTCCGGAGCTCGTGAAAGTCAACGAAGGTGGAGAGAGACAATGGTGTATGTGAATCACAAGTGGAGAAAGATACTCTGAGTGGATGGCATTGTAAAAAATTTATGTAATACATGACCTTATACAATTGCTACTTGAAGTGTATCAAGATTTTGCAGGTTCAATTTTGTTTTTTGGCACGTCACCCTTGTAACGAATCATGAGATGTTTGCCATACTCTAAAAGTTCATCTGGGTTTTGTCTACCAAGAGCTAGTGCCATTGCTGTGTACGTGTAGTAATACGCTGCCCGACCACCTGTATAGCCTGGGCAGTAACCAAAACAATCTCTAGCAAACACTTTGTCAACAAGAATGACTTTATCTGCACTTTTGGGCAGCACCGGTCCACCCAAGAAGCGTGATAGTGTCTTGAATGTGTAAGTTGCTATTGAACCCTCTTGTGACATGGAATTGTGAAAAACTACTATCGGTGACTCGCAGAGCTTTGAAAGGTACTGTGCTAGGGCCGCATCCCTTCCTCGATACTCTCTTGTCCGGCGCCGAAGGAAGTCATCCTTGTCAGCAATCCAAGACTGCACATACAATGTCAGAAATGACACAAACAGAGAGAGAGAGAGAGAGAGAGAGAGAGAGAGAGAGAGAGAGAGAGAGAGAGAGAGAGAGAGAGAGAGAGAGATACCATGAAGCTCTCATCCTGCAGAAAGAGGTTTTCTTGCCACAGGTCTACAGATGTAGTTGACCCCTGACCTGAATGGTTAAACCAATCCTCCACTTCTTTGTTACTTTTCGATGGTCTTAGGCTTTGTCTTATTGCTTGGAAGGTGGCTTCATCAGGGAGTGTCTCCTTGTATTTTTCAGCTTTCTCAAAGCATCTTCGAAGGCATTCCATTGGATTGCTGGATGTTTCCATTGCCTCATCATCACTACTATCCTCTGAAACAAATCCACTCCTCTCCTCTTGGACTCTGGAAATAATAGCCAGGGAGAAATCCTCCCTTAAATAAAACACACTTTGCACATCATGTAAGAAGATATAGGTCCTGTCTCCAATCCTGAACTCAGGCACAGCTGGCAACATCATCTGAGCATGCTTCTCAGTGAAGTTACTGACATCCAATGGAAGTTTGATTTCTGTGGTTTTCACGGAGAGCATCTTACTTCTTTGTACTTCAATTGCCTCAACCTCAAGGTCAACTGTGTCTTCAACCTCCTCGACTTCTTGCATATGAGTTGTCTCCTCGCATTCCTCTTCTGGTGCTGCATCATGCTCCTCTAACACCTCATCAGGATTCTGCATGAGGTATCCAAACAGGCTGTTGAGGTAAATCATAAAGCCAAAGGCTTCCTGAATGAGTTTGCATTCTTTTTGGTGCAAAGGGCAGACTGAATGTCGGCAAGAGGGTGGTAACTCCCTATACTTCTTCACTCCCTGTCCCTTTCCACCACAGTCATTTAAATGCACAAGAGTCATAGTAGGCAGAACAACCCTTCCTACCTGCACCAAGCTCACACTCATCCAGTTTTAACACAAAATGTAATAGTCCACGTGACTCTTCAAATGTGACGTTGTAAAACTCCACCATTCTCTTCTGTAGTATCCGCAGGTCCATAAAAATATTGTTGAACTCATCATATGCCACAGTGTTGGCTCCATGGCCACTGTAAGTTGCTTTAATATGAAAGGGTTGTCCAAGATAGTCTCCCTGTGCCTCGTTAAGCTGAAGCCTCTCTTTCCAAACACTTGAGGCTGATGGTAGAAGTTTGGATTTTATACCCTTCCTAACAAAGATGGTTGAGACAGACTTTTGGATAGCCGAATATCCTCTTTTGCTTACACCAAGTGAATCAAGTGTGCCTTGTATCTCTTTTGCAGGCACTGAGTTCTCTGAAATAAAGCGGTCCACTACATTTCTTTGTAGAACCTTAAACTTCTTGTCATGTACTATATCTGCTACCAGGCTTCTACTTATAAGTGGCTTCAATCTCTTTCCTATATTGGCTTTGGGGTCAATGTTTTCCTTGTCAGGATAGATTGAGTCTCTACATGAAGACAATGCATAAGTAAATAACAGAAAATTTGCTTCACTAACACTATTTAGGCACATGAAAACAATGCATAACAAGAAAAAACAAAGTGATTACTTAACTAAGACAATGTAGCCAACCAAGAAGCATCACCTTAATGCTCGGATTCTTTTCTTGAGACCTCCTGATGCAACCTGCAATGTTTCAAGATTGCGCAATTTCTTCTTTCGGATACGACCACCCAAGATGGTGTCCTTCATTTGACAACTTCGCACCTTTTCTTTCAGTTCTTGTACCTCTGTTTTATGTTGCAAAATGGTAACCTGATCTGTAGAATGTAAATGTGAAAGGCGAACAATCTCACATTGTTGAGATTGGAAAATGCTCTTGTAAGTTCCAGCTTCTCTTGTAAGTGATTTACAATAACCCAGAAGGCCGTTTTCTCCATCACCAGCAAAGGTCAATAAGCTTGTAGGATTGACAAACGGTGGAGACGCATTAGTTATTGGATTCTTAGGGTAGAGAGAGCCTCTCGTCCAGATATCTATGTGTTTAGCTCCTTGAGCTCTGAGCGTGTCTATGGAGGTGGGAGGTATATGTGTGTTTGTTTTACTGCGCTTAATCAATGGTTGGTACTCATTGTCCAAATCAATGTGAAGGTGATATTTGGCTCGTTTGTGGGTAACATTTGTGCCATTTGAGGAGTGCGCCATTAGCCAAATGTGCAGGTTTAATGGAGAGTGAATAGCGGCTGCGGATTTGTCCCTCCATGTTAGCCTCATTCCCTCCGTATTGACGTTGTTCATTCAATACAACTAAAAAGAGTATTATCCCTCAATCACTACGAACGAATGTTCAGAGGGGTAAGGAATGTACTTAAAGTACACTTTTTGAAGTTTTACTATGATAGACCCAGCTCTTTTATTTGTCATTTTTTCTAGAGAGAGAGTGCAAAAAATACATTTTCTTAGAAGGCCCTCCAAATGACCTCCGAAATTTCCTAATGACATGCTCCCTCACCCTCTCCCTCGCCCACACATCTCTCTCTCAATCTCGTTTACTCTAAGACTCTCTCTCTCTCTCTCTCTCTTCCTCGGCAGCCATGAGGCCAGCAAACAAATTTCTCTCTCTCTCATCTCCCCACCCTCACACCCACACACACCCGCTCTCCCTCAGCCTCTCTCTCCCCTCTCGTTCACTATCTCCCTACCTCTCTCCCTTGTTCAGTCTCCTTCTCTGTGTTGTTACCAGCCCTCCATGCATGGGGTGCAGAATCTCTTTCTCTCTCGTGTTTCCTACATACACACACATCCACCCACCCATACACACATACACACACCCCACCTCAGCCAACCCTCCCTATCTCTCCCCACCGATCACCGTCTCTCTCTCTCTCTCTCTCTCTCTCTCTCTCTCTCTCTCTCTCTCTCTCTCTCTCTCTCTCTCTCTCTCTCTCTCTCTCTCTCTCTCTCTCTCTCTCTCTCTCTTTGTGTAGCCGCTAGGCCGGACAAAAGTCTCTCTCTCTCTCTCTCTCTCTCTCTCTCTCTCTCTCTCTCTCTCTCTCTCTCTCTCTCTCTCTCTCTCTCTCTCTCTCTTTGTGTAGCCGCTAGGCCGGACAAAAGTCTCTCTCTCTCTCTCTCTCTCTCTCTCTCTCTCTCTCTCTCTCTCTCTCTCTCTCTCTCTCTCTCTCTCTCTCTTCTATTATACACACACACACACTCTCTCTCTCCCTCCCTCTCTTCCCCCCCCCCCCCCCCCCTCTCGCTCACTCTCCCCATCTCTCAGACTCTCTCTCTCATTCTCTGAGTGGTCGACCAAGCCAGTAGTAGTAAGATAAAAATAAATAAATAAATCTCTCTGTTTTCTCTCATTCCCACACACACACACCTTTCAACACACTCACACATGTACATACACATACACACTCTTTTCATACACACACACCCTCACACAACTCTCACCCATCTCTCACTCTCTCTTTCAGTTAAAAGATATATATCTCTCATTCTCTGTCCATACACACGTACACTACACGCATGAGCGCACGTACATATTCAAACAAACACATGTACGCCATACACACACACAAGAAGAACTCGACATCGACGCCGAAAACGACAAAAGAAGAAATACCAAAATCACGCGAAGGCAATCATCAATCAAGAAATGACGCCGAAGGCATGCCCCGAAAGTGAGCAACGCGCTACATCGACGCATCAGCAAAGCCTGCCATTCACCTGCATCTCGTCCACGCGCATCTCCGCAGTAAACATCCATAGGGTAATCTATTTTTCCCATTTTCAAGCCAAAATGTTGTATAAAAAACCAATTGTATATTGCCACCTCTCTCTAGGTGATGGTCACAAAGGCCCACCTAGGAGATATCATTTTAAAGTTCTCATAAAACAAAGCAAGGGTCAACCATCGGGGACCCGGCTCCTTGCTTTGTCTCTCCCAATTAGGGCCCTAACCTAATTAGATTACCCTAAAGTAATACAACATGCACCTATAAAAGAACAATGAGAGGTCACTATCAGGGCATTGGGGGGGGGGGGGGGACTGGCAGCACTGGCAGCATTTTGGGCAACACTCGGGCACTTGGGGGCGGAGCACTTGAGAGTTAGCACTTGAGAAGAAAGCCATGCACTCACACTGACTCCAAGGGTCACCACACACAAGAGTAGAATCTTTGTACATATAGAATTCTTCCTAGAGAATGCACTATAGGCTCTCTCTGTCTCTCTCTTGCTCTATCTCTCTCTATCACCACGGTCGCCATCTTGTCAAAAGATAAGATTTCTGTAAATACCCCTTGAATCAAGATTTCCCTCACATCCTGAGGGGTTTTTATCATCTACTTCTCTCTCTCTCTCTCTCTCTCTCTCTCTCTCTCTCTCTCTCTCTCTCTCTCTCTCTCTCTCTCTCTCTCTCTCTCTCTACAATGTGCATTATTTGTGCTATTTTAAATCACCGTTGTCCGTATCCTAGCCTCTCAAAGCTAGGTGGTGCCCCCTGTTCATTTCCCGTGACAAGCTCGTCGTGCATGATCTTGGCATAGAGGCCATTGGGGTCCATTTTGCGCTTTGCACCTGTCATTTGGTGCCCCCACGAAGGAGGGCTTCTTGAAAACCTTCAGTTTGCAACACTGAAATGATGCGCATCATCAACCATGGACGAATGGCTGTGAGAATTCTCCAATCGGAGAACAGAGGAGGAGGAGATTGAAGAAGCACTGACCGTCTTAATTGAAGTGTTGTTGTTGGAATACACCATCGTAAACATCCAGGAGGTAACTTAAGTTCTCCGTCTCGCATCTCTTGCTCTAACCGCATATCAAGAGCCACTCGAGGGAAGGCTGCATGATGCTCTCATTGTCATTGCCCACCGCACTCCATCTATGAGTGCCGTTGATGGAGCAAAAGACGTCATGCGCACACTCACACACCCAGACAACTCAAAACCACACAAGGAATTTACTTAAATTCCAACCCATACACACCACCACTCAAGAGCTCAATAAAAACACTACCCACAAGCTTGATTCAAACTCCAAACGCCTCAACCTACAATCCCTTGCCTGCCCGTAGACAGTACAAGGTGAGTCGAGTTGATCAACACTTGAAATCACACTTGATGGTGACCAAAATATACAAGAAAAACCATCAAAAGTTCAAACCATTGCAAAGCCTTCACCAAACTCCACTCTGTTGGACTCTTTGGAGTAGTGCCAACCCTAATGACACCGATACAGGGTCACATAGTCTTGCAGAAATCCTCACCTTCTTCCCTCAATTCCTTTCACACACACATCCATGGAAACCTCAGAGCTTCCATAGACTCTCTTAAGTGCAAAATTGAAGAGATAAATCTCTCATTCACTCCTCCACACACTCGAAAACGCGATGCGAACGCAAAAGGACTGCACTAGACCACCTGTAGGAACCCTGCTTCCTCCCACACACCGAGAGGTGAAAGTGTTGATATTGCTCTTCAAAAGTTCTCCCTCAGCTTGGACCATCACGGCACCGTGAGTGATGTGGAAATTTGAAGCGATTTCACACCTTTTTGACCTTTTTTGGCCCAGTTTTGGCAAATTTTGACTCCTAGTGGGCATTTTTCAGTCATGGGAAAAACCCCAAACGGACTCCAAAATTCACCAAATCTTGTACGCTTGATCCTCGATACCCAAAGCACTTTGATACACCCCCACATTCTATTTTTGACCACTTCTAGGGAGGTGCACGCATCACCGTAGATCAGGCACCGTAAATAGACAGTTACTACATGTCCCAAACTTCTTGAGCGGGATGAGAGTACCCACACTTGTCGCTTGCATTATTTACATTCTAGAAAGCTCAACCACATTCTCTAGAGCCAAAAAAAAAGCCACCTAGAACCATATCCAAGGCCCCAATACCCTATCCGGGCATGTACATGTGCTCGACTTGTCAAAGGAACAGAATAATAGAGATAGACAGCAAAAGATAGAGAAAGAGATCTTTGTATTGATAGAGTTTTGATATAGCAGAGGAGCAATAAAATATATGGACGCACTCCGTTGTACGGAGCTCAAACCTCCCGACCACCCCCGAGGTTCAGTCCGCTTGCATGCAGCGTCTCACTCGCACTCGCGCTCGCAAAAGAGGAGATCTGTGAATGATCCCAAAAACGCACCACCCGTCTTTCTTTTCTGATTTTTCCTCGAAAAGCATGCGACCTCTCAAAATAGCCACTTTTCTATTTCTGGCGTTCAGTCGACTCGACTTGCGCACCAAGTATACCTGCGAGAATAAGATAAGAACGTGATCACGAAGCGATCCGTAAAGGTTAGAATTTTTGAAACTTTTTTTTCAGCTGTCTTCAACTGAGCATAACTCTCAAACAGAGCCAAAACAGCCAAGTCCGTCTCACACAATCTTGCTGCCCTCGTTGTGCTCTTCGACGGCTATGTGAGGAAAAAATTCCATAACCTGCTCTGATTTGCTAAAAATCAACCTGCAAAACAGAATTTTCTACAAAAACGATGCAAAAACAGCAAATCCCACTTTTTTCTTAATCTTTGGCCCTCAACGAGCATCAAAACATCAAAATCTCTAAAGACTCAAAGAACCAAAGTTGTTCCTTATAACACAGGCTTCAATCGCTTCATACATCACTTTTCCAAAATCCCACGTTAACACCTTCAAAAATGCCCCAGAAAGTGCCTTCCGGATCAAAAACATTTATTGGACGAAAACAATCCACACATCCTTCTACACAATGGACCAACTTTAAAACGACCAAAACTTCCTAGAAAAACAAAATTTTTTGCTAAAACATTTCAAAATCAAGTCGTCTTACACGACTGCTGGCATGCGAACCTGACTATTCACAATGTGTACACGTTGCATCTTTTCAGAACTTGAAACCACTTTGCAAAGCTCCCAAATGCATGTATTTACATCCTTTTGTACATATGACCATGCATATAAATGCTACTTTGTACACGTCAAAAGCGGTCTATCATCATTGCCCACCCTCTAGGAAGAGCATTTATGCTCAACCAAGAGACTATTTGCATTTGGAAACACATCCCTCGCAAAATATTTCTTCAATCTATAACCATTTATTCTGTAGCGCAAAAGTTCACCAGACAATCTTTCTAACTCATATGTGCCATTAGAAAATACATGCTTCACTCTGTATGGACCCAATCATTTGTCCCTCAACTTCTTTTGAAAAGTAAAATCCAAGCAAGAATCATACTTCATCACCAAATCTCCCTCTTTGATCTCTTTCTCTGGCAGCCTCCTATTCATTTTCTCCATCCTTGTCTCTGCTTGTTGAACATAATAATCAATGGCTTTCTCTCTATTCATTAGCAACAACTCTAGATAAAGAATTCTTTCTTACAGCTTGTCATTATGCTCACCGTGCATTCTACACAACAACTTCAAGGCATCCAATTGAACCTGTATGGGCATAAGAGCTTCTTTTCCATAAACAAGCTCATATGGTGTAAATTGTGTCGACACTCTATACACAGTTCTATAAGCCCGCAAACACTTTTCCAAGTCCAAGTCTCACTCTTTAGGATGTCCTCTATCATACTTTGATAGTATCTTCACAATTTGACCATTGCAGTTCTCAACCAACCCATTGCATTGTGGGTAGTAAGGAGAAGAATGCATATGCTGAATTTTCAATCTCTCCATGAGAGCAGCAACAAGTTTTCCCCTAAACCCGGTCCACGATCAAAAAATGATAACCATAGGAGCTCCAAACCTGCAACACGCCTGTTCATATAAAAAAGAGGCCACTCTTCCTGCTGTTACATCTTTTATTGCTCTTGCCTCCACCCATTCTGTCAAACAGTCCACAGCCACAAGGATATACCTTTTTCCATTGTTAGTTCTTGGCATTGGACCTACAGCATCTACTCCGCATTTTGCAAATGCATCAAAAGACATTATAGCTTTTTGAGGCTCAACCAAAAGCTTCCGATTTGCAAATACTTGGCATTCATGGCATGACTTGCACCAAAAATAAGCATCTCTCATCATAGAGGTCCAACAGTTACCTACTCTGAAAACACAAAAGACAACTTGATCCTTGCCTTGATGACCTGTTTCTTCATGACAGTGCTCCAAAATCAAGCCTATTTCTTCTTTGTACAACACTTTTCTCAAAATGCTATCCTTGCCATAAAGCATGAGATCCTCACCTACCAATGTATAGTTTCTTGCTTTTGAAAGTGTTCTCTTACGCCGAACCTTTGACATGCCTTCTGGACATTGCACTTTACCAAGAAATACTTCTACATCTTGCAATGATTCCTTCCTGCATACAAGGCTTCCTTGAGCTACCAAGGCATCCAACTTGTCCCTAGCCAACTCATTAGCTTATTTATTCTACTCATGCGGAACATGCTTAAACTGTATCTTCTCAGACTCATGCAAAAGCTTCTTGATGCCATAGAACCACTTCTTCAAATTGTCTTTCTTAACATTCCACAAACCAAGCAACTGATTCATGACTAGCAATGCATCCCCTTTTGCAATGACCCTCTTCAATCCAAACTCAACACACTGCTTCAACCCCAGGAAAAGCGTGAGATACTCGGCCTCATTTTTACTTTCAGCTTCATCAAGATCGTAAGCTCTAGAAAAGATTACATCGCCTTTTCAGTTCTTAATGACTACCCCACCACTTGCCTTTTGAAGAACTTTCCTGTATGCACCATCAAACATCATTGTATACGCATCTGTAATATCTACATCCTCTTCAGGATCATCCTTGTCAACCCTTGGGTAAGATGGAAGCTCCCCCCCCTTATGTACCACTATGTCTGCTAAGTGAGCTTTAACAGAATGATCCACTTTAAACTCAAACTCGTACTCTTGAAGCTCCAAAGTCCACTTTAAGATGTTCTTGCTAGGCTTCAAATGTTGTACTACATCCGGCAAAAGATTCGATGTGGTGAGCACATAGAATTTTTGGGGCAACAGATAGGTTTTAAACCTACAACAAGCAAGAACCAAGGCGAATACCCACCGTTCCATTTTTGTGTAGGAGAACTCGCTTACATTCTTCATCTTGCTCTCAAAATGAACTGGACTGAAGTTCCTTCCTTGCTTTTGTAAGAGAACCAACCCAAAAGCCACTGACCCCACACTGATAGATACATAGAAAATCGATTGCAAGTCGAGAGGACTCACTGTTTGTAAAGCACACAATACCTCCTTGATACCATTAAAAGCTTGTTGCATGTCTTCATTCCACTCAAACCCTTGGACTCTTTGACTCGGTTTTTGGAGAGGATACACATACTGACATAGCATCCAAAAAAAACATGACAAGTACCTGAGCTTATGCACAAATGATGCCAAATCCTTTGTGTTGCTGGGTGGATTCATAAGCAATAAAGCCTTAACTTTCTCTAGGTCAGCTTCTGTTCCATTTTGGGAAGCCACATGTCCTAGCAAATGGACTCTGGTATGAGCAAACTTACACTTTTTTGGGTTGAGTTGCCCACCCTCTTGTTGAAGCCTTTCAAAACTCAACCTCAACTTCTCCAAATGTGTGACCCTTGAGCTATAACACCCAATGTCATCCATGAAAATTGCTTCCTTCATGATAGCCACGGTCATGACACACACCTGGGCACCACCATCCACATATGCTTGCACTTCCGTCTTCTTTCCCAGCATAGATTCAACTATTGGCACCATATCCAGTGGGTGATCAACCCTCAAAGATGACACCATGCTTTGATGCTTTTCCTTCTTGGAAGGAAGCCACGTACTCACACACTTGGTCCACTGCCTCCTCAATTTACCGTTCAAAGCCACCAACTAACTAAAAGATATATTTGCCTTTTGATTTTGTATGTCATCGACAATATCATAGTCTTCAACACCTTGGCCAAGGAGGTAGTCCTTTGGACCAATTTTCCTTCTTCGCCACCTCTTGCTACTCTCTGGTTTGTCTTCTACCTTAGCCTTTCCTTTCCTTGCTCTTGTTTCCCTCTCTTCTTCTGTCTCTTTCTCCCTATCATGGCTAGCTCTCTTATTGGCCAAAACATCCACATCTTGATGCTCAAGGGTAATGATGTTAATAGCCCTACCTTCTCCATTTGCAGGCAACGGTTGTGGTTGTTGTTGTAGAGACAGTGCTTCTAGTGCCCGCTCTTGATGATTTTCTTCTATTCTTCCTCGACCACGTCCATATAGGGGGTATATCCCTCCTCTCTCTCTTGGTGGTTCAGGACAATCAGGGGCGTAGTGACCCTCCTCATCACAATTGTAGCATCTTGTTTGTAGCCTTCATCCCCTACCTCTCCCAACTGGCTGCTCCTTTCTTTGGTTCCTATTCATTATTTAATTCTTAATTCTTGGAAACAACTGACCGGAAAGATCATGCAAAACCCGGGCCGTAATGGGATCTGGACCTTGAACCACTCTCTCCACTCTATCATCCATTGTCACAGGGACCATTGGTTGCACCACAACGGGCTCAGCGTGTGTCATGCCTTGCTCCCACCTTCTCTTGATCTTCTTGCTCTTGGCCTCGACAATTTCCATGGCTCTTTCAAATGTAGCAGGCTTATCTTGATCGACCTTCTCCCTTGCACTTGGATGGAGACAATCCATAAACTGACGCATCTTAAAAAAATCCCCTGGAGGTACTTGGGATGCCGCCTCTAATTGAACCCAAAGTCCTTTGAAGTGTTGCAAAAACTCTTTAAAGTTAGCATGAACATCTTGCTGCAAACCTCTCCATTTTGTTGTCGCTTTTGCTGCAGTTAGTTTCTTTCCAAACCTATCAAAAATTGCCAGCTTCACCTGCTCCCATGTTTGCTTTTTGTCTTCCTCTAAACCTTCAAACCACTCCCGAGATTCTCCTTTGAGCACAAGAGGAAACGCATGAAGCTTTTCTTAGTTATTCACAATGTGCATACCAAGCTTATGCCACTCGAAGTCCGCACTCCAATCCTTCACATCCTCCTTCCCTGTGAACACTGGCCGACTATAATCCATCTCTTTGGAGTCGCTTCTCCCTTGCGTGAGTAACTCCACAAAAGTTGAAGTCTTGCACCTCAACCAAACCACCACTTTTCTTCCATGAAGCTCGAACTTCACAGCAAAACCGCTTCACCTGGGTGCACAACCGGCAAATTTCCGCTCCCTAGCGGGATTGCCAAAGGATGATGGAGCAAAAGACGTCGTGCGCACACTCACACACCCAAACAACTCAACACCACACAAGGAATTTACTTAAATTCCAACCCACACACACCACCACTCAAGAGCTCAATAAAAACACTACCCACAAGCTCGATTCAAACTCCAAATGCCTCGATCTACAAGCCCTTGCCTGCCCGCAGACACTACAAGGTGAGTCGAGTTGATCAACACTTGAAATCACAATTGATGGTGACCAAAATATACAAGAAAAACCATCACAAGTTCAAAAACTCCAGCCAAAAAAGGCCACTCTCAAACCATTGCAAAGCCTTCACCAAACTCCACTCTGTTGGACTCTTTGGAGTAGCGCCAACCCTAATGGCACCGATACAGGGTCACATAGTCTTGCAGAAAGTTGCACCTTCTTCCCTCAATTCCTTGCACACACACATCCATGGAAAACTCAGAACTTCCATAGACTCTCCCAAGTGAAAAATTGAAGAGAGAAATCTCTCATTCACTCCACACACTCAAAAACAGGACACGAATGCAACAGGACTGCACTAGACCACCTGTAGGAACCCTGCTTCCTCCCACACACTGAGAGGTGAAAGTGTTGATATTGCTCTTTAAAAGTTCTCCCTCAGCCTGCACCATCATGGCACCCAGGATACATTTACTCATGATACCCAAAGCACTTTTACACATCTCCACATTCTATTTTTGACCACTTATAGGGTGGTGCACGCATCACTGCAGATCAAGCACCGTAAATAGACAGTTACTACATGTCCCAAACTTCTTCAGCGGGATGAGAGTACCCGCACTTGTCGCTTGAATTATTTATATTCTAGAAAGCTCAAACACATTCTCTAGAGCCAAAATAATCTACCTAGAACCATATCCAAGGCCTCGATACCCTATCCGGGCATGTACATGTGCTCGAATGCTAGCATGCGAAACTGACTATTCACAATGTGTACACGTTGCATCTTTTTAGAACTTGAAACCACTTTGCAAAGCTCCCAGATGCATGTATTTACATCCTTTTGTACATATGACCATACATATAAATGCTACTTTGTACACGCCAAAAGCGGTCTATCACCGTCAAAAATGGAGGTAAAGAAGAAGCGAAAATCCTCTACATCGACGTCCACTGCGAAGAGATCATCTGTATCAAGGAAGGAAAAAGGTTGGTGATGCCTCTCTTCCCCAAGGAATCTGCAAGCAAAGGTATAGCCTCTGCTCCTAAGTGGCTAAAAGGGGTTGCTCATGCCAAAGGAAAGGAAGGGCTAGGCCAATCCTGAATCACATGACCCCCAAGGAAGAAACACTTGGCCACACGAGTGCTTTGAGTGTGGGAAGCAAAATTGTGCCTAGTTTGCCAAAAAGAAGGTCATCCAAAGCGAAGCGGCGTAAGATCGCCTAGCGATTCGCGCGGTGCATGCCAATACTACCAGTGCACTTCGACAACCCGGAAGCAGAAGTGGTAAGAAGGTTCCCATGCCCTAAAGAGGAGTGGTTTGGCTATTGTTCTTGGTGTTTTGGAGGACAAGTAGAGTGTTAGTAGCAAGCTCGCTCAGATACCATTTTTTGGAGCTCTCACTGTAAAAGCACCTATATTTTGATAAATCGAGAATATTGTAACTCCTATTTTTGGATAAACCTTGTAATTGATGAGCCGGGGCTACAATCTTCTAGATTGAATCAACCTGTCATTACCCATCTTTAGTTAGAGCTCCGAGATTATTAGTTTTGACCACCAAAAACCTTGGCTAAGGTATAAAAGCCAATTTTTGTAAGTTAATTTCAAGTTTTTGGATAATGAAATACACAGCGTAAGCTAACGGCGCTCACTTCTCTCCTTCCTGCGCTTCTTACTCCCTCCTGGGTTGTCACATTGCAGTCGCATTTGTTGCATTGCAACCGTAGGTAAGAGCTCTACGCATTGACGTAAGCATTTCATAGTAATTCGTAGTTGTTGGTGTCACCAACCTACGGCCTAATTTCATCATAAGTAGAAATTTACACTTCAAAATAAAAAACTAAACATAGGCGCGGTATTGGGGCATCATTGCTAAGCATTTAGATGCATTATGGGTCAAAAATCCACTGCTGTTAATAATCGTGATTATTGCACTTGACCTAAACTGATATTCGAGACCATAAGCATGTGTGCTTAGGTCTTATAAACTTGTCCTAGAAGTTTTGTTACGTTTGGATGTCATTTGATGTTGTAACAGATGTGATATGTTTGTCGATGAGCGATTGGCTTTTGGTGATTTCAGTCACTTAAGTGTAGCTTGAGCTAGATGCGAGTTGTTTATTGTTTTTTGAGAGATTGACAACCTCTTGTAGCCTCTATGCACTAGTCGAGTTAGCTTTGTCTCATGGATTGACAATTTAATCGTGGTTCTCGCTAAATCTGCAATAAGATAGGAGTGAGGTTAGACACCTGTCCCACATTTGGCGCCGCTACTGGGGATCAAAGAGACCTAAACTAGGAAAAAACATGAGTGTCTTGTGAAGTTATCCTTTAACTTTCTCTGGGATCTCCGAGAGTAGAAACTTTCTTTTTAGAAACCACAGAGGTTAAGATTGTCGTCGTTTGCTGTGTAGAGGTAGCTTGGAGGTAAGTTGTACTTACCGAGTGCCTTTAGGATTGTAGGATTGTAGAACTAGATTAGGATTTTGAGGATGATTGATAAACGAGACAAATCTTAAAATCAATGCTCAAAAAACCATAAGAAACAAGAAAACGAGTGTTTGTGGACACTTTCTACAACCCCATTGCATGAGAACCTAGAAGTAGGGTAAGTAGGATCCGAGGTGGATTTCATAACATTGCTCTCTCTCTGAAAGAATTATTCTGAGTTATTATTTGAAGTTGCATAATTTCAGTGCTACGGCTAGAAATAGCACAAAAAGACTCCAAACCACTCAATCCAACTGAAAAGTATACTTAAAAGTTGTATGAACCAATGGGTAAGCTCAAGGACACATTGAGGTAAAAATTTCAAGCGTTTGCAAAAACTCAGATTATTTACTTTTTCTTGACATTTTAGGCCAAATTAAGTTTTGACTTGATTCATAGGCTTAAAATAGCTCATGAAAACACTGTCCATTGAAAAAGTGCAAAAAAGTGTTCATTTTGGACATAAAGTAAATAATCGTGATTATTAACTTTCAGCTCAAATTTGACCAAGGTTGATATTAGTGACTCATTGCATGTGTACAAACAACTTTTGTAAAGGCTCATAGGATTTGGATCACCAAACTGGCAAAAAACTGGGTAAAAACTAAAGTTTGTACTGATTATATGAACTTGAGTGTAAATTGGGAAAAACCTGCCAAACTCAATCAAATTTAATTTATAGGCTTATATTAATGTGATATAGACATGTTTTACATGATCACTTGACCAAAAAGATGCAAAAAGTTGCCAGTTGTAAATAATCGCGATTATTTACATCTATCCCATTTTTCATTTTTTGACTAAGTTAGCATACCACTGGTTTTATCATGTTGTAATAAGCTGACAAAACAAATTTGGTAAGATTTGGATCATTGGAATGAAAATTGTGACCAAATTTGCAAAGTCAGTCTGCGGACACAAAACTAATGACCATTTGACCAAAAATGTCCAAACTTGATGAAACTTGGCTAGCAACCTTAAGTTGAAGTGCTTAACAAATCTGTGTCAAGATTGGGACAAAAACTTGCAAAAAATTAGCTGGAGTAAATAACCGTGATTATTTACATCTGCTTCAAAAATTAACGATCTAGCACATTTGAGTATACCACAAGGTCAAGCATATCAAGTAGACCACACAAATCAATTTTGGTGAAATTTGGATCACAAAAGTTAGACTTAAGCCAGATTCTTGAAAATCGAGTCTGTGGACACGAAACATTTGTTAATTTAACTTAAATAGATTTTGTCCAAACTTAATGAAACTTGTCCAAGGACCTTAACAGATTGTATACTTAGCAAACCAAGCCAAAAATTACAAAAAATTGACAAAAGTAAATAATCGCAATTATTTACTACTGCTACATAGAGACGCCAATTTTGACTGTTGAACTTGTACAATGTTAGACCAACATAGTACAAGGCCACCATGAAATTTTGGGTTCAATCAAATCCAAATTGGTACATGTTTACTCAGTTTCCATATTGCAGATCAATCCTTTGATGTTTTGCAAAGTCAAATCTGAAAGTCTCAACTGCTAACTCAATTAGCTCGATTTGAAGTGATACACATAGACGAATCACTTTTTAGCTAGCAAAAATTGTACAGTCTTTGTGAAAGAATAGCTAACTTGATCAAAATTGATACAGGAATTAGGTTGCAGACAAGGAATTGGCAGCTTGACAGAAGTTGCAATCAAGTAAAGTGGGAAAATTAAGCAACAAGTCAATCCGATGGTAAGTACTCTATCTAGGGCTTCACAAGTCTTTATGAACCTTAGATCTAGTCGTCTACTAGGAAATCAATGCATATTTGGAGAAACCTCCAATAGAGTATCCATTGAAGAGAGTGTGAATCAAGGTAACCCCTTGCACACTATCCTTGAAGAAGTCTCATACACTTTTTTTCTTCCTACTCGACTCACTGAGAAACCGGAAGGACAGTGGGCTATCAGCATATACTCTCTTTTTACAAGACTAATCGCCATGGAGCTCAGGTTTACCTAGACCCAAATGAAGAGTATGCTTTTTGCATTGATGACCATGGTTTTGAGTTCAAAGAGGAAATCAGGGCAAACAAACAAGGAGAAATGTACATGGATAGAAACAAAACTCAGTATTTACAAGTCGAAAACCCTGACGTGATAGACAAATGGGGGTTAGAAGTAAACACCATAATTCCAGATATGGCCGCAAAAGAAGGACCACCAACTTTAGAGTTTGAGGGATACGATCAAGTTGATTTGAAACCTTTGAAACGGCTTAGTACGGATAATCCTAGGATTGGAGTCTATTGTTGGAAGGATAGAAATGTCAAAGATCTTCTGTGGACTTTGCATGCCAAATCAGGATAACTAACACCCATGAAGATCATCTATATCTTCAAGATCAAAGACAAGGGATCAACAGATCTACCAACCTACCTATTTAGGGATTGTTATAACAACTTTGTTATGATGACTCCTAAGGAGGTAGAACAAACCAAATATCAAGGGTATTCCATAAGGGATTGGATTTTGGGCCAAGGACCACAAACTATTCCAAGAGATGAACTCCATGAGAGATCTTCTGAGAGTAATGTTAAGAAACCATCACGAAGAAAATTGGGTGATACTAAAGCCGGTCCAGGGCTACATAGAGTCACTATTTCCAACAGACTGGTTTGAAGGACTCAGAACAGGATCAACTGCCAGGAGACCGGGAGTTGAACCAAATAGACGTGTCAAACCAACTGATTTTCAAAAATGAATCAGAAAATACAGTGGATCGGAGGATCCATACGACCACTTAGCAAGCTTTAAGCAAGTGCTAAGATCAGAACACATATTTAATTTCCATACTCAATTCGAGGGTTATGGAAAGACATTAGAAGGAAAAGCATTGACATGGTTCTAAAACATTTCATCAAGGTCAATCATGGACTTGAACACATTAGCTTAAGGATTTGTAGCTGCTTGTTCCAAAACGGGGATCAAACACAATACAGTAGCTCAAATCTACATCTTTAATTAGAAACAGTGTGAGTTTATTAGGGATTGTGCAACTCCAATGAAACAATACATTGCCAAATGCCTAGAGCTAGACATACCTGCAGAAGAACGACTAGTATCATTGTTTCTACGGGACTGCTAAACAAATAACTCCATGCTATACTGTATAGCAAGAAGCATACAACCCTAGAACAGTGTGTGTCAGATGCTATTGATTTAGGAGAAAATTGTGATATTTTCAACGAAGAAGATATCTTTAAGGATAAACAAAGTGAGAAAACAACATCCACCAAACCAGCTCCAGTGGGAACGGCTGCAGCACCACTTTCATCCATAGAAGACATGCTCAAAAGGATGAATGACATGATGAATAACATGCAAAAAGCACCTATGAGGGAACCGAGACAAGGGATACCTCAACATGGACAACCAATTAGACCGCAAAAATGGTGTGCAATCGAGGGTAAATGGACTAACCATGAGACCAAGAGTGCTATTACCGACCAAAGTATGTTGAGAATGTTGAGTACGTGTCCATGAGACGACAAGTATCCATGTTCAGATATCAGCCTAATATGGCCCCAGCTCAAAGACCACCAATGGGTATGGAAAGACCTCAACCCGTGTTGGGTCAACAACCTCCATATCCGGGAAATAATGCACTGCTTGTAAAGTACATGCATCTAGAGGGAGTCATAGGTGAACAAGCACTATTGCTTGCTACACCCTACCATCTACAGTAATGGTAGAAGGACATTGGTATAATTCACATCCACCACCAATGGAAGAACTTGTGACTTATACTCCACCAGAGCTTGCACCAATGTATTATGTAGCTAATCAAGGTGTTAGACCCCACCTTGAAACAGAAGAGCCAGAACTTATAGAGTCGGACATCGAAGATGCCTTAGACGGAATTCCATTCGTAAGAAGACTGGCCAGGACACTTATGGGAAACATTAGAGAGATCAATAATGGGAGCCTAACTCTAAAATCAGCTCCTATAGAGGAAGTTTGGTTAGACAATCTACCTCCTCATATGGACATGGATGTGCAATCCTTGTATGGGGATTGCGGATCTGAAACTTTAGGAATGTCTAAACCATTGACCTTGAAAACATTGCCCTCTTACTTGGGAGATCACAAAAAAATCAATCCGTAGTGTGTAAAACCACTCAAGTAAAAAGAGCGGAACAGACCCTAAAAGTAGACAACATCCATTCAATCATGTCTACACCCATCCAATGCACTCTTACTTTGAGAGAACTATTGAAAATCAGACCATATTTATGGAATGATTTACAAAAAACTCTAGAGAAGGTGATAATAACGGGCCTAATCGTAAAAAAATTGGGAAAATTGAAACACGAAATGGACAACAAAGAGAATCGATCTCCTCTAATGAACATAGTCAGAGAATATTATGAAGGGAAAGAAGGAAACACAACCCTTTCAATGAAATATAATGACATAGAAACCATGGCAATACTAGATAATGGGGCAGGCATAGCCATAGCCACGAAAGCAGTATGGGAATCCTGGGGACAACCAGCCATTAGACAAACTCAAAAGAAATTGCAATTGGCTGATGGGACACATTGAAAGACCATTAGGACTGCTCGAAAAAGTGATAGTTAATTCCTGTGGGATTGAATATCAACACACTATTGCCATAGTAGACTTTGGGAAGAAACTCATTTATGAAATCATATTGGGAAGACCTTTCATGCGACAGGTATAGCTCATCCAAGATTGGGAAAACAATTATATGTACTTGAAGCAAGTGGGATCAATAACAAGGGTTAATCTAAAAGATCACACTTATAGAGATGTCATGAAAACGCCCATACAAGAGTTCGATTCGCTCTCTTCGGCTGAAACTAAGATTCCATCTTGGTTGAACAAAGACACTCCTATTTGGATGTGCAGAGCTTCCAAAAACGGGAGCTTAAAAAGAGAAGAATGTATCTTAGAAAGGGATAGCACAAATGAAGCATATGTACCTGAACCCTTTCTAGAGCATCTGTTTGAGCCATTTGAGTGGACTCAACTTTTAGCGACAATGGATGTATGTGTGGATACGTCTATGCCTACTCAATTATGTAATGAGGACGGCTATGACATAATTCCCATCCAAATGATCTCAACCCTCCACATTGAGGACGAAATTCACGAACCCAAGGACTTGATGAAAGCTCAACAAATCTTTTTAGACCTCTACTATGATGCAACAGATGAGTTAGAAGAATAATCAGCTACCTCAGATGATTCGGTATCGGAAAAAGAAGTTGTGAGAGCTAAGCTACTCATGAAAGGAGGGGAGGAAAAGTTTTTTGACTTTCCAAACCAGAAATCGAGAAGATAGAAATGGTATAGAGAAAAAAGAGACATTAGAAATTTGAAAGCTAGACCTATGCCATCAATCTCCAGTAACACAGTTTTTGATGCAGATAGATGCACATGATTGTGTCAAGGACAAAGTCACTGGAAGATATCCTTCAAACGAAAATCCAGAAGTGTCGAAAACATCGAGAAAAACGAGAAAGGAAACTCAAGCAAAACCTAAAAAATAGGACAAGGAGTCAACCATGACACGAGTCAAACGAAAAAAGAAATATCAAGAGTTAAAAAAAGCTCTAAAGGAGATATATACGACCAAAATGGAAACCACAGAAGAGGATAGTAAAGATGTAATGAGTGTTCCATCCCATGACAAGAAATATACTCTCCAAGATAAAAAAAATCATAGTCGAACAACCTGTTAGAGAATAACAAAAACAGGGTGAGTCCTATGAAGGACCTAAAAACGCAAAAAAGATAGATTTGGTTGAACCAGGAGAAGAGCCTAAGCCTGCCTACATTGCAAATGACCTAACAGAAGAAGAATAAGAGCTTTTGTTAAGATTACTAAAAGAATACCGAGATATCTTTGCTTAGTCATACAAGGATCTCAAGGGTGTTGATCCAAAAATCTGTCAACATACCATACCCATGAGAGATGATGCAAAACCAAGTAGACAAAGACCATACACCTACAATGAAACATTTTCACAGGAAGATCAAAGAAGAGATTGAAAAACTAAAGGAAGCCAAACTCATTTATGAAATTGAACATACAGATTGAGTGTCTCCAATTGTGGTAGTACCCAATAAAAATGGAAAACTACGAGTGTGTGTCAACCTCAAGAAAGTGAATGCAGCTACCATTAGAAACAACTTTCCTCTTCCAATCATTGATTATGTTTTAGAACGAGTTGCAGAAAAAGAAGCTTACAACTTTTTAAATGGCTTTTCAGGATACAATCAACTTTTGGTTGACCCAAAAGATCAGCATAAAACTGCTTTTGCAACAGAATGGGGTATTTTTTCCTATCAGCTTATGCCTTTTGGGTTAACTAATGCTCCTGCCACCTTTCAAAGATTGATGAGCCATGCTTTTAAAGAACATCTTAGGAAATTCTTGAATGTATATATGGATGATCTATGCGTACATTCATCAATCCGGGCTGATCATTTTGAACACCTCAAAAAGGTATTCAAAAAATGTAAACTTTATAGGATTTGCTTAAATCCTGAGGAGTGCACATTCATGGGTAGACAAGAAAAAATTCTTGGACATATAGTGTCTAAAAACGACAGCTACTGATATGGATAAAATCTATGTTATTGCTGATTTGCCTAGACCAACAACAGTCAAGGGGGTTCCAGCCTTCATGGGACATTGTGGATATTACAGACGGTTCATTTACATGTACGCTATAATTGCAAAACCCATGTATAGCTTGATTACACACTTTAAATGAACTGATGAGTGTGAAGAATCCTTCATGAAGCTTAAGCAAGCTCTCACTTCAGCTCCAATATTGAAAGCACCACATTGGAATAAAATTTCCACATACATGTAGATGCTTCAAATTTTTCCATTGGTTGTATACTAGCTCAACCAAGAGATGAAAAATTTGATTTTCCTATTTCTTTATGCTAGCCAATAGTTGAATATGGCCAAAAAGAATTATAGCACCACCAAAAGGGAAGGATTAGGAATGATCTATGCCGTAAAAAAGTATAGACATCACCTATTAGCCAACAAATTTGTGCTCTTTGCGGACCACCAAGACTTATTGTACTTGGTCAACAAGCCATGCAGCACAAGAAGAATAGTGAGATGGTTCATCATTCTTTTGGAATTTGATTTCATTGTGGTTGTATAGAAGGGCACTACATATCAAAGAGCAGATCATTGGTCAAGGATAATTTCATGGGAGCCACCTAAAGGAGTAGACGATGATCTATCAGATGCCTATCTGTTCTCCGAGGAAATGATACCTCAATGGTCGACAAATATGATATCATTGATGACCATAGCTCAAATGGATTCACAAAAATACCACTTCCTATTACGATCAGATTAATTGAGTTGGGAGGCTCTACAAAAGAAATCGAGATGAAATCTTGCTCTTATACATTAATCCTGAAGAGAAAACCCAATACTTAAGTCGAGCACATATTACCATAGTAGGACTTCACTTTGCAGAAGACCAAACTATGCAAAGGATCTTGAGACTTGGAGTATTTTGGCCAACTATGAGGAGTGATGTTTGCTCTTTTGTAAAGGATTGTCCTCAATGTCAAAAGCAAACACCCATACCTCATCTAACATTGTTCCAAATGTCACAAGTTCCTAAGTGGAGTAACTATCTAGTTACTTACTTATCTAAGTCGAACATTTCCCGAGGATATGCGTAAACGCCGTCAAAGAGCAATTGAAACTGAAGTAAGAGACTATGCTCTTTTTGGGAACCAATTGTATCAGAGAGGTAAGGATCAACATTTACGTCTTTGTGCAAATGAAGAAGAATATATTCCAATTATAGAACAAGCACATGCTGGATTAGCTGGAGGTCACTTTTCTAGTGAGACCACTGCAAGAGAAATCTTAATGGCACGCATATGGTGGCCAATAATTTTTGCAGATGCCAAAGAATATGTTCGGAGATGTGATTCTTGTCAAGGAGCAAAAATGCCAACACGTGTAGATAGCATGCCCTTAAGACCAATGATGGGAGCTCAAGCTTTCACAAAATGGGGTATAGACTTTGTTGGGCCAATATAGCCACCTGCTTATAGAACCCAAGCTCAATATATCATTGTCGCTACGGACTATTTGACCAAGTGGGCGGAGGCTAAAGCAACTCAAAAGAATGATGCTAGAACCACCGCCGCATTCTTATATGAGTATGTATTCACAAGTTATGGACTACCAATAGAAATTGTCAGTGATAGGGAAACTCATTTCCTCAATGAGGTAATCGAGTATCTGCTTAATGAATTTATGGTCATCCATAACAAATCATCTCCCTATCACCCACAAGGAAACGAACATGCTGAGCAAACGAATAAAATTCTTAGCTCGGTTTAAGAAGGATAGAGTGGGAAATGAATTTCCATGCTGCTCATCGAGCTTTATTCAAACATCTTTAAATGCGACACCCTTTAAACTTGTTTATGGTCTTGATGTCATATTGCCAATAGAATTTATATTGCCGACACTAAGGGTAGCTAAGGATCTTGAGTAGATTGGACATGAATTGTCAGAGAGACTTGAAGATTTAGAGAAGCTAGATGAGCAAAGGCTAACTACTATAGCTAGCAGAAACAAAAATAGTTTTTGATTCGCATCTAATTACAAAAATCTTCAAAAAAGGGGACTAAGTTTTAGTCTATTCCCTTAAGCAACACATTTCCAAGTTTAAGAAAAAGAAAAACGGACCGTTTATCATTCAAGATGTATCTCCAATTCGAGCAGTTAAGTTATCCAACCTAGATGGTGAACCAATGGCTAATTGGATTAGTGGGTGTCATTTAAATAAGTACAATTTGTCACTAGCCAATGAATTGCTAGAAAGAATGCATGCAACCAAGCAAAGAAAGATAAAATGACAGCAGGTTATTGATGAAGCCCACGAAAGCTGCTCTCAAGAATCAACAAATACCTATTCCCATCAACATTCTGGAAATCAATGACCGACAATGGGAATTACAAAAAGATGAAGTGTCAACGGATAATGAATGCTTAGATGGAATGGACCTTTGCATCAAAGTACAGCTCAACAACCATAGCACAGATGCATTGGTCGATACATGTGCTAGAGTAAATGCAGTTGTTATTCCACGCACAAGAAAGAAACAAATCAGTCTTCGACAATAGGAATAGCGACTATTAAAGGATGCAACAAGAATCCAACACCAACATTGGGAGTAGTCAACTTGAATGTGATAGTACATGGATGTTCATGTCCTCATCAGTTTGTATGCTTACCAGATGAACACATGAATGAGACAATGATTTTTGGAATTCCCTAGATGCGGACATACAAGGTAGTACCAGATTTGGATACCAATCAACTTCAATCTATCACCTAAAGGCGGACAACTCATTGTTCCAATTGCACCAAGCAAGGAGGAATGGAAAGGAAGTTACCAGCAGAGCAAACCACGAAGTAATCAATCTTCTCCATGCTATCAACAAGAGAAAGCTACAAGTAGCATGCAAGGAGTTAGCAAATTTGGGTACCAAAAGCACAACTTAAGGACAAGCTGATTCAAATCTGACTGCCCAAAACATCACGACAAAACCATAGATGCTTCCAAGGTTCAAAATAAGAAGACGAGCATCTCCGAGCAAGGAACTTAACACAAAATGGATTTGGAAGAAAAAGGAGCACTCACTTCTGCGCAAACAGGAAAACCGATCAAGCAATGGAGAGTTAAGTCTCAGAAAACTCAACCACACCATTCTAACCAAGACAAACCAAGATATCAATGGCGGATAAAAGCTCGAAAACAGTCAACATTGATACCAACAGCTTAGGAAATCAGTGTGCTAAAGCATCCTGATGGTACAATCAAGCAAAGAGCACACAAGCTACAAGATTTTCTCTTTGGAAGAGAGCATAAGAAAACCTCGATATCGGAAACCCTTGAGTTAATTACTGAAGATCCAACTCTTGCACATCATAATGATTGATCTTCAAAGCATGGTAGAGCCAACCATGGCTATGCATAGACACGATTGTTCAACCCATGCACACAATCGTCCCAAAGTACACCATCTAGGAGGGGTGGAAAGGTACTAGATAATTAAGGGCAATGTTTGAAGAGGGAGGAAAAAGTTTGAAGTCAACGTGTGATTTTTTGCAAAATTACCTAATAATTCTCTTATAATTCATCAATAGGGAAAAATTAACTGATAATATCTCTTCGATGAGTGTAAATAGTGTATATACTATCAGAAAATCATCAAAAAATAGTCCTTTTTGGTTGTTTTTCATCATTCTTCTTGATTTTGAAACTTAAAAATGGAGAAATCCACCAAAAAACAATAAAGATATGTTTTTCAATGGATTTTCTTAATTATTGGATATTTACTTTACTTTTTTAGAGCATTTTGTTATTTTTCTTGATTTTTCAATAAACATGTCAAAATTTAATAATAAATAGCAAAGGAGCTCAGATGAAAAAACTGAAGACACGGTGGTGATAAAAAAGACAAGGCGGACAAGCACAAAAAATTTCAATCTAATCGGTAGATGGAAGCGGGAAGCCTAAATTAGGCGGCCAGACCTACTTTTGCAGAATTCTTGTAGAATGAGCTACATGAATCCGATTGGGAAAATTTTTGAGTCTAACATAGATTTCACGGCCTAGTAGGACTAACATGGGAATTTGGGAAAAAATGGTTCGGGAAGTCAGAGTATAGATACCCAAAGGTAGGCTAATATCACCTCATTTCCACTTGTTGCCTTTGGAGAGAGCAAATTTCCACTTGTTGCCGGCAAGACCAAATTTTACCAAATTCAAGTTACGACTTGTTTTAGGTGTATAGAATATGTTTAGGTCAAAATTTTTAAGTTTTGCAAGAAAATGTTGACTGCTGTAAATAATCGTGATTATTTACTTTTGCAAAGTTTTGACTTGAAAATGGGATCATCACCGCACCTATCACTTGTGACTTGAAAATGGTATCATCACCTCACCTATCACTTGTATACACCTATTACATGCCAAATTTCAAGTATGAGCCAAAATGATAAATTATAACTTGAAAAATTACCAAAAAATGCAAAGAAGTCCTTGCAAGCCAAATTCTGAGTTATGAGTCACATTTTTTGATCCAAATCAGCTCATATCATACACACAGGGTCTATACCATGCCTAGAACCAAGTTGTACCAAAAAAATGTTCATTTTGATTTAAAAAAAAAGAGTTAATAATCATGATTTACTTTTTTGCCAAGATGGGAAAAATTTGCAACTTTGCCATCATGGGACCAAATTACATGATGTACTAAGCCCCCTAACCAAGTTTGAACAAATTTGGAGCTCAAAATCTCAAAATTTCTTCACATCTACTGTTTCAGAGACCTAAAGCCTAAATCTGGTACCATTTTTACCCTGTGCATCCAAATGAGTCCATATTTCACTCAGAGTATCTATTTGGTATATATTTCAAGCCTATAATGCCAAATTTGCAAAAAGTTGACAAAATTACTCAGCTATAAATAATCACAATTATTTACTTTCGTTGCATTTTTTTGTTTTGACTTCATGAATTTGATCTTTACTTTATGCATCTATGCGTGTTCTAAAATTGATTTGAAGCAAATTGGACTCAATTTGTCAGCAATTCAGACTGAAGGAAATTTCAGAGCGGAATCTGCCAAATTTGACACTCTATTCACTTAAGAGGAGCCATGCAAGCTACAGAGAAGGCCAAGAAGAGGGTCTTGCACAAGGAGAAGCTGCAAGAGCTACCGCCATACCAACTAGACCCCAATTCAGCAAAAACAGCTAAAGCGACCTATCTGTCGAAGGAACAGTTGTTGGAGGAGAACAACACCACAGTATTCACAGGTAGATTCAAAAGCGAAGAAGGACATCAGGTAGAACTGCAACTTCTACTAAAAGAGGTATATGGTGTTGTAGCAAAACCCGAGACAAAAGAAGCTAACAGAAGGCTCGGGCTCAGAGAGTTCTACGAACAAGAGCCATGTGGAGTGGATTTCCAGAAAGCTTATGAGCTCTTGTCCACAATCAAGGAAGATGGAATAGCCCAGATCTCTGACCAGCAAGGAAACAAGGTAGAAGTAGTCATTACAAAAGAGATAGTAGCTAAAGCTCTCAAATTGCCGATAGAAGGAATGACCATGAGGGCAAGAGATAGAAAAACAGCAGGAACCTTCACCAAAGAAACCGTTGCGACAACCTTTGCCGATCTCATCCAAAAATAGGTGTAAGAACTTGCAAGATTATATCATCAACACTTCCACTTCCTTGCAAAGAGATCGCCAAGGTACACCACACCCAATCATGCGGTTGCGACCACATTTACACAAGTTTTAAAGTCAACAACCAGGCAACCCATCGACCACGCGCAGTACATGTTGTCCACACTGAAGAGGACAAAGAAAGAGGGTAAGATAACATATCTGGGAGCACCTGAAGTTCTCACAAGAATTGCCTACCATGCTATTGGCATGGTAGACAACTTGCCACCTACCCCAGATCAGAACACATGGATCGTTTCCGCACAACCATCCCCTCGAACCACAACATCTACAAAGAGACTTACAAATCCGATGAAGAATCTGCTAAGAGCTCTCCAGAACGGCATGGCAGTGAAAGCTCCAACAATGAGGAAAGAAGAGCACACATCGAAGAAATGAAAAGAAAAGCAGGGTGGCACATCAAGAGGATCCTCAACAGAAGCAGGCTAGGTTTGAGAGAGAGAAGCATTCTTATGAACGAAGCCGCCAAGCTCAAGGCAAGGACTCTGCAAAGTGGGTACCCATAGAAGTCAAAGGACCAAGAACAAAGCACCCTGCATGAAGAGAAGCAGAAGATCCAAAGGATCCGTTAGAACGAATGTATCAGGAGGCAGAGGCGTTGAAGTTGAAAGAGGCTCAAGAAGTAGAAAAGAAAGCTAGAGATGCGGTGGAGCAGCAAAAACAAGCAGAAGAAGCAACACACCAAGGTGAAGCCCAACACAAAGAAGGTGGAATGTCCCCCAGACCATCCTCACCATTTACAGAACACCATGATCACCCCATGCCAAGCCCACCACCATCACTAGTAGATAGAACCACAGAAGCTGAGTCCACTAAGGAAAAAGAGTCTGAACAGGAAGAAGCATCAGAATCTTCACAACATGCAGCCACTACACAAGAGAAAGCCAAAGCACAAGAACCAGAGCCGGAAAGGGAAACAAGTCTTGCACCAGAGGATTCCACAAGATTTGAACAAACAAAAGAACAGGATTCAGAAGAGACCCCTTTCTATATCCACACATCACAAAACAGCCAAGGCATCCACAAAGCTTCAAGATGACAAAGCAAAAGAGAGCCAACCACAACCTCAAGGGCAAGAACAACCAACCACCACGACATCGCCAAGAGAGTCACAAGAGACTGTCGAAATGTTTAGGCAGCTCACGAGAAATGAAGATTGGCATACCAGTGATGAGGTAATCCTGCAAGTCAATAAATGTGCAAAGCAAATGTAGGATATGACAGAAAAACTCCGATCAACAGCATTTAGCCGCAGCACAAAGGCTAAAGAATTGGAGATGGTGATTGACGCTCTCCAAGGAGAGTTAGAAGACAGATTAAATGTCATCACTGATCTGCAAACACAAGTCCAGGTATTGAAAGCTAAAGCTGAACAACACCATTTAGCACAAGAAAAACAACAGAATGAAATGGAGGAGCTAGGTGAACTTCTCAAATAAAATTGACAGATGCTTGCAAAATAAAAGACGAATAGCTGACAGAGGTTACTAATGAAATTGTAACTACAACTCTGCCAGTTCAAAAGATTCAAGTGCAGCTAGATGTCATGAATGCCTCCCTGCAATATTCAGAACAGAGGATCAATGATCAGGCAACTTTTTTGCTACAAATATGAGAAAATCCTACAGTTTCCTCGATCAAAGGAACAGACAAAGTATACAAAGCACTAGAGAAAAAGAACAAAGACCTCAAGCTAGAATTAAAGCTGGAGCAGTCTCAACGCAGAGACCTGGCATTAATGCAGGTGCAACGAGAAGAAGAGCTGCTCAAAGAAATAGCCGAGCTAAAAAGAGTCAACCATCTGCTGAGAGATGGACGGCAAGAAATGCATGAAGAAGTAGGAACTTCAAAATAGCCACATATAGATATTCTCTCGGTCTCTTTTGCTGAGATGAAAACATAGCCAGCAGAAGGCCTAGGTGGAGAAGAGGATTTTCGAGTACCATTAACCAAAGCAGATGAAGTGCCAATGGTCCAGCTGTCAAAAGCTGAGGAAGATGCACTCAAAGAAAAGGTTACACAAGAGATAAATGAGCAGTTGAAAGCAGTTGTCAAAGTTACTCAATTCACTCCCAATAAAATCAATGCACAATGGCATCAACAATCTCTTCCATATCCTTTGATAAAGGTGGAGTTGCTCCAAGTCAAAGAAAGACTTTATAAAGACATGCAAGTAGAAGGTGCAGATGAGGAGCACTCTCAGTGGAGAGAGAGATGGTTGAACAAGAATCCAAGATATCTGATTCTGTTCACAAGAGCACCTGCAACACTTCAAAAGGATCCCACTTTTTGTCATGTACCAAGAGTAAGGAACTAGCAGGCACATGAGGCAATAACAAAGAAGTGGCGAACCTGGCTAAATTATCCAAGATTGCCAGCTGCAGAAAAGGGATCTCCAACAGAAGAATACATGGTGAAAACCCTAATGGGCACCATGTCATTTTTCAAAAGTCTACCTGATCTATCATGTGCAATGCTTTATAAAATTTACTGAAAGCTGCTCACTTGCATTGAAGTATTTCATGAGCCAGAGCAAGCACGAGCCCCATGGATGTCTTTCATCGAGGGCAATAAAGGTTTATGCTACAATCTCAGTGGTCAACCTTTCGAAGAAGTACTCTATGGCTTCTACGCCCGATGCATGCTCTTACCTTCTCATAATATGTTGGTGTTTGAGGAAGCGTTGTACATAGGGTTCTTCACTTGGTGAACGAAGATTTTTGGGCCAGTGAGATCAGTAACCTGACTTCACAATTCGTAGGCTACTCCGCAGTTGAGGTTAAAAACAGAGTCACTATGCGGTTTTTGCAAATGCCAGATAAAGAGAGAAAAATCAGATACGAAAAGGCTCTACATGCACTTAAAAACCACCTCGCTAGCTATCAACACGAAGACTATTTCAGTCCATAAAGCTGTGTCAAGGGACGACACAAGCGAGCAGGGGGTAATGTTAGTAACAAGCTAACTCGGATACCATTTTTTGGAGCTCTCATTGTAAAAACACTTATTATTTTGATAAATCAAGAATATTTTAACTCCTATTTTTGGATAAACCTTGTAATTGATGAGCCAATGCTACAAGTTTTCAGATTGTATCAACCTGTCATTACCCATCTATTAGTTTTGACCACCAAAAACCTTGGCTAAGGTATAAAAGCCAATTTTTATAAGTTAATTTCAAGTTTTTGAATAATGAAATACACAGCGTGAGCTAATGGCGCTCACTTCTCTCCTTCTTGTGCTTCCTACTCCCTCCCCGGTTGTCACATTGCAATCGCACTTGTTGCATTGCAACCGCAGGAAAGAGCTCTACGCATTGACGTAAGCATTTTCATAGTAATTTGTAGTTGCTGGCGTCGTCGACCCGCAGCCTAATTTCATCATAAGTAGGAATTTACACTTCAAAAAAAAAAACTAAGCATAGGCAGAGTATTGGGGCATCATTGCTAAGCATTTATATGCATTCTGGGTCGAAAACAACTAGGTCAAAAATCCAGTGTTGTTAATAATCACGATTTTTATAATGGACCTAAAGTGGGATTTGAGACCATAAGCATGTATGCTTAGGTCTTATTAACTTGTCCTAGAATTTTCATTACGTTTGGATGTCGTAACGGATGTGATTTGGTTGCCGATGAGCGATTGGCTTTTGGTGATTTCAATCACTTGAGTGTAGCTTGAGTTAGATGCGAGTTGTTTGTTGTTTTTTAAGAGATTGACAACCTCTTGTAGCCTCTATGCACTAGTCGAGTCATCTTCGTCCCATGGATTGACAATTTAATCGTGGTTCTCGCTAAATCTGCAATAAGATAGGAGTGAGGTTAGACACCCGTCCCACATAGAGGGTCTTCCTCCTCTCCCCGTACAGCTCATCCTGAAGAAATTGTCTACCATGGGTGAAACTCAATGGGCCGGAGACGAGTTACAACTAAATGGTGTGGAGTTTATGCAACTAGCTGACTATGGTAATTACTTGCAATTGCTACTAGCTAAAAGGCTAGGAGTGATCAAACGTGTCACCATCACTCCATACATGCTGAGCGACGAAGGGAAGGTGGAGCCTTTGAAGGGCGATGACCTCCTATGGATGTGCCAACTTGTCAACACCGGCATGGTAAGGATGTAAGTAAGTGCTATGTACACGCTATGCATCATGGATAACGGACCAACCGCCTTTCCATTTAGGTTTCTACAACACATGCATGTAACTATATATTTAGATAGAAAAATCTTCTAGCAACAGAAGATTGTGTATGTGTTTGGTGTTGTGGTGCTAGGAGAAATCCTTAGCTCCCCAAATCCTATTATCCTCCCCGTGTTGGATTACCATCACTCTTTTAATGTTTCCATTTTCATCTTGTTCTGATCTATCCACCCAACTCTGTAAGAAAGCCGTTGTAAGTCACTAATTCATTTGTGTTTAAGAGAAAAGGGGAATTTTTTTTTTGAAATAAATCCTTTTTTGCAATGGAAAATGTTTCTTTCCCAACCTTCACGCGTAAGGTGGGGGAAGATGCTTCAAATTTCCTGGATAACCTTGAAATAGCATGTGTCATCTCTGGGAGGGATGACGATGCTTCACAATTGCGCATTTTTTGTTGCTAATGAAAGTGGAAGCAAGATCATGGTACAACAACTTAGTGCCAGCCACCAAGGAAAGGTGGGATGTGTTAAGAGCAGCATTCCTTAGGTGTTTTGGAGAAGGCACCACATCCGCGAAGCTATGAAAATTGATAATGGAGTTGAAGCAAGGAAGTATGGCTGAGTATGCAGCATACGAATCAAATTTTGTGGATCTATGGGGACGATGGGTTGCATCGTTGAGGGAGGGTGAAGGGGCACCCAATTTCCTAAAAAAGATCAGTTTGTGGCTGGTTTATGGCCAACTCTTAAAGAGAAGGTGAAGGGAAGGTTTCCTGCTACATATGAGGTAGCAGTTAAAGTAGCCAAGATAAGAAGTTGTGTCTACAAGCCAAAATTACCGAGGAAGAGGAACCGGGAAGGGCCCGACCAAACCTAGCCGCACCTGCAAAACAGCCGTCTAGAGGAATCAGCCACAAGAACAAGACCTACTCAACCAAATCACCAACCAGCTAGAGAATCTTTCAGTACATCCGGTGCAGCAAGGGCATGCACTTGTCAAAAATCCAAAGCAAGGAAGAGGGCAACGAAGACAAAATTAAGACTACCATTGTTACAACTGTGGAGAGGATGGCCATGGCATGTACTACTATCCTCATCTAAGAAGATAGAACTACAATAGAGGAGGAAGACAGAATCAGATCTCTCCACCAAGGGCGAGACCACCACCACCCAGGCAACCAGGGTCGATTCCACCGGTCCAAATCCTTCGACCATGCATACAACCACCACCACCACCACCGCAACCTCTCATTCCACCACCTGCTGAAAACCAAGCAGTGAGCGTCATTAGCCTTGAAGCCAAGGGAAAGAAAAAGATAGAGGAGCATGTCAAAGAGAAGGACAAAGGGAAAGGAAAAGTATAAAAGGTGGATGCCATGGGAGTGAAGCATGACAGGCACAAAGAGGCCTCTCAAAGGTAGGAGAAGATGAAAGGAAAGACGAGTCTAGCAAGAAGGCATCTAAGCCTCGGCGAAAGATTGACATTGTGGATTTTTCACTGGGTGAGTATGCTAAACCATATAACCTAGTTCACGATGTATTAATGCAGGGTCCCAAGATAACCTGGCCCCAATTACTCCATCTTGCACCAAGGATGAGGAGACAATAGACGAAGATGGTGTTAGTAGTAAGCTAACACGGATACCATTTTTCAGAGCTCTTGTTGTAAAAACAATTATTAATTTTTGATAACTCGAGAATATTTGAGCTAACGGTGCTCACTTCTCTCCTTCTCACGCTTCCGAATCCCTCCCCGATTGTCACATTGCAGTTGCGTTTATTGCATTGCAACCGCAAGTAAAAGCTCTATGCATTAATGTAAACACATCACAGTATTTTGTATCTTTTGGCATCGCCGACCCGCGGCCTAATTTTATCATAAGTAGAAATTTACACTTCAAAATAAAAAACTAAGCATAGGTGGGGTATTGGGGTATCATTGCTAAGCATTTAGGTGCATTCTTGGTCGAAAATGACTAAGCCAAAAATCCAATGTTGTTAATAATCGCGATCTTGGTACTTGACCTAAAGTGGGATTTGAGATCATAAGCGTGTGTGCTTAGGTCTTATAAACTTGTCCTAGAAGTTTCGTTACGTTTGGATGTCATTTGATGCTGTAACGGACGTTATTTGCTTGTAAATGAGCGATTGGTTTTTGGTGATTTGAGTCACTTGAGTGTAGCTTGAGTTAGATGCGAGTTGGTAGTTGTTTTTCAAGAGATTGACAACCTCTTGTAGCCTCTATGCACTAGTTGAGTCAGCTTCGTCCCATGGATTGACAATTTAATCGTGGTTCTTGCTAAAACTGCAATAAGATAGGATAGTGAGGTTAGACACACGTCCCACATTTGGCGCTACTGTTCCGGGGAGCGAAGAGACCTAAACTAGGGAAAAACACAAGCGTCTTGTGAAGTTATTCTTTAACTTCCTCTAGGATCTCCTAGAGTAAAAACTTTCTTTTTAGAAATCGCATAGCTTAAGATTGTCGTCTTTTGTTGTGTAGAGGTAGCTTGGAAGTAATCGTACTTGTCGAGTGCCTTTAGGATTGTAGGATTGTAGAATTAGAGTAGGATTTTGAGAATAGTTGATAGACGAGACAAATCTTAAGATCAATGCTTAAGAAACCATAAAAAACAAGAAAACGAGTGTTTGTGGACACTTTCCACAACCCCATTGCATGAGAACCTAGGAGTATGGTAAGTAGGATCCGTGGTGGATTTCAGGACATTGCTCTCTCCAAAAGAATCATTGTGAGTTGTTTTGAAGTGCAAAATTTCAGTTCTACGGCTAGAAATAGCAAGAAAAGACTCCAAACCACTCAATTCGACTGAAGAGTATGCTTAAAAGTTGTATGCACTAGTGGGTACGTTCAAGGACACTTTGAGCTAAAAATTTCAAGAGTTTGCAAAAACTCAAATTATTTACTTTTTCTTAACATTTTAGGCCAAATAAATTTTTCACTTGATTTATAGGCTTAAAAGAACCCATGGAAAGACTATCCATGAAAAAAGTGCAAAAAATTGTTCATTTTGGGCATAAAGTAAATAATCACGATTATTTACTTTCATCTCAAATTTGACTAAGGTTGATACCAGTGACTCATTGCATGCATATAAACAACATTTGTAAAGGCACAAAAGATTTGGATCACCAAACTGGCAAAAAATTGGGTAAAAACTAAAGTTTGTACTGACTTTCTGAAACTTGAGTGTAAATTGGGAAAAAAATTGTCCAAAAAATAAATTTGATTCATAGGCTTACATTGATGTGGTAGACATGTGTACATGCTCACTTGACCAAAGAGATGCAAAGAATTACCAGTAGTAAATAATCGTGATTATTTACATCTGCCTCATTTTTCAACTTTTTTGACTAAGTTAACATACCACTAGTTTTACCATGTTGTAATAAGCCCACAAATCAAATTTGGTAAGATTTGGATCATTGGATTGGAAATTGTGACCAAATTTGCAAAGTTAGTCAACGGACAGAAAATTGTGATCATTGGACCAAAAATTGTCCAAACTTGTTGAAACTTGGCTAGACCTTAAGTTGAAGTGCTTAACAGATCTGTGTCAAGATTGGGACAAAAACTTGCAAAAAAAAAGCTAGAGTAAATAATCGCGATTATTTATATCCGATTCAAAAATTGACAATCTTGCATATTTGAGCATACCACAAGGTCAAGCATATCAAGTAGACCACACAAATCAATTTTGGTGAGATTTGGATCACAAAAGTGAGACTTAAGTCAGATTCTTGAAATCAGAGTCTACGGACACAAAACAATTACAAACTTGAACAAATTTTGTCCAAACTTGTTGGAACTTGTCCAAGGACCTTAACAGGTTGTATACTTAGCAAATCAAGCCAAAAAGGGCAAAAAACTGACAAAAGTAAATAATCACGATTATTTACTACTGCTACATAGAGCCACCCATTTTGACTTTTGAGCTTGTACAATGTTAGACCAACATAATACAAGGCCACTGGGAAATTTTGGGTTCAATCGGATCCAAATTGGTACATGTTCACTCAGTTTTTGAGTTGCAGATTAGTCCTTTGATTTTTGCCAAAGTCGAGTTTGAAAATCTCAGTTGCTAGCTCGATTTGTAGTGATACACATAGAGCAATCATAATAGCTAGCAAAAACAATAATGTCTTTGTGGAAGAATAGCTAACTTGATCAAATTTGTACAGGAATCAGGTTGCAGACGAGGAATCGGTAGCTTGATAGAAAGTGCAATCCAGTCAAGTGGATGAAATTGACAACAAGTCAATCCAAAGGTAAGTACTCTATCCACGGCTTCACAAGTATCTATGAACCTTAGATCTGGTTGGGTACTAGGAAATCAGGGCATACTTGGAGAAACCTCTTGTAGAGTATCTACCAAAGGAAGCGTGAATCAAGGCAATCCCTTGCACACTATCCCTGAAGAAGTCTCAGACACTTTTTCAGATTCAACATCTGAAATGTCTTCTTATTCGACTCACTCGAAAACCGGAACCACAATGCCCTATAAGCACATACTCTCTTTTTATAAGACTAATCGCCATGGAGCTCAGGTTTACCTGAATCCTAACGAAGAGTATGCTATTCGCATTGATGACCATGCTATTGAGTTCGAAGAGGAGATCGGGGCAAACAAACAAGGAAAAATGTACATGGATCAAAACCGAACTCAATATTTACAAGTCGAAGACCCTGATGTGATAGACAAATGAGGGTTAGAAGTAAACACCATAATTCGAGATATGGCTGCATAGGAAGGACCACCAACTTTACAATTCGAGGGATACGATCAAGTTGATTTGAAGCCTTTGAAACGGCTTAGTACGGAAAATCCTAGGATCGGAGTCTATTGTTGGGAGGATAGAAACATCAAAGATCTTCTGTGAACTTCGCATGCCAAATCAGGACAACTGATGGCCATGAAAATCATCTATATCTTCAAGATCAAGGATAAGGGATCAGGAGACCTACCAACCTACCTGTTTAGGGATTGTTATAACAACAAATTTATTATGATGACTCTTGAGGAGGTAGAACAAACCAAATACCAAGGGTATTCCATAAGGGATTGGATATTGGGACAAGGACCAGAAACAATTCCAAGAGATGAACACCGTGAGAGATCATCTGAGAGTAATGTTAAGAAACCAGGATCCACCTCATCGCGAAGAAAACCGGGTGACACTAAGGCCAGTCCAGGGCTACACAGAGTCACTATTTCCAACAAACTGGTTTGAAGGACTCGGAACAGGACCAACGGTCAGGAGACCGGGAGTTGAACCAAATAGACGTATCATACCAGTTGATTTTCAGAAATGGGTAAGAAAATACAGTGGATCAGGGGATCCATACGACCACTTAGCAAGCTTTAAGCAAGTGCTAAGAGCGAAACACATATTCGATTTCCATACTCAATTCGAGGGGTTTGGAATGACATTAGAAGAAAAAGAATTAACATGGTTCCAAAACATTCCACCGAGGTCAATCATGGACTTATACACATTAGCTCAACGATTTGGAGCTGTTTGTTTCAAAACTGGGTTCAAACACAATACGGTAGCTCAAATCTACAGCTTTAAACAGAAACATGGTGATTCTGTTAGGGATTGTGCAACTCGAATGAAGCAATATATTGCTAGATGCCCAGGGCTAGAGATACCTACAGAAGAACGACTAGTGTCATTGTTTCTAGAGGGGCTGCTAAACAAAGAACTTCATGCTATACTGTATAGCAAGAAGCATACAACCCTAAAAGAGTGTGTGTCGGATGCTATTGACTTAGGAGACAATTGTGATATTTTCAACAAAGAAGATGTCCCTAAGGATAACCAAAGTGAGAAACAACATCCACCAAACCAGCAAATGGGAATAGCTACTGTAGAACCACTTTCAGTCATAGAAGACATGGTCAAAAGGGTGAATGACATGATGAATAACATGCAAAAAGCACTTATGAGGGGACCAGGGCAAGGTATACCTCAACAAGTACAACCAATTAGACCGCAAAAATGGTGTGCAATCGAGGGAAAATGGACCAACCATTAGACCAATGAGTGCTACTACCGACCAAAGTATGATGGAAATGTTCAGTACGTGCCCATGAGGTCACAAGGACAACCCATGTATAGATACCAGCCTAACATGGCACCAGCTCAAAGACCACCGATGGGTATGGAAAGACCTCAATCTATGTTGGGTCAACAACCTCCATATCGAGGACATAATACAGTTCCTGTAAAGTACTTGCATTCAGAAGGAGTCATAGATGAACAAGCACTAGTGCCTGTTGCACCCTATGTTGAGCCTAATCCATCTACAATAATGGTAGAAGGAGATTGGTATAATTCACATCCACCACCAATGGAAGAACCTGTGACTTATGCTCCACCTATTATGTAGCTAATCAAGGTGTTAGACCTCCTATGGTAAGACCCATGGTTAAGCCAAGAATGGAAAACTGTCACAACTATGGTGCAGATGATCGTTGGAAAGTGAATGCCCAGAGCTTGACAAGAACCTCAAACTGGTTGAAGCTTATTGCATACAATGTTGCAAAAAGGGAGGACACTTCCCAGAAGATTGTCCTAAAAATCCTTTAAACAAGGGTAAAATAGTAGTAAATGTAGTCCAAGTGATACCTAATAGCTCATCTGAGAGCGAGCCGATTGTTCCAATCAAGGTTATCACTAGAGCCCATGCTAAGAAAAAGAAACATGACTCCTCTGATGATTTGGAGAATACAAAAGTTGCCTCTCAAAAGACCAAAAGAAGTAGAAGCAAAAGGTATGAGATGAGAAAACAGAAACAACGAACTGAAATCAAGGAGAAAGCAAAATAACTATTCCAGGAAAAGGTGAAAGAATCTGGAAGCGAACTCAAAGAAACAATCATGAAATTTGGAGGATCAATTTTGGTAGATAAATTTTTTGAGCCTATTAATGCAGCCTTGGAAGCCTACCAAGCAGGACTAAAAGCAGACCAAAACATGGAAAACAAATGGAAAAACTATCCTTCTCTAAACATGGAAGCAGCTAAGCTTGAAGCTTATCAAAATTTGGTAAGAATCACGCAAGAGATGCTTGAAAAGCAAAAACCCAAGCTCGAAAGTATGGCAAAACCTGAGAAGCTTGTTAAGAGAGACAATCAAGAAAATTCCGAAGTGGTGGTAGAACCCCACCTTGAAACAAAAGAGCCAAACTTATAGTGCCAGACAGTGAAGATGCCTTAGATGGAATTCCATTCATAGAGGAAGACTGGCCAGGACACTTATGGGAAAAAGTTTGAGAGATCAATGATGGGAGCCTAACTCTAAAGTCAGCTCTTATAGACGAAGTTTGGCTAGACGACCTACCTCCTTATATGGACATAGATGTACAATCCTTGTATGGGGATTGCGGATCTGAAGCTTTAGGAATGTCTAACATTGACCTTGAAAACATTACCCTCTTACTTGGGAGATAACGAAGATGAATCTATAGTGTGTAAGACCACTCAAGTAAAAAGAGCAGAACAGACCCTAGAAGTAGATAACATTCATTCAATCATGTCTACACCCATCCAATGCAGTCTTACCTTGGGAGAACTATTAAAACTCAGACTATATTTATGGAATGATCTAGAGAAAACCCTAGAGAATATGGGGATAATGTGGCTAATCTCAAAAACTTTAGGAAGATTGAAACACGACATGGATAACAAGGAGATTCGATATGTTACAATGAACAAAGTTGGAAAATATTACGAAGGGGAAGAAGGAAACACCATCCTTCCAGTGAAATATAATGACATTGAAACCATGGCAATACTGGATAGTGGAGCAGGCATAGCCATAGCCACAAAAGCAGTATGGGAATCCTAGGGATAGCCAGCCATTAGACAAACTTGAATGAAATTGCAATTGGCTGACGGACACGTTAAAAGACCATTAGGGCTACTTGAAAAAGTGATAGTCAATTCCTGTGGGATTGAATATCAACATACTTTTGCCATAGTAGACTTTGGGAAAAAACTCAATCATGAAATCATATTGGGAAGACCTTTCATGTGACAGGTACAGCTTATCCAAGATTGGGGAAATAATTATCTGTACTTGAAGCAACTGAGATCTATAACAAGGGTTAATCTCAAAGATCACACTTATAGAGATGTCATGAAAACGCCCATACAAGAGTTTGATTCAGTCTCTTCGGCTGGAACTAAGCTTCCCTCGTGGTTGACACTCCTATTTGGATGTGCGGAGCTTCAGAAAACGGGAGCTTAAAACGGAAAGAATCTATCTTAAAAAGGGATTGCAGAGACGAAACCTATGTACCTGAACCCTTTCCAAAACATTTGTTTGAGCCATTTGAGTGGACTCAAATCTTAGTGACAATGGATGTATGTGTGAATACATCAATGCCTACTCAATATTGCAATGAGGACGGCTACGACATAATTCCCATACAGATGATTTCAACCCTCCACATTGAAGATGAAATTGAGGAACCCAAGGACTTGATGAAAGCTCAACAAGTCTTTTCAGACCTCTACTACAATGCAATAGATGAGTTAAAAGAACACTCAGCTACCTTAGAAGATTCGGGGTGAGAAAAAGAACATGTGAGAGCTAAGCTACTCATGAAAGAAGGAGAGGAAATTTTTTTTGACTTTCCTAACTAGAAATCGAGAAGACAAAAATGGTATAGACAAAAAAGAGACACCAAAAACGTGGAATCTAGACATATGCCATCAGTCTCCAGTAGAACATAGTTCTTGATGCAAATAGATGCACATGATTATGTCAAGGAAAAAATCACTAGCAGATATCCTTCAAATGAAAATCCAAAAATGTCAAAAACATTGAGAAAAACAAGGAAGGATACTCAAACAAAGCCAAAAAACAGGAAGAGTCGACCATGACAGGAGTTGAGCAGAAAAAGAATAAATATCAAGAGTTGAAGAAAGCTCTAAAGGAGGTATATACAACCGAAATTGAAACCACAGAAGAGGATGGTAAAGATGTAATAAGTGTTCCATCCCATTACAGAAAATATACTCTCCAAGAGCGGAAAATCATAGTAGAACAACCTGTTAGAGAACTGTGAAAACAGGGAGAGTCCTACGAAGGGCCTGACAACGCAAAAAAGATAGATTTGGATGAACTAGGACAAGAGCCTAGGCTTGCCTACATTGTAAACGACCTAACAGAGGAAGAAGAAGAGCTTTTGCTAAGCTTGCTAAAAGAATACCAATATATCTTCGCTTGGTCTTACAAGGATCTCAGGGGTGTTGATCCAGAAATCTATCAACATACCATACGCATGAGAGATGATGCAAAACCAAGTAGAAAAAGACCATATACATACAATGAAACATTTGCTAGGAAGATCAAAGAAGAGATTGAAAAACTAAAGGAAGTCGAATTCATTTATGAAATTGAACACACAGATTGGGTGTCTCCAATTGTGGTAGTACCCAAGACGAATAGAAAATTACGAGTGTGTGTCAACCTCAAGAAAGTGAATGCAGCTACCATTAGAGACAAATTTCCTCTTCCGATCATGCTAGGAAATATGACTTAGCTAAATAGATATTTGAGTAGATTACTTAATGGAGAGAGATACATTTCACACACAAGAGATTATAGAGTAGAGAGAGAGAGAGAGAGTACACACAATATACGTGGTTCACCCAATGTGGGCTACGTCCACGGAAAAGCAGACACTCAATGGATTTAGTACTTCAAAACAAGAAGTAGTTTACAAAGGGATTATACCCTTAATAGAGCTCCCACCTTGCTTCACTCTCACCACCTCACACTCACCTTGTTGCATCAACTTCACACTATGTAATGTGTCTGGAAATGGCCTCCTTTTATAGGCCAAAAGAGCTACCCTTTCTCATGAGAGGCAGCCATGTGTAGCCGCCCTTGTGTAGATAAGTCTAAATTAGACCCTCCAATCCACCCATGTGTGGCCGCCCTTGAGAAGACAAGTCCACTTTTGAATTTGGCCACCGGCCAACCGGCTATTGACTTCTGACCACTGGCCACCGGCCATTGACTACTGGCCACCGGCCAACCGATCGGTCATTTTTCGACCACTTTTTGGCCGCCGTCCGGCCATGATATTCCCGCGAAAAGGAATATTCCGGCGAGTCCCTGAAGTTGCCCCTGAATTTTGACCATGAAAATTTTTATTTCTGGCGAGTGGTTTTCCTTCACGCACGATGGGTTCTCCTCATAATGGGGTCCTTACAAATGTGCATTTTTACCACAAAAAATTACAAGGGGTAAATCAAGCTCCATACTTAACAATCTCCCACTTGGAGACTGATCTCCAAACCAAACCTGTGACTGTTTTCCATCTTGGCTTCTTATCCTTGAATGCCGATTGAAGATGAGCAAAAGCTCAACTTCTCCTTGTTGACCACCTTTGTAAACATGTCTGGTGCAAGATTTTCACTTGTATGCACCTTTCCTAGGTTTAGCTGTCCCTCTTCCAAAATAGTGCGTATGAAGTGATATCTCACCTCAATGTGATTTGTCCTTGAATGAAAGGCTAAGTTCTTTGCAAGATAGATAGCGCTTTGGCTATCACTGTACAAGACACAATTGTCTTGTTTGAATCCAAGCTCTTCTAAGAATCTATGAAGCCACATAATTTCTTTGCTTGCCTCCATCATTCCTACATACTTTGCTTCCGTGGTAGAAAGTGAGACCACTTTCTGCAGCTTTGAAGCCCAGCTTACTGCTGTGCCTCCAGCCGTGAAGACATAGCCAGTACTGCTCCTTCGAGTATCTTTGTCACTTGCCATCTTTGCATCAACATACCCTTCTAGAAAAATATCAGTTCCTCCAAAATACAAAGCATTTGTTGTTGTCCCTTTTAGATACCTAAGTATCCACTTTACAGCTTGCCAATGCTCTTTACCTGGGTTGTCCATGAACCTACTCACAACTCCCACTGCATGTGCAATGTTTGGCCTTGTCCAAACCATAGCATCGTTAGAGAACCTACCGCTGTAGCATATGGAACTTTAGACATATAGGCTATCTCCTCTTGTGTCTTTGGACACATATCCTTTGTTAGTTTAAAGTGACCAGCCAAAGGTGTAGAAATTGTTTTGCATTTTGCATTGCAAAACTTTCTAGTACCTTCTTGATGTAATCCTCTTGAAATAGCTTTATTGTCTTCTTCGTCTTGTCCCTTGATATTTTCATACCAAGTATCCTCTTTGCAGCACCTAAATCTTTCATTGAAAAAGATTTAGACAGGTCCTCTTTTAGGTCTTTGATGTCCTGCATGTTAGCACTTGCAATCAACATGTCATCAACATATACAACATTAGGATGATGAATTTCCCATCTCCCAAATTCTTCATGTAGACACAGTGATCCGAGTTGCATCTTGTGAATCCATGATCCAACATCCATCGATCAAACTTCAAGTACCATTGTCTTGATGCTTGCTTTAAACCATACAAGCTCTTCTTTAATCTGCAAACCATTTTCTCCTTACCTTTTACTTCATACCCCTTTGGTTGAAGCATGTATATTTCCTCCTCTAAGTCATCGTGAGGGAATGCCATATTTACATCCATTTACTCGAGATTTAGATCATGAGAAGCCACAAGGCTTAAGACAAGTGTAATTGAGTTCATTTTTACAACAGGAGAAAATATTTCATTGAAGTCAATACCTTTCTTTTGAGAAAACCCTTTTGCCACAAGCCTAGACTTGTACCTTTTCTTCCCACCTTCTTCTTCCTTTAGCTTGTACACCCATTTGTTTTAAAGTGCCCTCTTACCATTAGGCAACTCAACCAACTCCCATGTTTGGTTGCGATGTAGTGAGTCCATCTCCAATTGCATGCTCTTCATCCATTCTTCTTTGGATTCATGTTGCATAGCTTCTTTGTATGATTTCCGCTCTCCAGAATTTGAGATAAAGAGATGGTTGAAGGAAGGAACAAACCTTTTTGGAGGTCTATTTGCTCTTGTAGATCTTCGGGGAATAGGTTGAGGCTCCTCATTTGGTTGAGGTTGTTGCACATTGTCACCGTTTGTAGTCCTTGAGTCTTTACCGTCCTCAAGCTCCATGTACTCATCACCTATTTCTTTTGTTTGTTTTCTTTCCAAGTAGTCTTTGTACATATTTTGTTCGTTAAAAATTACATACCTACTCCTTAAGATTTTACCATCTTCAGGATTCCATAAGCGATACCCAAAGTCACCTTCTCCATAGCCAATGAAGAAACACTTTTTGGACATTGCATCTAGATTTGATCTTAGGCTTCTATCTATGTGCATGAAAGCCTCACACCCAAACACTTTGAAAAATGCATAATTCACCGATTTACCTGTCCATGCCTCTTCTGGAATTCCCCCATCCAATGTCGTTGAGGGTGACTGGTTGACTAAGTACACAGACGTACTTACAGCTTCTGCCCAAAGCTCAAGCGGCGCATGCTTCGTGCTCGCTCCATGATTGTCGTGGTCATCCTTTCCAAAATCCCATTTTGTTGAGATGTCGTTGGGGTTGTCCTTTGCCTCCGAATGCCATTGCTAGCACAAAAGCTTTCAAAAGCTTGGGTGCAATATTCACCTCCATTTTCGGATCTGAGGCATTTAATCTTGGTACCTGTTTCATTCTCCACAAAGGCTTTCCACCTTTGAAATATGGAAAACACATCAGACTTATTCTTCATGACATAAACCCATGTTTTTCTAGTCGCATCGTCTATGAATGTTACATAGTACAATGAGCCACCAATTGATGGTGTACTTGCAGGACCCCAAACATCAGAATGAACCAACTCAAGTTTTTTATTTTTTCTTTCATTTCTTGATCTTTGAAATTTTACCCTCTTTTGTTTACCATAAACACAATCTTCACAGAACTCTGAGTCCACTTCTTTCAAACCTGGTAGAAGCTTCTTTGTTTGAGGGATTTGCATTCCTTTGGCACTCATATGCCCAAGTCGGTAGTGCCACACCGCACTTTCAACTTGTGTAGTTGCTACATAAGTTGAAGGTTGTGTGCTGATAGTACACAAGTAAAGTGTACTGACCTTTTCTCCCTTGGAAACCACCAAAGATCCCTTTGAGATCTTTCACCGTTTGTTTTCGAATACAATGTTTTGACCTTCATCGTCGAATTGTTCTATAGAGATCAATTTTTTTCGAAGAGAAGGAACATGCCTAACATCTTTAAGCCCATTCATTTTCGTTAGCAATTTTGACAGAAACTGTACTTTTGCCAACAATCTCACAAGCTTCATCATCTCCCAAGTATACGTACCCAAAATTACCTTTGGTGTAATCTTGGAAATGTTGCTTGTGTGGTTTCTCATGGAATGAAGCCCCGGAATGTACTATCCAAGAAGTAGACACATTGTCTAATGAGAGAATTAGTTCATCTTGCTCTACTTTACCTGCCACATTGGCCTCCGATGTTGGCTTGTTGTCTTGAGACTCAATCTCCTTCTTCTTCATGGACTAGCAATCCTTCTTGACGTGGCCCTTGTTACCGCAATTCCAACATTCAAGAACTGACTTTGTGCATGACTTGCTCCGTCTTGAGCGATCACGACCCTTTTGGTTTTTGAACCTCTCCTTAGGCCTTCCTCTTGTTTCCACTAATATTGCAGCACTTGATGATTCTCTTGTGCTTCTCCTTCGCATTTTCTCGCTTAGGAGAACACCCACAACATCATCAAACTTAAGAGTATTTGTGCCAGAAATAGAATTACTCACAGCCATCACAAGGTTGTCCTAACTATCCGGTAGAGATGATAGTATAAGGAGAGCTCGCACTTCGTCATTGAAATTGATTTTCACCGATCTAAGTTGACTTATTTTTGTGTTAAAGTCATTTAGGTGTTCTGCAACTGAACCATTCTCTGCCATCTTTAGATTGAACAAGCGCTTCATAAGAAATACCTTATTAGATGCCGATGGTTTCTCGTAGAAGTCATCAAGTGACTTCATCTAGTCCTCCGTGGTCTTAATCTCCGAAACATTGAAGGCCACCGTTGACGCCAAGCTTAACCGGATTGTTCCCAGTGCCTTTTGATCAAGGACAATCCATGCTTCATCTGCCATGGTTGCGGGCTTCTTCGGAAGACCGCCTAGTGGCCAATAGAGGTCCTTCTGGTAGAGATAGTCTTCAATCTGCATCTTCCAATGTTGGTAGTTTTTGCCATTGAACTTCTCAATCTTGAGCTTCCCTTCCTTCACCATAACTCCCACTCAATTCAAGGAATTCTTTCCTTGAGATAACTTAGTTACGAGCAAACCTAGCTCTGATACCAGTTGTTAGGAAATATGCCGTAGCTAAATAGATATTTGAGTAGATTACTTAATGGAGAGAGATAGATTTCACACACAAGATATTATAGAGTAGAGAGAGAGAGAGAGAGTACACACAATATATGTGGTTCACCCAATGTGGGCTACGTCCACGGGAAAGCAGCCACTAAATGGCTTTAGTACTTCAAAACAAGAAGTAGTTTACAAAGGGATTATACCCTTAATAGAGCTCCCACCTTGCTTCACTCTCACCAACTCACACTCACCTTGTTGCATCAACTTCACACTATGTAATGTGTCTGGAAATAGGCCAAAAGGGTTGCCCTCTCTCATGAGAGGCAGCCATGCGTAGCCGCCCTTATGTAGATAAGTCCAAATTAGACCCTCCAATCCGTCCATGTGTGGCCGCCCATGAGAAGACAAAGTCCACTTTTGAATTTGGCCACCGGCCCACCGGCTATTGACTTCCGACCACCGGCCACCGGCCATTGACTACTGGCCACCGGCCAAACGATCAGTCATTTACCGACCACTTTCCGACCGTGTCCGGCCATAATATTCCGGCGAGTCCCTGAAGTTGCCCCTAAATTTTGGCCGTGAAAATTTTTATTTCCAACGAGTGATTTTTCTTCACACATGATGGCTTCTCCTCATAATGGGGGCCTTACAAATGTGCTTTTTTACCACAGAAAATTACAAGGTGTAAATCAGGCTCCATACTTAACAGATCACTAAGCGTGTTTTAGAATGACTTGCAAGAAAAGAAGCTTACAGCTTCTTAGATGGCGTTTCGAGATACAATCAACTTTTGGTTGACCCAAATGATCGGCATAAAATTGCTTTTGCAATGGAATGGGGTATTTTAGCCTATCGGGTTATGCCCTTTGGGTTAACTAATGCTCCTGCCACATTTCAAAGATCGATGAGTCATGCTCTTAAAGAATATTTGAGGAGATTCTTGAAAGTATATATGGATGATCTATGCGTACATTCATCAATCCGGGCTGATCATTTTGAACACCTCAAAAAGGTATTCAAAAAATCTAGACTTTATAGGATTTTCTTAAATCCTGAGAAGTGCACATTCATGGGTAGACAAGGAAAAATTCTTGGACATATAGTGTCTAAAAATGGCATAGCTACTGATATGGATAATATTCATGTTATTGTTGATTTGCCTAGACCAACAACAGTCAAGGGGGTTGAAGCCTTCATGGGACATTGTGGATATTACATACGATTCATTTACATGTATGCTATAATTGCAAAACCCTTGTATAGCTTGATTACACACTTTGAATGGACTGAAGAGTATGAAGAATCCTTCATGAAGCTTAAGCAAGCTCTCACCTCAGCTTAAATATGAAAAACACTAGATTGGAATAAGATATTCCACATACATGTAGATGCTTCCAATTTTGCCATAGAGTGTATACTAGCTCAACCAAGAGACGAGAAAATTGATGTTCTTATTTCTTATGCTAGCCGACAGTTGAGCATGGTAGAAAATAATTATACCACCACCAAAAGAGAATGATTAGGGATGATCTATGCCATAAAAAAGTATAGACATTACCTATTAGCAAACAAATTTGTGTTCTTCATGGACCACCAAGCTTTATTGTACTTGGTGAACAAGCCATGCAGCACAGGAAGAATAGTGAGATGGTTCATCATTATTCTGTAATTTGATTTCACTGTGGTTGTAGAAAAGGGCACTACTCATCAAAGAGCAGATCATTTATCAAGGTTCAGGAGACCTCCTAAAGGTAGATGATGATCTACCAGATGCATATCTCTTCTCTGTGGAAATGATACCTCGATGGTCGAAAAATATGGTATCATTGATGACCATAGCTCAAGTGGAATTCCTATTACGATTGGATTAATTGATCAATCGGCTATGTATCAATTAATAGCTGGTAGGCTATACAAAAGAAACCGAGACGGAATATTGCTCTAATGCATTATTCATGAAGAGAAAAATAATACCTAAGTCAACCACATGTTACCATAGTGGGACTTGACTTTGCGGAAGACCAAACTATGCAAAGGATCTTCAAACTTGGAGTATTTTGGCCAACTATGAGGAGTGATATTCACTCTTTCGTAAATGACTATCCTCAATGTATAAAAAAAAACACCCATACCTCCTGTAATACTATTTCAAATGTCACATGTTCCTAAGTGGAGTAACTATCTAGTTACTTACTTATCGAGCCGAACATTTCCTGAGGACATGAGAAGGAGATTAAGGTGCCTGAAATAAAGACCCTACCATTGCCACCACCAAAAAATATTCCTAATGCTTTTACCTTGTTCTTTGATGGAGCTTTTCGACGAGCCATAGGAAAAGCAGGGGGAGGGCTAGTGTTGCTCAACCCAAGTGGGGAGGTGGTCATCATGAAGAGAAGGTCAATCTACCAGGTTCAACTAGCAACAATGAAGCAGAATACGACACACTACATGGTTTAAAGATATGCATTGGCCAAGGTATACAACGTCTCATGGTAAAAGGGGATGCACTTCTCATTGTGAAGCAAATTTTAGGCATTTGGGCATGCAAGAATGAAAGCATAAGGACAAAAGTTCATGCCATTCGTAGATTGTTTATTCAATTTGAAGAAGTGCAACTATATCATATTCCTAGGAAACAGAATGAAGTTGCCGATTTACTTGCACAGCAAGTAGTTACATGTGTTGAGAAAGAAGTGCAGGTCATCATGGTGGCAGCAACTATCAATCAACTGAGATACCAGGGATTGGAGTCATTGACTCACATTATTTGCGAGTGAGGCGGTCCGGGGCGGGCAACAAGAGAGGTGACCTCTAAACACCCCTCAAGGCTCCCGTGTTGCTCAATTGGGGTTGGGGCAACCACAAGCACAACAAAACAACAAACCCACAGCCAAACCCAAACAAGATAGGGGCACCACCTAGTTATGGTATGCGAACTAGGACGCAAGAGAGATTTTGGCACAACCAAGAAGATGCACCACACAACACACACAAGCAACCTCACACCAAGACACGCACAAAATGGACCAGAGAGAGCTAGAGCAAAGGGAAGAGAGAGAGGAATGGATCTTGCGTAATACCTTATTTGTGACTTGCAAATGGAGATGGTTCGTTATGATGCTATCGTAGAACTTGTACAAAACTCACTCAATGCTTAGTGATTGCTAAACATTGCCAAAACACACACACACACTGTCTTAGGGTGTGGGAGACCTCTCACCACAATACCCTCTTACAATGGACACAAAACTGGCAATGAAAAACACACTAAAACACTTTCTAAAATCAAGATCAACCGATAAAAACTCAAATACACAAGTCACCTTGAATTCACCAAACCGTATTGCACAAATGGAAGGACGAAGATTTGAACGTCGAATCACGCCTTTGATGCACCAAACCTCAATTTATTGATAATGAAGGAGCATATACAATAGTGGTTTTGAGATTTGTGGAACTCACGCTCTCTCACTTGCAATGTGTAGCTTGAAGGCTTCTCTCACACCAAGAGTGAAGCTCACAAGTGGTTGCTACACCTAAGTCTCTCCTCACGCATAGAGTGTTGGGGTGCTATGTCAGATATTGGAGGTTGTTTTACAAGAAGGAGAGGGGAGACCCCTCATTAAGATTATTGGAAATCCTAATTTACAAGCTAACAAATCAAGATTATGATTTTTTTGAATATCAAAACATTGCGGGCCTTCTTTGTTTGCTTGAGTCATGGGTGTGGGCTCAAAAGAGAGCATTATTGATGGTAGATAAGGTGAAAGTAAGTAAGGAGAGAGAGAGAGAGAGAGAGAGAGAGAGAGAGAGAGAGAGAGAGAGTTACTATACACATGTCTTGAGGTGAGGTGTCTTTTATGGTTAGGTCAATGGCTATTTTGTGTTAGTATGTTAGTGGTTAGTGTTAGTAATCACTAGAAAGTTAATGATATATTTACAATGGATAGAATGGTTGAAGTAAGATGGTTGAATGAAGTGAGAAAATCCTTATGATGGTGAAGCTTGAAGAAGTTTTGGACTTACTTGTGTAGGTTCTCAAAATGACTATCGATCTTCTTCTTCATCTTCTCTTCTTTACGCCACCGCCGCCAAGGTTGATCATCGTGATGAAAATGGTAATTCCGTCGATGAGATCTCTTGATTTGCAGAGGTTAAGCATGGTACACATGCTGAATGTATGTATATATATAAGGAGTAAGATGGAATTGTACTTTGGAGATAATAGAGAGAGGCATAGAGATGGTGTATGTACATGGAGAGCTCATATGAGAGCTATGGGAGTAAGTGGGGAGGTTAATGGTGAAGAAGGTGAGAGAAACCATTGAAGGTGCAGGTTTGAGTGAGGGATTGAGAGGAATGTGTGTGTGTGTGTGTGTGTGTGTGTGTGTGTGTGTGTGTGTGTAGAAGTGTGGAAAGAGGTGAGAGAAGACTATGGGCTACTTGTGAGAAAAGTGGGCAGACTGGGGTCCACTCAAAAAATCATATCTCACCGCTGGTATCTCCAAAAATTATGGAAAAAAATTGAGGTGATTATTCAGAGCGTGGGCTACATTTTCTCTTTTGACCACCGCTCCAAATTAGGAGTGGAGATGGGTGCCAAAATTCTCACCAAAAAGCCTGTTTTTATTCCTGCAAAAGTCTTTTAGTGGCCCCCTCCTTTGTTGAATTTGTACAATGCATCCAAGAGTGAGCCCCTCCTTTGTCATATCATAATACAAAGCATCCAAGTTGCCCTTGACCCATGCATGGAGGAGGATTATTGGTGAATAAAGAAATATATACATGGTGGGACTAGTGTATGGACTATTCATGGACTATAGCTCAATGAGCACATGGTGTTAGAATAATGAGTAAAAATAATAATAAAAATATGGAGGAGTTATGGATATGGAAAGATATTGGAATCATATGATATGGTCTCTCTTTGAATTATTTTGGGTGAAAGAGGAAAAGGTATGCAAGTAAATAATATAATAAACATGACCAATGAGTAGAAATCAATTTTTTGTTTTCACGAGGGTGAGGGTAAAAATGTGGGAGTGATTTGTATAAAAGAAAAAATATAAGGTTAGAGTATGTACACATTGGAAAAATACTTATGGTGTAAGAGGATGAAAGAAGGTGTACATAGGTTTAATAAAATACACACCTAAGTATAAATATTTAAATAAAATACCATAATAATTATAAAAATCCCTATATTTAGGCCATATATATAATGCAATATTTACACACAAATGGACCATAATATATTTTATTTTTTTTATTTTATTAATTTTTTTGGCTCAACTAGCCCAGTGACTAGCTAGCTGAGGGTTTTTAAGGAGATATGGAAAAAGTCCCGTAACTCACACACGCCTATGTACAGTGAAATGGTAGGGATAGCCATAGTGTTTGGATGAATTTGGTAGGGTGAGGTAGCTTACTATGGAAATTATGGAAAGCCGAAAAACGGCTATCATTAGCCCCCCCCTTAGATAATGGTACATTCATGTACCATTTATCCGATCATACAACATATAGATTGTGTAACGTCTGTCTTTGTCTGCTCTCATCTTTGTAGAACCTTTGTTGTATGATTAAAAAACCTTGTGTGATATGAAAGGTTCTCAGAGCCAATAGCAGGATGAAGTGACTGAGGAAACCTCCTCCATTGAGAAAGTTTCCATAAGCACCCCCCAGGATCAAAGATCTTGAAATATCTTTCCCAAAGCGAGATGTATGGTATGGAATCACTTACTGATTTTGATTGAAGAAACTTGTAGATTTTACTGTTGTCCATCATTGCATCTATCACTATGAATGTGATATAAAAGATTGGTTGCTCTTCCTCCTGTGTAAAGTTGATGTATCTGCTACGATCTTCAAGAGCTTGTATGAGCGAATTCCTGAATTGTAGCTCATAAAATTCATTCAACCTGGGTAGGCTCATCAACAAGTAAAAAATTCTATGACCTTCATGATTTAGGAAAGCTTGATCCATGCTTCCAGCTGCTATTGGAAGGTATTGCAAATAGTTTACCACATAGGTAGATAACAGAGGAAGGTTTCTATTGCCTCCAACACATTGGAAGAGAATAGATTTTGGTACTGATTGATGTAATGTCCACATGTAGCAATCAACAAGTTTTTCATCTATGATGAAGACCAAAAGCATCACAATGTGCGACCTCCATACACCAAAGAACCAAATGAAGAAGATTTGGAAACATCCGTTTATCACGAAGTATTCATGTCCTCTCCCGCTTAAGAAGGATGAAAGGTATATGTGAAGAGAGGAGAAGTTGACCTTGAAGAGGTGAAACCCAATGTAAAGATGATTGGGGCTTCCAAAGTTTGGATTTCCTTGCTAAGAGATTGTCCCATGAATGAAGAGCCACCCACTAAAACACCATTGGAGAGAATGATACCCTTCTGATAGTTTTCTTTCATGATTTTATTTTTTACTACTCTCCCATGTACTTCATCCCCTTCTAAGCCCCCCCTTTGGCAAGGTTGTAACTCCTCACATTGTACCACCTCAAAGGGTGATGGATTACTGTCTGATTTTGTGAAAACTTTGGCTTCTTGCATGATAGGTTCCTCCATGCTTAACATACATGGGTCATACCAATGCTTTTCAACATCCTCAAACACTTCTTCAAGATTATCCTCACATGGATTCAACTCACACTCGTCTACTTTGTTTTGGAGTTGGCATTCTATGTACACAATCATCTCTTTATGGTCAATGTGTTCTATGATCTCTCCACCTATGATTTCATCTTCTTCTTCACTCTCTTCTTTTAGACAAGATACACTCTCTGAACATTCCATAAGATCAAGGTTACCTTCAAGGTCTTCATTCTCCATAGAGTCATGTTGCACAAAAGCTTCGTCTGCTCGGACTAGAAATTCATCCTCTGCCAAAAGGTTGGATGTATCCATTATTGAATCATCAATGCCATTTGAGATATCTTGTGTTGATTTTTGCATGCTTGTGATAAAGGTAGAAGAAAGAGATTCCACATTTGAATCTTGGCCACACACTTTAGCACTTGAATAATCAGTTGGCATGTAAGTAACTTCTTCAACATTTGTCGGAGTAGAAGGAGACAAGTATGGCAAAGGAGATGACTCCTTGAAAGAAACACTTTCATGATGGTTGGATCTTCCAGCATGATGGAAACCATTTTTGATGTAGAAGTACTTGTGAAACTTCTTTCGGGCAATAGTGACCGCTTCTTCAAAGGTAGAGGGTCCACTACAAGTAACCTTAGTCTTTAGGAAAGGAGACAAACCCGAAATAAATTGCTCCATTTTTACATAATCTGGAAATGTAGAACTAAATCCACATCTTCCCCATTGACGAGAAAAAATATCCTCATAAGCATAGTAGTCTTCACCATGTTGTTGAAGTCTCCCTAATGAAGCCCATGCTGTCTCTGTTGTTGGAAATTTAGAGAATGTGGTCTTCAAAGCTTTGGAAATTTGGGTATATCCATCTTCAATCTGAGAAGACATACTCCAAAACCATTGCTCAGCGTTGCCTCTAAGGCATAGCAATAGAAAATCCCCTTTTTCGATGTCATCCCTTTTACCAAGGATATGACAATCCATTCTAAAATCAGCAAGAAAATCATCAACATCTTCTTCTGGATTTCCGAAGAAGATTGGGATATCATGAAAGGTATAGTGTGTCATAGTCTCTCGATGCTAGAACCACACAAAGATTAGTTCCAAACAATCTTCAACTAACTACACAAAGTTTTGAAAGGTCTTTCAACACGAATTCTAGACTTTTATGTGAAAATGTTTTTTTCCTTTCTTATGTTATGCATAATCCGAACCATATTCTAGATCAATTTTTGTTTCCTTGAAATTAAACTCGGTCATACATGTTTTCATGATTCATAAAATCTACTTGATTTTTTATGCTGAAATTCAAGCATTCATGCAATACAACAACACTAAGCACACAATCGCTCCTCAGTGGGGGCACCAAAATTGAGGCGGTCCGGGGCGGGCAACAAGAGAGGTGACCTCTAAACACCCCTCAAGGCTCCCGTGCTGCTCAATTGGGGTTGGGGCAACCACAAGCACAACAAAACAACAAACCCACAGCCAAACCCAAACAAGATAGGGGCACCACCTAGTTATGGTATGCGAACTAGGACGCAAGAGAGATTTTGGCACAACCAAGAAGATGCACCACACAACACACACAAGCAACCTCACACCAAGACACGCACAAAATGGACCAGAGAGAGCTAGAGCAAAGGGAAGAGAGAGAGGAATGGATCTTGCGTAATACCTTATTTGTGACTTGCAAATGGAGATGGTTCGTTATGATGCTATCGTAGAACTTGTACAAAACTCACTCAATGCTTAGTGATTGCTAAACATTGCCAAAACACACACACACACTGTCTTAGGGTGTGGGAGACCTCTCACCACAATACCCTCTTACAATGGACACAAAACTGGCAATGAAAAACACACTAAAACACTTTCTAAAATCAAGATCAACCGATAAAAACTCAAATACACAAGTCACCTTGAATTCACCAAACCGTATTGCACAAATGGAAGGACGAAGATTTGAACGTCGAATCACGCCTTTGATGCACCAAACCTCAATTTATTGATAATGAAGGAGCATATACAATAGTGGTTTTGAGATTTGTGGAACTCACGCTCTCTCACTTGCAATGTGTAGCTTGAAGGCTTCTCTCACACCAAGAGTGAAGCTCACAAGTGGTTGCTACACCTAAGTCTCTCCTCACGCATAGAGTGTTGGGGTGCTATGTGAGATGTTGGAGGTTGTTTTACAAGAAGGAGAGGGGCATTTTTATAGATTGGAGACCCCTCATTAAGATTATTGGAAATCCTAATTTACAAGCTAACAAATCAAGATTATGATTTTTTTGAATATCAAAACATTGCGGGCCTTCTTTGTCTGCTTGAGTCATGGGTGTGGGCTCAAAAGAGAGCATTATTGATGGTAGATAAGGTGAAAGTAAGTAAGGAGAGAGAGAGAGAGAGAGAGAGTTACTATACACATGTCTTGAGGTGAGGTGTCTTTTATGGTTAGGTCAATGGCTATTTTGTGTTAGTATGTTAGTGGTTAGTGTTAGTAATCACTAGAAAGTTAATGATATATTTACAATGGATAGAATGGTTGAAGTAAGATGGTTGAATGAAGTGAGAAAATCCTTGTGATGGTGAAGCTTGAAGAAGTTTTGGACTTACTTGTGTAGGTTCTCAAAATGACTATCGATCTTCTTCTTCATCTTCTCTTCTTTACGCCACCGCCGCCAAGGTTGATCATCGTGATGAAAATGGTAATTCCGTCGATGAGATCTCTTGATTTGCAGAGGTTAAGCATGGTACACATGCTGAATATATGTATATATATAAGGAGTAAGATGGAATTGTACTTTGGAGATAATAGAGAGAGGCATAGAGATGGTGTATGTACATGGAGAGCTCATATGAGAGCTATGGGAGTAAGTGGGGAGGTTAATGGTGAAGAAGGTGAGAGAAACCATTGAAGGTGCAGGTTTGAGTGAGGGATTGAGAGGAATGTGTGTGTGTGTGTGTGTGTGTGTGTGTGTGTGTGTGTGTGTGTGTGTGTGTGTGTGTGTGTAGAAGTGTGGAAAGAGGTGAGAGAAGACTATGGGCTACTTGTGAGAAAAGTGGGCAGGCTGGGGTCCACTCAAAAAATCATATCTCACCGTTGGTATCTCCAAAAATTATGGAAAAAAATTGAGGTGATTATTCAGAGCGTGGGCTACATTTTCTCTTTTGACCACCGCTCCAAATTAGGAGTGGAGATGGGTGCCAAAATTCTCACCAAAAAGCCTGTTTTTATGCCTGCAAAAGTCTTTTAGTGGCCCCCTCCTTTGTTGAATTTGTACAATGCATCCAAGAGTGAGCCCCTCCTTTGTCATATCATAATACAAAGCATCCAAGTTGCCCTTGACCGATGCATGGAAGAGCATTATTGGTGAATAAAGAAATATATACATGGTGGGACTAGTGTATGGACTATTCATGGACTTTAGCTCAATGAGCACATGGTGTTAGAATAATGAGTAAAAATAATAATAAAAATATGGAGGAGTTATAGATATGGAAAGATATTGGAATCATATGATATGGTCTCTCTTTGAATTATTTTGGGTGAAAGAGGAAAAGGTATGCAAGTAAATAATATAATAAACATGACCAATGAGTAGAAATCAATTTTTTGTTTTCACGAGGGTGAGGGTAAAAATGTGGGAGTGATTTGTATAAAAGAAAAAATATAAGGTTAGAGTATGTACACATTGGCAAAATACTTATGGTGTAAGAGGATGAAAGAAGGTGTACATAGGTTTAATAAAACACACACCTAAGTATAAATATTTAAATAAAATACCATAATAATTATAAAAATCCCTATATTTAGGCCATATATATAATGCAATATTTACACACAAATGGGCCATAATATATTTTATTTTTTTTATTTTATTAATTTTTTTGGCTCAACTAGCCCAGTGACTAGTTAGCTTAGGGTTTTTAAGGAGATATGGAAAAAGTCTCGTAACTCACACACGCCTATGTACATTGAAATGGTAGGGATAGCCATAGTGTTTGGATGAATTTGGTAGGGTTAGATAGCTTACTATGGAAATTATGGAAAGCCGAAAAACGGCTATCACTACATTGTGGAGGGTGAGTTTCCACAAGACTTCACGAAGGCTCAGAAGAGGAGACTCATGAAGAAGGCAAGTGCGTATCTCTTCCTAGAAGGATCCCTCTATCAAAGAGGGAAGGATCAAGTGTGCAGAAGAGTACCAACTATCAAGGAAATTCCAGCCATTCTAAAAGGTTTGCATGAAGAGGCATGTGGTGGTCTTTTTTCCCAAGAGTTAACTGTGAAGAAGATTTTGCTTGCGGGGTATGTTTGGCCAAGTCTGCATATGGATATCCAACATTGGTGTAAAAGTTGTCACAATTGTCAGGTAAATGGGAATAGAAGATTGGTTTATGGTCCAAGGCAAATCTTGCTTGCAAATGGACCCTTTGAAAAGTGGGGCATTGATGCTATGGGTCCTCTGCCTAGGACAAAAAATGGTAAACTCTACATTCTAATCGTTGTAGACTATATGACTAGGTGGGTGGAAGCACAAAGTGTGGCAAAGGTAAATGAGAGGACAGTGAGCAAATTTGTCTACACTCACATTTGTTGTAGATTTGGCACACCTTTGGATATTGTTTCTGATAATGGTCCATGGTTTAGAAAGGGCTTGCTCACAGAAGTCTGTGAAGAACTTCACATTCTACATCGTCACAGTACACCCTACTATCCCCAGTCAAATGGTCTGGTAGAAAAAGCTAATGGTGTCATTGCAGGCGTCATTAGAAAGATGGTGAGAAACATGACAAAGTTGTGGGATGACTTTTCGGATGGTGCCTTGTGGGCATATCGAACCACATATAGGGAAGCCACAGAGTTTACACCATTCCACTTGGTCTATGGTGAAGAGGATTTACAACCAATTGAGCTCAACATTCCAACAATGCGACTTCATGGCAAAGCAGCACAAGATGATCAAGAAGCATGGATGGATCGACTTCTTACCTTAGCTGAGCTTGAGTGGAAAAGAGAAGCAGCATACGAGTGCTACAAGAGGAAAGCTACGCATGCAAAGTAGAATCTTGACAAGAAACTAAAGGACAAAGGCATCAATGAAGGAGATCTTGTGCTAAGGTATGACAATCAACTCGATAATCCTTTTGATGCCAAATTTGAAAATAGATGGCAAGGGCCATATATAGTTAAGAAGGCTTTCAATTCAAGTTACTATCAACTTATGGACTTGAATGGGCAAGAGCACTCTAGGAAGGTAAATGGTTGTCGCTTGAAGCCTTATTTGAGTCGCCTTCTACCAAAGGATCTACCAAAGATCTGTCAAAAGGAAGCTATCTCATGTAAGTATTGTTCCGTGAAGCATGAGTGTAACTCAAACCAAAATTCCAAGGGGCCAAACAATGAAGAGCTTGTCAAGGACTCTCAAGCACTCTCTTTGGAAAAGATACTTTATGATGGTACATGAATATACCATCATCTTGGGGGAGGGCTAATGATAGCCGTTTTTTCGGCTTTCTGTAATTTCCATAGTGAGTTACCTCACCCTATCAAATCACTCAAACACTGTGGTTACCCTCACCCTTTCACTCTATATAGGTGTGTGTGAGTTAGGGGACTTTTCCCATATCTTCTTAAAAACCCTCAATTAGCTAGTCACTGGGCTAGTTGAGCCAAAAAAATAAAATAAAATAAATAAAAGTATATTATGGCCCATTTGTGTGTAAATATTTCATTGTATATAAAGCCTAAATAAAAAGATTTTTCATAATTATTTTGGTATTTATTTTAATATTTCTACCTATGGTGTGTTATTTATGCTATGTACATTGACTCACCATTACCATATTTTTTCTTACCATTTTGCATACTCTTTATTCCATATAAAAATAATTTCATGCAAGCTTCTCTTATTTTTGGTGTAACTCCATCCCAACAAAAATAAAAAAAACTAGTTCTATTTATGTCTATATTTTTCACTCTTGTGATTTTTTCCTTCCTACATCTATTCACTATTACTCTCATAAATTAGACCACCAAAAATATTCATTTTTTTATGGTAGACTTATAATGAGAGATATTTATTTTGACCCCTTTATATCTTTTTCACCTATATTATTTATATTTGACATATACATATTTTTTTTAGACCCCTCTATATTTGATTTTCTTAGTTGTACTATTCACTTATATCATGATCTCAACAATATCTTCAATTATAGACCTACCAAATAAGATCAAGGGTATGTGGCATGCATGCATGCACTATGGGGGGCTCACTCTTGGAGGTATTCAAAAGAATCATCCAAAGAAGGACCCCACAAGGACTTTGTGCAGTGGAAAAAAACAGTCGGTTTTGCTAAATTTTTAAAGATCACTTTCTCTCCGAATTTGAAAAGGTGATACAAACAAAAGTTGTAGCTCGTGGACTGAACTTTTACCGCAAATTGTTTTATATTTTTGTGAGCTACGAGCTGTGAGCTATGATTTTATTGATGGACCCCAGTTTGCCCATGCTATGTAGCCACACTCCCTCTTCCACTTTATCATTTTCCTCTTTCACACACACTTCTCCACTCATCATCCCCACCTCTCTCACCACTCATCTCTGCACCCTACTCACCTTCTTCTCAACCTTGAAGAATAAGAGAAACCATGGTGAACTTATGTCTCCTACACACACTTCCATTCCAAAATTGACCACCTAGTCTCATTTTTTTCTCATCCATATTACCCATATCTATCAAAAAACCACAAAATTCAGCCTCTTCTCTTGAAAGACAACAACATGGTGATTGATTACTCATGTTCACTTACCTTGGCTCCTAAGGAAGGTCAAGAGTGGAGAAAAAACGTACTGTCAAAGCTAGTGGACCGTCAACAAGTGTCAAAATTGACCCTACTCAAGACACTTGGAGCATCAACATTGTAAGAAATCCATATTTCTTACCTGTTCTTCCTTATTTGTATCCTACTTGGATACTCCCATTGTAAATATCCAATTCCATTTGTAAATCAATAAAAATACTAACTCTACTAATTTACTAACACTAACCTACTATGAAAAGTCCTATCACCTCCACTTCTCTCCTCTCTCTCTTCTTCATCTATCCACACCAACTTCTTGATAATTCCAAGCAAAAGAAATTAGATAAGTGCTGAAAATCTAACCCAACCATGGTTAGAGGAGTAACCCTAGCCCTCAAAATTGCTATAAAAGGAGGGTGTAGCTAGCACAAAAGGGGGGGAGCCTCAAGCAAGAGCACTATGCTATAGCTTGAGAAGCCAAGCTCAACCTCTCTAGAAGGAGCTCTTAAGTGGAAGCTCATTGTCTTATGCATATGCATGTGTTGTACTAGGGGTGATTAGCAAGGGAACGCTATGCCATTGTAAGAGAGAGTGATCATTCAATTGAGAGTAGGAAATCTATCATTTCTCTTACTAGTGTAAACCCAACATTTGTTGAATCAAGGAGGGTGGATTTGTACTAAGCTTGAATACCTTGTCTCTCTTCCAATGTGAAGTAATGGACAACAATGATGTGTAAGTGTCTTGGTCTTTTTTTTAAGTTCTTGATAGCTTGTCTCTGGGTGTTGTCATCAATTTAGCCATAAATCCCACATACTGTAAGAGGGCGACAGGGTGGAGAGGACTCCCCTGGCCTTAAGACAGTGATTGGGGTGGCTTTTCTTGTGATGTGTTGTGGTGTAATTTACTCAAGCTATGTTGAACAAATACTAATCTCACTTTGATTGGTCATGACAGATTTGTAAGAAGGTATTAATGCAACAAGCACCCCCTCCCCCTTCTCTCACTTTCTTACATATATAATTGTGTTTGCTTGATCATTGCCGATACATTTCAAAGCAACCCGAGCACTATCTCTCTCTCTCTCTCTCTCTCTCTCTCTCTCTCTCTCTCTCTCTCTACGCGTCCTAGTTTGCATTCAAAACTAGGTGGTGCCTGAAATTTGTGTAGGGTTAAATTTGTCTCTCTTCCAACGTGAAGTAATGGACAACAATGATGTGTAAGTGTCTTAGTCTTTTTTTTAGGTTCTTGATAGCTTGTCTCTGGGTGTTGTCATCAATTTAGCCATAAATCCCACATACTGTAAGAGGGCGACCGGGTGGAGAGGACTCCCCTGGCCTTAATTAGACAATGATTGGGGTGGCTTTTCTTGTGATGTGTTGTGGTGTAATTTACTCAAGCTATGTTGAACAAATACTAATCTCACTTTGATTGGTCATGACAGATTTGTAAGAAGGTATTAATGCAACAAGCACCCCCTCCCCCTTCTCTCACTTTCTTACATATATAATTGTGTTTGCTTTATCATTGTCAATACATTTCAAAGCAGCCCGAGCACTCACTCTCTCTCTCTCTCTCTCTCTCTCTCTCTCTCTCTCTCTCTCTCTCTCTCTCTCTACGCGTCCTAGTTCGCATCCAAAACTAGGTGGTGCCCCAAATTTGTGTAGGGTTAGGTTGCGGGTTTGTGTGTGTGTTTGTTGTTTTTTCCAACCCCAACCCAATTGAGCAACACAGGAGCTTAAAAGAGTGCTTAGAGGCCACTCTTCTTGTTGCCCGCCCCAGACCGCCTCAGCACAAAAGCGGAAATAGTTTTTTGATTCCCATCTAATTACCAAAATCTTCAAAAAAGGGGATTTAGATTTAGTCTATTCCCTTAAGCAACACATTCCCAAGTTTAAGAAAAAGGGAAATGAACCGTTTATCATTGAAGATGTATCTCCAAGTGGAGCAGTTAAGCTATCCACCCTAGATAGCAGACCAATGGCTAATTGGATTAGTAGATGTCGTTTAAATAAGTACAATTTGTTGCTAACCAATGAATTGCTAGAAAGAATGCATGCAGCCAAGCAAAGAAAGATAAAATGACAGCACGTTATTGATGAAGCCCAAGAGGAAGCTCGGCTTCGGGTACTCAAAAGAAAAGTTGCTTTCAAGAATCAACAAACACCTATTCCCATCAACACACTGGAAATAGATGACCGACAATGGGAATTGCCGAAAGAAAGAGTGTGAACAAATGACGATTGGTTAGATGGAATGGACCTTCATATCAAAGTACAACTCAACAACCATAGCACGAATGCATTGGTCGATACAGGAGCTCGAGTAAATGCAGTCAATTATTCCACGTATAAGAAAGAAACAAGTCAGTCTTTGACAACAGGAATAGCGACAATAAAAGGATGCAACAAGAACCCAACATCAACATTGGGAGTAGTCAACTTAAACGTGATAGTACATGGATGTTCATGCCCTTGTCAATTTGTATGTTTACCAGATGAACACATGATTGAGACAATGATTCTAGGAATCTCATGGATGCAGACATACAAGGAGTACCAGATTGGGATACGAATCAGCTCAAGCTATCACCTAAGGGCGGAGAACTCATTGTTCCAGTTACAACAAGCAAGGAGGAATGGAAAGGAAGTTACCAGCAGAGCAAACCACGACGTAATCAATCTTTTCCATCCTATCAACAAGCAAATGCTACAAGTAGCATGCAAGGAGACATGCAAATTTAGGTACCAAAAGAACAGCTTAAGGACAAACCAATTCAAATCTAAGTGCCCAAAACATCATTGACAATACCAAAGACGGTTCCAAAGGTCAAAACACAGAGAAGAGCATCTCCAAGCAGGGAAACTAAGACGAAATGTATTTGGAAAAAAAAAAGAGCACTTATCTTCTCCACAAACGGGAACACCAATCAAGCAATGTAGAGTTAAGCCTCAGAAACCTCAGCCACACCATGCTGACCAAGACAAACCAAGGTATCAATGACGAGTAAAAGCTCGACAACAGCCAAAAGTGATACCAAAAAGCTTAGGAAATCATCATCCTAAAGCATCCTGATGGCACAATCAAGCAACGAGCACACATGCTACAAGATTTTCTCTTTGGAAGACAGCATCAGAAAGCCTCGACATCAGAAACCCTTGAGTTAATTACTCAAGACCCAACTCTTGCACATCATAATGGTTTGAATTGCATTGATCTTTAAAGCATGGTAGAGCCAACCCAGGCTATTCATAGACACGGTTGTTCAACCCATGCACACATTCGTCCGGAGTACGCCATCTAGGAGGGGTGGAAGAGTACTAAGTAATTAAGGGCAATGTTTAAAGAGGGAGGAAAAAGTTTGATATTAACGTGTGATATTTTTACAAAATTACATAATAATGTCCTTATAAATCAACAGGGAAAATTTAACTGATAATATCTCCCCAATGAGTGTAAATAGTATATATACTATAAAAAAACATAAAAAAATAGTCCTTTTTTATTATTTTTCTCGATATTGAGACTTAAAAATGGAGAAATCTAACAAAAAAACAATAAAGTTATGTTTTTAAATGGATTTTCTTAGTTATTGGATTTCACTTTGCTTTTTTAGTGCATTTTGTTTTATTTTTTATTTTTTCAATAAACGTGTCAAAAATTAATAATAAATGGCAAAGGAGCTCAGATGGAAAAATTGAAGACACGGTGGTGATCAGAAAGTCAAGGCGAACAAGCACAAAAAATTTCAATCAAATCAGAAGATGGAAGCGGGAAGCTTAAATTAGGTGGCCATACCTACTTTTGTAAAATTCTTGCAGAATGAGCTACAGGAATCTGATTGGGGAAATTTTTGAGTCTAACATAGATTTCACGGCCTAGTAGGACTAACGGGGAATCTGGGAAAAATGGTTTGGAAAGTCCGGGGTATAGATATCCCAGGTAGGCTAAAACCACCTCATTTCCACTTGTTGCCTTTGGAGAGAGAGCTTTTCGACCTCTTTCGTGTGTCTTTTTTGGAGTCTACAGTCAACTGTTTCAGCACCGTCTCACACGAGACATAAGGAGAAACTTCTTTACTCATCAATAATCCATTTTGTACGGCCGTTAGCTAGTCTAAACCCCTAGAAAAAACCGTAGAATCTGAGCAGTGCACGAAGACCTACGACTAAAAATCGACCATAGCGGCTTGTCAGCTCAACCAAATTGGATGAGATTTGAATTGTAGCATGTCCCAACATATTAGAACACTTCTATATCAATAGTTGACCATTCAACAAGGGTCGAGGGGGTCCCAAGCAGAAAAGCTAGGTTTTTGACAGATGCCAGAATTGTATTTTGACTCCATAGACAGCTTACCTACGAGGTATATACACAATGTATATGATTGGTTTCGTGAAATCAATCAAGCAAAACCCTCGAAAAGCAAAAAATGGCTCGAAGACTACAAAGCATCAAATTCGACATACGAGGTCAAACTGACTCCAAATGGGGCCAAAATTGGATGAGTTGCTTCACAACTATGTTGCGGACAAGTCCGTAGCCTTAAAAGTGACTAACCAACTCAACAGGCAATGTAGTCGCAGAAATCGGTGATTTCAGAGTCGACAAATCACAAAGTGGTGCCGACAAGACCAAACTTTACCAACTTCAATTTAGGACTTGTTTTAGGTGTATAGAATGTGTTTACGTTAAAAATTTTAAGTTTTACAAGAAAATATGACTACTGTAAATAATCGTAATTATTTACTTTTGTACTATTTGGACTTGAAAGTTGCATCATCATCTCACCTATCACTTGTACACACCTATTACATGCCAAAATTCAAGTATGAGCCAAAATGATCACATTTAACTTGGAAAATTGCCAAAAAACGCAAAGAAGTCCTTGCAAGCCAAATTCTAAGTTATGAGCAATATTTTTTGATATAAATCCCCTCATATCACATACACAAGGTCTATACAATGCCTAGAACCAAGTTGTACCAAAAAATGTTCATTTTGGTAGAAAAGTTAATAATCACAATTATTTACTTTTTGGCCAAAATGGGAAAAATTTGCTATTTTGCCATCATACATCCAAAGTACATGATGTCCTAAGTCCACTAGCCAAGTCTGAACAAATTATCTCAAAATCTCTTTACATCTACTGTTTCAGAGACCCAAAGCCTAAATCTGGTACCATTTTCACCCTGTGTATCCAAATGAGCCCATATTTCACTCAGAGTATCTATTTGGTATATACGTCAAGCCTGTAATGCCAAATTTGCAAAAAGTTGGAAAAATTACTCAGCTGTAAATAATCACGATTATTTACTTTTGTTGCTATTTTTTGTTTGGACTTTATAATTTTGTATCTTTTCATGTTTTTATGCATCTATGCATGTTCAAAAATTGATTTGAAGCAAATTGGACCAAATTTGTCAGCATATCAGACTGAAGGACCTTTCAGAGAGAATCTGCCAAATTTGCTAACTTTCACACTTTATTCACTCAACAGGAGCCATGCAAGCAGCAGAGAGGGCCAAGAAGAAGCTCAATCAAAAAGAAAAGTTGCAAGAGCTACCACCATCCCGACTGGACCGCGATTCAGTCAAAACCGCCAAGGCAACCTATCTGTCAAGAGAACAGCTTGAAGAGCATAACACCACAGTGCTCACCGGAAGATTCAAGAGCGAAGAGGGACATCATGTAGAGCTAAAACTTCTAACAAAAGAAGTTTATGATGTCGCCACAAAACCCCAGACAAAAGAAGCCAACAGAAGGCTTGGACTCAGTGATTTCTATGAACAATATCCGTGTGGAGTGGACTTCCAAAAAGCTTATGAGCTTTTGTCCACAATCAAAGAAGATGGAACTGCTCAAATCTTGCACCAGCAAATGAACAAAGTTGAAGTGGTGATTACCAAAGAGATAGTGGATAGTGGCAGAGACACTCAAACTGCCAACAACGGGAATGACAATGAGGGCAAGAGATAGAAAGACCGCAGGAACTTTCACCAAGGAAACCTGCTACATTTGTTGACCTCATCCACAAACAGGTGGAAGAGCCCACAAGGTTGTACCACCAGCACTTCCACTTCCTTGCCAAAAAACCACCAAGGTATACGACACCAAATCATGTGGTTGCCACAACCTTTACACAAGTCCTCAAATCAACAACCAGGCAACCAATTGACCATGCACAGTATGTTTTGTCCACATTGAAAGGGACAAAGAAAGAAGGAAAAATCACATATCTGGGTGCACCAAAGGTTCTGATCAGGATTGCCTACCATGCTATCGGCATGGCCGACAACTTACCACCTGTCCCAGATCGGAACACTTGGATAGTGTCAACGCAACCTCTCCTTGAGCTACAAGATCTGCCAAGAGATCATACAAGTTTGACAAAAGAGTGTACTGAGAGCTCGCCCAAATGGCACAGTAGTGAAAGCTCTGATAACGAGGAAAAAAGAGCACAACAGGAAAAAATGAAGAGAAAAGCCGTGGTAGAACACCAGGAGGAACTTGTACAAAAACAAGCCCGATTTGAAAGAGAAAAGCACTCTTACGAATGCAGCCACCAACCACAAGGTAAGGACCTGGCAAAGTGGGTACCCATTGAGCTTAAAGGTGCAAGAACAAAACATCATACCAGGAACAGGTAGAAGATCCACAGAATTACTATAAAAGATGTATCAAGAAGCAGAAGCCTTGAAGCTGAAAGAAGACCAAGAAGCGGAGCAGAAAGCTAAGGAGGCGCAGGAGCAGCAAAAGCAAGCAGAGGAAGCCACTGGACAAGGAGAAACACAGTATGGACAAGGTGATGTGTCTTCCCGAACTTCTTCACCTGTTTCTAAACAGCATGATCATCCCATGCCGAGCCCACCACCTTTACCAGCGGCTAAAGCCAAAGAACTTGAACCCACCAAGGAGACAAAGCTTGAACAAAGAGAAGCATTTGAATCTGCACAACAAGAATCTGAATCTACAGAAGATCTACCAAAAGATCAATACAAAGAGCCAGAAAGGGCAACAAGTCCTGCACCAGCAGAGCACAATACAAAGAGCCAGAAAGGGCAACAAGTCCTGCACCAGCAAAGCACAATACAAAGAGCCAGAAAGGGCAACAAGTCCTGCACCAGCAGAGCACAATACAAAGTTTGAGCAACCAAGAGAACAGGAGGCCGAGGAAACACCTTCCACCTCGACAGGACAAGAAACGGCCGAGGCATCCACGGAGCCTCAGAATGAGAAAGTGGAAAAAGATCAGCCACAACCACAAGAGCAACAACAACCAGCCGCCATGATGCATCCAAAGAATACACAAGAGACTGGAGAAACATTAAGGTAACTAGCACAAAATGAATATTGGCAATCAAATGACGAAGTGATCCTTCGAGTTAACAAGTATGCCAAGCAAATGCAAGACATGACTAAACGACTTTGCTTAGCAGCACTTAGCCGTAGCACAAGGGCCAAAAAATTAGAGATGGTGATTGACACACTCCAAGGGGATTTAGACAACCGATTAAATGTCATCACCAATCTACAACGCAAGTGTAGGAGTTGAAAGTAGAAGTTGAAAAACATCAGCTCGCAAGGGATAAACAACAGAAAGAGATGGAGGAGCTCGGTGATTTGCTTACAAAATTGTCAGATGCATGCAAAGCAAAAGATGAACAACTAACAGAAGTTACAAAAAAACTTCTAACTACAACCCCATCAGTTCAGAAGATTCAGGTTCAGTTAGATGTAGCAAATGCCTCCCTCTAGTACTCAGAGGAAAGAATAAATGATCAGGCAAATTTCTTGCGACAAATTAGAGAAAATCCCGTTGTAGCCTTGATCAAAGGAACAGACAAGGTCTACAAATTATTAGAGAAGAAAAATAAAGACCTCGAGCTGGAGCTTAAACTGGAGCAGTCTCAGCGCATAGACCTGGCTTTAATGTGGATGTAAAGAGAAGACCCGGGGGATTCACCATGGAAAACTTACCGCACCACGTAAGTGCAGGGGAGGTGGGTTTTTTACAAGGTACATAAGCGTATAAGTTAGGGGCAGGCCCCCAATAATTTATCTCCTAAGCTTAAAAATAAGGAAGGGGGGTATCAAATTTTTTTTCCCGAGTGGGGAGGGAGTGAGAAAAGGGGGAAATGAGAGGAAGTTTTTGTGTTTCAATATCATGTCTTCCCAAAAGAGTGCCCTCGAACTTGTGAGTCAATAGCTATAAAGATACATGCAAGAACTAACATTGCTTTCTATCAATTTCTTGTTTTGTGATATAGTTCATTGTTGAGAGATGAAAGCTATAAAGAGTTTTTATGGTTGCAGATTTACATGGAGAACCTAACACAACTTTATTACCATGTTTTTTGAGTAATAATGTGTATTGATTTTGTAGCTACAGTGGGAGCCAAAACTACTCAAAATCTTCCCTAGGCCTTGGTTACATCAAAGATCCCCTAAACACGAGCAATAATTCTCCCAAGCTCCTCACATTGCACACAAGCAAGACTCCTTCCCTCTTTCAATTTCCCAAAAGAGAGCTCCAAGAGAGCCCATAAATCCTCCGAGAGAGAATAGAGAGAGAGAGAGAGAGAGAGAGAGAGAGAGAGAGAGAGAGAGCCAACAAAGAAAAAAATAATCCTTCCCTTCACTTCTAATACACCAAGAGCAGGAGAGCTCCCATAGGTCAAGAGGCAAGGAAGTTCCCCCTTTCCTTGTCTATAAATGAGAACTCCTCCCACAAGAGTAAGAACATTTCCTCTAAAGCCATCCCAAAAGATCCTAAATATCCCCCAATCCTCCTGTTCAAGATCATGAGAGAGCACCGCAACACTAAAAAAAGTGTAAGAGATTTCAATTCTTCTTCTTATCTTCTCCAAGAGAGAGAGAAAAAAGTGACAAAGCAAACACCAAAACAAAGTAGGTTCTTCACTCTCGACGGGAGAGCTTCCAAGAGCCTAGCCATCCTTCATCCTTCCCAAGACTCCATCCTTCTCTTGATATGATGGATGGTCATTCATTGGTCCCAAATCCCAATTACTTGATCAAACCTATTATTCGGTGCCCTATTTGTGGCAAAAAGCCCATTTTAGTGGCCAATCTTCAAGCAAATTCCACCAATGTCGTCATTTTCGATGCCCTTATAGTGCACAAAGGCCTAAAGCCAAATTTTCAAAACTTCCAAAGGCTTTGCTACAGAGGTCCAAAGACCCAAAACCCGTGTGCCAAAGCAAGACTCCGAGAAAAAACCTCATCCCAAACATACACAAATCCCGTCTAAATATCATATACCCAAATGCCCATAACATGTCCCTAACCTGTCAAACATGAGCCCAAATTGGACCCGAACAGCCCCCCAATCTCAAGACCCACAATGCAAGCACTAGTTTCAAACCGCAAAAGTCCAACTTTTTGAATTATAACATCAAGTTGTCAAGCATTCTTGATTTTCAAAACCTGTAAATATGCATAAGTGGAGCTAATTTGGTTGTGTTGGCTCCATTCTGGGTCGATGTGATGGAAGCCCGATCAAATTCATCTTGATCTCCAAATCAAATCCGGGCTATTCGGCCTTGTTCTCACATGAAACGCTTTTGACCCACCATCTTCTAGCACACACTTGGTTTTATGTTACATAGTTCTTATTTGTATGATGTGTTCTTCAAGGTGTCCTAATTGTGTATATACAAAACATTCCCTTGCTGGTTTTATAACCTGTAGCCAGTGGTCTTACAATTTGCGCTTGGAAGTGTGACTGCATGAGAGTGCAGTTGGCGCATGAGAAGACAAAACCCTGTAGCCCCTCCAACCACCGGGTGGGACTGGGCTCTTAGTTCACTCATGAACACATAGCTCACAATGTCTAGCGAGTCCACACGGGCATCGCATACACTCACAAAATTTGCAATGCACATGAACACTCAATTCACCCATGAAACACTTTTCATAATGTCTATTAAGTTCACATTCACTTGACATGAAACTCACAATAGCCGCAATAATAGCCATGACGTGCACATTTTACCCCTAGTTCACAAACCCAATTCGACCTCACGCAAGTTCAAACGACCCGACGGAAGACAAATGAAAAGGGGCATGGCTCGAGTGGCGGTTGCCTATTGGCCCAAAAGGAAACTGTGAGTTTTTGGACCCACACAAACATTGGCGAGCCCCCCCCCCCCGGAAGAAAGGCATTGCAGCTCACTTTTCAGAGGCACTTGTGGATCTTGCACTTGGAAACCTCAACTTTTGAGGCTCTGCACATAGAGCTCTACCAACAGGCCACAAATCATTGGATGACAAACTGTGCGAAAATAATCTTCATCTTCCTGCCTCCACCTCTTGTGAGCGAGGCTTTAGGCAGCATATGAAAAGCGAGTCGTCTTCCGCCGCCTAGTCTAAACCCATCCATAGAGAATCAAGATTACCCCTTTGCTGGCGCCTTGTAAAGTGGACCACTAATCCCTTATGGGTGGGACTTTGTTATCTATGGGACAATGCTCGAGAAAAGATAGGTTCGCTTTATCCAATGCCTTTTCACGATGAAAAATGGCCGGTTCAAATTTGGGAAAGAAGGTTTTCAAGTCGGTTCAAATTATGTAATGTTTAGTTATAATATGAGAGTTTTAGTGTGATTATCCCTCTCAAATTTAGAGTTAAACCTGCTCATATGCGTGTGAAAAGGTTCCAAAGCCGGATCCACAAAAAGTGTTTCTCGAGCCTTGCTATGGGACCCCTTCCCATTGCCCAAACAACTCATGGAAGCTACATCATCTGCAACTTTAAAATGAAGTTATGCCTTCGCTTCTTGTGAACAACAGCACGGAGGCAGGTGAGAGGAGCTCGCTTTGCTGTTGGGCTCGTTTGAACTTGGCCATAGCCTCAAATGGGAAAGCTCCATGGGCAAGGGCTGAACCTCAGGCCCCACTACTTAAAATAAGAGACGTTTTAGGTCGAGTCCCATTCTGTGAGAATGAGAGTAGCTTTTAATATATTAAAGCGTGGCTTGAGCAGAGCTATGGGTAAAGCCTACCTCCATGATGCCCGGTCCCACGGGCTTCGGTGAATCGATAGTGTGTTCACCCTTGAGGCACCCTAAAGTTCGACTTTCCCTCCTAATTTTTTGGCCTGTTTTGGTGATTTCCCTCCTAAATTCTAATAATTTTCATCTCTTCGTCACTAAGACCAACGCCCATCTCTCTCTCTCTCTCTCTCTCTCTCTCTCTCTCTACACTCTGTGCTCTCTTCGTTAGGTTAGGAGCGATCTGCAGGGGGGATTTCATGCTATGTCGGTGGTTTAGCTCAAGCTTGGAGTCTCGGCAAGGTGTAAGTTATCTCAAGCCTCCCTGCCATCCGTAGAGCCTGTAGGATCCTCTGAGCCAAGCACGAAAGCACCATGAAACCCCAGATCAACCACCTAGAGGGCCCCCCAGTCCATTGTGCGTATACTGAAGTTTCCCCCTGATGCTCCCGAGCCAGGGTTTTGAGCTTGCACCGTGCAAGCATCACGATGGGCCTGTGCGCAGACAGCTTTTGTGCATGGGTTCCATTCATCTTGGACTTGAGATTGCGGTGCTCACCTTGGGGCCTTGTTTCCTGCGCTACAGAGAGCCCAAACGGCATTTCAGCCTGACTACATTGCGTGCATGGTATTTTGCAGGTTACTGTGAGCGTCCCACTTCGGGGTTCTCATATAGAGCGGGCTCTAAGCTTATGTGCACATGACCAGAGCCCGTAGTGGTATGTACTGCCTCTGGAGCTTTCTAGGCTGATTTTGCAATTTTTGTGTGCGGGCTTGTAGGGTCCATCTTGTCTTCATTCTTTTGTTGTCGAAGCAGGTGCATTTTTGTTGTGGATGCAAATGCAATGTAAAAGGTTGGCCTAGTATTTACAAGTGTTGTACTCGGTATCTTTTATATCAGTCAGGATTTGTAGAGGTGCGTGTATTTTTACCAAGGTAGGAGGTCTCTATTTGTTTTAGCAAGTTTGTATGCTGTAGATTTTGTCTAACGTCTTTGTTTTGCTTTTGGTTCCCATCCAAGGATAGCTGCAGGAATTGTAGGCATCTGGATTCAGAACAATGGAGTCTCACATACAGGGATAGGCAGTTGCAATACGTTTTGAGGGCTCCACTACTTCAAATCTACAGGTTGGTGCTTGTTTGGACCTTTTCTCATTTTTTTCCCATGGTTTTTTGGTACTTCAGGTTGTCATCATGTGGACCAGCTAGGTAATGGGAGTGCCTGTTTATGTAGGAAGATTAGCTTGATAGAACTTTGGGACATTGTGTTACTTGAGAATCTACATTGGTATGCTAGATTTTGTTTCACCATCCCTGCTGGTTAATTTTTACTCATCAGGATTTGCACATGACACTTGGTTCCTTGTGCAGGGGCGGTACCAAACTTGCTTGTTTTTCATATTTGCAGGGTACAGTTTGCTCTTGTTTGTATGTGCATCAACTTAACAAGAGCCTCCAGGACCTTGTTATGTCGCGAATTGTACTTCCACAATATGAGCTCGTTGAATGTTTCAGTGAGCCTTTTAGTCTTCCTTTTTGTACACAATTATGTAAATGTAAATATAACCTGCTAGAATGGAATTTGTAGAATTTGAGTCGTGCAGTCATGTGCAATGTTTGAATCATTGTTCAAAAAGTTTTTCTATCTATTTATGAGTCACATGTCATTTTTTATGGTTTGATTTTTCCCATCGAGTCTTGTTTTTTAGTTTATGTACAATATCTAAACTTAGGAGCAATATTGTCTATATACTTGTAGAGCTTCCTCTCTCTCAGAGCTCTTTATTCATTGTCTGGGTTGAGGAACTTTGCCGAAGGGCATTGAAATACTTGATGATTGAAACCCCAACTAGGTCGATTGCCAGTCTCGTGAGAATGGGTAGTCAAGTGAAACTGCTCTATCTCTTTTGCATGTCATAGTTTACAGTAAAGAAGCTAATCATAGGCATGTCTTTTGGAACTTTAGGGGTTTTAAAATGTTGAAACCTTTGTTTTAGTCTCAAAATTTGTGTGGAAGTTGGCATTCTTTTTTCGTTGGGTTGATGAGTTTAAGAGCTTGTCCTCGGCCCAAGCTGCTTGCTTCAACAAATCCAACATGATCACCCGCACTGCATCAGAGCATCAACATGCTCATGCTCTATTGCCAAGTGCAATGCCCTGTACACACAAGCTACTCGCTCCCAAGCCTCCTTGAGAGCTACCTTCTCGTCATTTACATAAGGCATGAGGTCACTAGATCAAGATTAATGAGAAGACTAAGCATGACATCCCTCGAGCTTGTAGCCTCCACAAACAACTCAAAAGGCCCCGCCACAACCCATTGTAGGCAATAATCTCAACGCAATGAAGAGGCGAGAGGGCGCGTTCCAAAAGCCTTGCTCGAAGGCACCTAAAAGAGCCCTCAAGATTGATGTGTTGAGTCCTCGGGACAACTATGATAGCCCTCATGGTTGTCGTAAATTGTGAGAGTACAGCTGAGCCTTGCAACCCAAGATAGAGTAAGACCTCTACTATGTTGAATCTGAATATGTACCTAATGTAGATTGATCTTGCAGCCCCCTTCTCGGCACGGATTGTATGCAGCCCTACATGGTGCAATGCAATGCAACCCACATAAGGGACGATCCAATTGTATCCCAATGCACAAATCCACGTTGCCGAGGCCTCTTCTCTGTGAACTATGTTGCAGCTTGAACTTGAAGGTTCTGGCTTTTGCATATTCCCCTTGATGACAACCGTGAGGATTAGAATGCCACATTTTATCTCACTAAGGTCATTTTTTTGTGGTGTATGAGGAACAATAAATTTCATATGTAAGATAGGGGTATGATAGTTTTGTTCATTAAATGTCGTATAAACGTAGAAAGGGGGGTCATATTTCCTAATACAAGTCGTATATAGGGGTTTTATTAAACTTGTTCGTTTGTAGGTGGCGTCCCGGTTTATATGTAGAGGGAATCTCTTAGGAGAGAAGGCGATCTATTGAAAGAAATAGCTGAACTTAAATGGGTCAACCAGTTGTTTAGAGAGGGACGGCCAGAAACACAAGAAGAGGCAGGAACTTCTAAGCAACCACAAATAGAGATCCCCTTAATTACTTTCGTTGAGATGGAGACACAGTCAATAGAAGAACTAAGTGGAAAGGAAGAATTTCAAGTACACCTAACCGAAACAGATACAATGCCAATGGTCCAACTCTCAAAGACTGAGGAAGATGTACTAAAAGAGAAAATTACACGAGGTAGATTAGCCGTGGAAGGCAACAATGGATTGGTTGTTGAGAGTTCTTCACTCCGTCAACATTACACACCTCACTCCCAATCAAATCAATGCAATGGCATCAACAATCCCCGCCCTATCCATTGATTAAGGTAGAGTTGCTACAAGTCAAAGAAAGGCTTTCCACAGACATACAAGTTGAGGGCGTAGATCAAGACCACCAGAAGTGGAGGTTGAGCTGGCGGAACAAGAATCGAAGGTATTTGATTCTGTTCACAAGAGCACTTGTGGCCCTACAAAAAGATCCTACTTTCTGTCTTGTACCACAAGTAAGGACCTGGCAAGCACATGAGGCACTAACAACGAAGCGGACAACTTGGTTGAAGTACCCTGGATTGCCTGCTCCAGCAAAGGGACCATCGTCAGAAGAGTACATGGTGAAAACCCTAACTGGCGCCATGTCCTTCTTCAAAAGACTACCGGATCTATCATGTGCAATGCTATACAAAGTCTACGGAATGCTGCTCACTTGCATTGAAGTATTCTATGAGCCAGAGCAAGCAGGCACCCCGTGGATGTCATTCCTTGAGGTTAACAAAGGTTTGTGATATGATATTAGTGGGCCAACCTTTGTCCTCTATGGTTTTTACACCAGATGTATGTTTTTATCTTCTCACAATATGCTTGCGTTTGAGGAAGCATTCTACATAGGATTCTTTACTAGGCGAACAAAAATATTTGGGCCAGTGGTTAGCAACCTGACAACACGATTTGTAGGCTACTCAATAGTGGAGCTAAAAAACATAGTCACTATGCAGTTCTTGTAAGTGTTAGATAAAAAGAGGAAAATAAGATACCAAAAGACACTAAATGCGTTTAAAGATCACCTCGCCAACCATCAACCTAAAGATTACTTTAGCCCATAAAGTTGTGTCAAGGGACGACACAGGCGAGGAGGGGGGAAATGTTAGCAGCAAGCTAACACGGTGTCAAGAGTTTTTTGGAAGAAGTGATTGCACATATGTACATACATATGCATGATGCATAAAATAAAGGATTGTCCATTTTTCAGAGTCAGGTGGTTACGTGGGGTCTACATGTGTACATGTCGGACAAGATGTACATAGTGCATCGATTTTCACTATCACGAGTATCAATCTTTTTTTTCTATAATAATGAGGAGTTGGTATCGCATAAAAATTCTCGAGGAAGCTATCCGTGGACCAACGACATGAGGTAAGCAGGTGCATCAGATGACATCTACTGGCGATGGGAGGTCGAATGGGGTCAATACTTGCACATGGATAAGTACGGACAAAACATGGCTATTTTTTGTGATGAATTATGCAAACATGTCATCATGAGAATTGTATTTGAGGGCCACTTCACGTGGTTGCGGGATGCATTATTGGAAAAAGTTGAGTGCCAGGTGTGTTGATGGATGCAACAAGGTGACAACTATGCACTGCGATGCCACTTTTTGGCCTTTTCGGGATCTGTTTGAGGTCAACTAAAAGACCAAAGGTGTCCAAGTAATAAAGCTAAGTGTGGGAATTGAAAAACCTGAGAGAAGACAAAAAAAAACGGAGAGAAAAGAGGAGGAACAGCCGCACCTGTGTTTTTGTTGTTTTTGGAGCCTGTTTTGACCATAAACTGCTTATCCGAGGTCGGATTCAAGCACTTTGACATTGTAGACTAGGGTTTTGGGCCGTTCCGGACGCGATGGCATTGTCCATTTTTTCAAATTCCTCATTGGTTTTTTGCTGTTTTGGCTGTGTAAGTTTCTTCTATTAGCGAAGCTTCTGCTCCAATCTGTGATTGTATTTGGCATATTTTACTCATATTGTGTGAGCTATTTGCCCCATTGGTGTTGGACCAAGATCAATTTTATCTAATAATAAAAAAATTTCCTCTTTTGATCTGAGTTTTTTGGGTGTGTGTGTCTCTCTCTCTCTCTGTGTAGAGTGGGTAAATGGGTAGTCTCTCTCCTCTCACTCCATCGGTGTGCTCCCTGTCTCGGCCAGGTGGGTTCTATAAGCCGAGTGGTGCCCCATAGTGTGTGTGTGTATCATCCCAAGAGTGTGTCGGGTAATTATAGAGGTGTTGTGTGTGTTTTCATCCCGCTCACATTCTTTTTGTGTCCCTACTGAGGATCTTCTTCGAGTACCTTCAGCTTCGGGAGTACAGATTGCAGATTACAGGTTACAGGTTACAGGTACAGGTACATGTGATTCACACAGGTACATGTAGCTGGAGTAGAGTGATACATCGGTAAGTGGGAGTCACTTGCAGTTGCTGTGGGTATGCATTATTTGGCGCCTGTTTAAGGGCATTGTCTTGTACTATACATTACTTGTGGATACTGCCATTGTACGCCTTTGTGGAGCCATATTTGGTTTTATTTGGCAATCCCAGCCATTTCTGAGACTTGGTCTGAAAGATAGTCATTTCTGAGACTTGACTATACAAGATTTGCATAAGCTTTCGTGAGAGGGTCGATAGCGTGAGGTTTTATTGAGCTGGGGGATTATCAAATGTGAGATCCTTTCGATAATACAAGTGGTTGGAATACCTTTTTCGTGACCTCGCCATAGGCTATGTACTAGTGATTCCTAGTTGATGATTGGGTTCTATTGTTGGTAGGTTATCCATACATATACAGTCTATATTTTGGGTTCTTACTACTCTACTTCTGGGGAAACTCAGCAAAAAATTTTCCAAGATGTGATGGCTGGTATTTTGGCCTTTTGAGCCATTTATGTTGTTATGTTGCTGAAATTTTGGCAAAATCAGAGGATAAGTTAGGTGTGCCTTCTTGGAAGTTGCATGGTTGGCTTTAATGGATGATCAAAATGGACCTCAATTCACTCCTTTTCATTTAACTCAAAGATCCCAAATAAATGTTCATGTGTCCAGGAAGATTTTTTTCCAGCAGCACATAGTCTTTATGTTTGGGCCAAGAAGATTAAGAGAGATATTGGAATGTCCTTTGCCTGTTGTAATTCCGAACTATGAAAACTCATTTGATGTACATGTGTTTGTTCTTATCTAAAGACAAGCTCCATTGAAGTTTCTAGAGATTGAGTCAGTCAAAAGTTTTCGGTTCTTGCACGTGTGTTCGAAGGGGTTCTTAAAGCATCAAAACTTGGGTAGCCATGGATTTCTCTTATCCGGAATTCCATGGAAGAAGTGATGAAGATCTAGAAGAATTTTTGGAAAGGATGGAGGTTGCCTACATTAGCAATCAAATTCATGACCTGACGCAGATGTTATGTCTTCTCTAGATTTGTTTGAAGAGTGATGCACGAGTTTGGTCCAAAGCATTTGAAGAGGAGTTGCGTGTGGCCGATCCACCTGTAAGATTGAGTTGGTACAATCTAAGGCATGGATTGAAAGTAGAGTTTGTGAAAATAGAAGATCATGACAAAGTGTGGCAAGAAGTACAAGGTTTGGTGCAAAAGGAAGGTGAGCCAGTAGATGCGTACATACGTAAGTTTTCATTGGCATGGGAGCGGATGTGCAAGGCCTTAGCACGAGAAGTACCCCCACCTGACATGATGAAGAAGGACAGGTTCTTGGATGGTCTTTGGGAGAATATACGTTGGAGAGTGGAGCTAAAGAAGCCTATAACATATAAAGATGCATTGGAGGTGGCAAGGAACAAAGAGTGGAAGCTGAGGAAAATGAGCCAGCTAGGGGTGGAGTCTTCACCCAGGAAGCCTGAGTTTTAGCCTATGGATTCTTTGCAAGCTCACATGCCAGGGATTCATCATGAACCAGTGGTTTCTGCTACTCCTCAAGTTATGCCAACAGTGGTCACTACAGCAGTACAAGATGATGGGCTAAGGCCAAACATGAGGCAAGTGGTAGATTTAATGAAGAATCTTAGCCTAAACATGCTAGGTCAAGTGGAAAATAATCGAGGTCGAGGGAGGTTTGCAAATCAGCCAAGAGGTGAAGAAAAACCTAGGAATGGTGTTGGACAAAGCAATGGTAGGTTCTGGAGGCAGACGCCCACATGTTATAATTGCAAAGAGTTTTGCCACATCAGCTCGCAATGTGATAAGCCACCAAGGATGGGGGGAGACCTGTATCCATTGCCAAGACAGGTGCTAACTACGTTAAATGATTATGCATCGAAAGTAAGAGAGAAGAAGGAACCAGTGGATTAACCCAAGAGGAAAAGTGAAAGACAAAAGTGATAAGTGTAGTCACTTTGGAGAAGGCATCAAAGCTAGAGGATACATTAGTGATGCCTATTGGGAAGAGCACCACGGAGGACAAGGAAGGAAGAAGTGCCCCAGGTCCTAGTAAGACGAAGGGAAAGAGCCATGAAGGGAAGGATGTCAAGGCCAAGAGGAAAATAAGGGCTCGTCGCAAGTTTCATGTTTCAGATTTTCCACTAGGGGATGGGAAATTAAGCTATGACTTGTAGAAGGATCTGACAAGCAGGAAAGCGGATGTTACTTTTGGGTAGCTTATAGAGATGGTGCCTAACCTAAATCAAGAGTGGAAGAGGATGGTTAACCCAATGGATAAAGAGCCGGAGAGAGGTTCAGTAAAGGTGTTGGCAATGGACGCGAGCTACAAGACATTTGTCCAATAGTAGATGTGTGGCACAAAAGAAAAAATCTGGGACAAGGTTATGTGGATGATGGAGCCCAAATATGCGTCATAACACACTCATGCGTTGAGAAGATGGGTCTTATAGTGACTGGGTGTCAGGCTTCAGGATCAGATTGGCAAACCATCAAAAAGTAAAATGTTTGGGTATTGTAAAGAGCTTAGAAGTGGAGCCGTATGATGCAAAGGTGGTGGTTGATTTCCATGTGATGCTGATAGCCGTTTTTCGGCTCTCTGTAATTTCCATAGCGAGTTACCTCACCCTATCAAATCACTCAAACACTGTGGTTACCTTCACCCTTTCACTGTATATAGGTGTGTGTGAGTTAGGGGACTTTTCCCATATCTTCTTAAAAACCCTCAATTAGCTAGTCACTGGGTTAGTTGAGCCAAAAAAATAAAAAATAAAACAAATATAGGTATATTATGGCCTATTTGTGTGTAATTATTTCATTGTATATAGAGTCTAAATGAAATAATTTTTCATAATTATTTTGGTATTTATTTAAATATTTCTACCTATGGTGTGTTATTTATGCTATTTACATTGACTCACCATTACCATATTTTTTCTTACCATTTTGCATACTCTTTATTCGATATAAAAATAATTTCATACAAGTTTCTCTTATTTTTGGTATAACTCCATCCCAACAAAAATCCAAAAAAACTAGTTCTATTTATGTGTATATTTTTTCACTATTGTGATTTTTTCCTTCCTACATCTATTCTCTAATACTCTCATAAATTAGACCACCAAAAATATTCATCTTTTTATGATAGACTTATAATGAGAGCGATTTATTTTGACCCCTTTATATTTTTTCCACCTATATTATTTATATTTGACATGTACATATTTTTTTTAGACCCCTCAATATTTGATTTTCTTGGTGGTACTATTCACTTATATCATGATCTCAACAATATCTTCAATTATAGACCTACCAAATAAAGTCAAGGGTATGTGGCATGCATGCATGCACTATGGGGGGCTCACTCTTGGAGGTATTCAAAAGAATCATCCAAAAAAGGACCTCACAAGGACTTTATGCAGTGGAAAAAAACAGTCGCTTTTGCTGAATTTTTAAAGATCACTTGCTCTCCGAATTTGAAAAGGTGATACAAACAAAAGTTGTAGCTCGTGGGTTGAACTTTTACCTCAAAGTTTTTCATATGTTTTTGAGCTACGATTTCTGAGCTATGATTTTATTGGTGGATCCCAGTTTACCCATGCTATGCAGCCACACTCCCTCTTCCACTTTATCATTTTCCTCTTTCACACACACTTCTCCACTCATCATCCCCACCTCTCTCACCACTCCTCTCTGCACCCTACTCACCTTCTTCTCAACCTTGAAGAATAAGAGAACCCATGGTGAACTTATGTCTCCTACACACACTTCCATTCCAAAATTGACCACCTAGTCTCATTTTTTTCTCATCCATATTACCTATATCTATAAAAAAACCACAAAATTCAGCCTCTTCTCTTGAAAGACAGCATCATGGTGATTGATTACTTATGTTCACTTACCTTGGCTCCCAAGGAAGGTCAAGAGTGGAGAAAAAACATACTGTCAAAGCTAGTGGACCGTGAACAAGTATCAAAATTGACCCTACTCAAGACACTTGGAGCATCAACATTGTAAAAAATCCATATTTTCTTATCTATTAAGAGTTTTTTCTTCCATATTTGTATCCTACTTGGATACTCCCATTGTGAATATCCAATTCCATTTGTAAATCAATAAAAATACTAACTCTACTAATTTACTAACACTAACCTACTATGCAAAGTCATATCACCTCCACTTCTCTCCTCTCTCTCTCTTCTTCATCTATCCACACCAACTTGTTCATAATTCCAAGCAAAAGAAATTAGATAAGTGCTGAAAATCTAACCCAACTATGGTTAGAAAAGTAACCCTAGCCCTCAAAATTTCTATAAAAGGAGGGTGTAGCTAGCACAAAAGGGGGGGAGCCATAAGCAAGAGCACTATGCTATAGCTTGAGAAGCCAAGCTTAACCTCTCTAGAAGGAGCTCTTGAGTGGAAGATCATTGTCTTATGCATGTGCATGTGTTGTAATAGGGGTGATTAACAAGGGAACTCTATGCCATTGTAAGAGAGAGAGTGATCATTCAATTGAGAGTAGGAAATCTATCATTTCTCCTACTAGTGTAAGCCCAACATTTGCTGAATCAAAGAGGGTGGATTTGGACTAAGCTTGGATACTTTGTCTCTCTTCCAACGTGAAGTAATGGACAACAATGATGTGTAAGTGTCTTGGTGTTTTTTTAAAGTTCTTGATAGCTTGTCTCTGGGTGTTGTCATCAATTTATCCATAAATCCTACATACTGTAAGAGGGCGACATGATGGAGAGGACTCCCCTAGCTTTAAGACAGTGATTGGGGTGGCTTTTCTTGTGATGTGTTGTGGTGTAATTTACTCAAGCTATGTTGAAAAAATACTAATCTCACTTTGATTGGTCATGACAGATTTGTAAGAAGGTATTAATGCAACAAGCACCCCCTCCCCCTTCTTTCTCTTTCTTACATATAAAATTGTGTTTGCTTGATCATTGCCGATATATTTCAAAGTAGCCCAAGCACTCTCTCTCTCTCTCTCTCTCTCTCTCTCTCTCTCTCTCTCTCTCTCTCTCTCTTTACACGTCCTAGTTCGCATCCAAAACTAGGTGGTGCCCCAAATTGGTGTAGGGTGAGGGAGTGTGTTTGTTGTTGTTTTTTTTTTTCCAACCCCAAGCCAATTGAGCTAGACGGGAGCCTATAAGAGTGCTTAGAGGCCACTCTTCTTGTTGCCCACCCTGGACCGCCTCAAATTGGTGCCCCAACGGAAAAACCAACTTGTGTATGTTTTTGTGTAGGATCAATCTTTAGAATAGTCAAGTAGTTTGCATGAATTACGAAAATTTTTATGATCCTTTCATTCCGATTGCAAGGCAAAAGATACACATAATTGTTAGTAGTAAGTTGCAATTTTAACGCGTAATTCGTAGAATTTTAGGTTCTCTTAGGTTAGCCAAAATAAACACTTCGGTAAATCCTTTTATTTTGCCTCTCATTAAGTACGATCTTAGTTTTGATGTATATATCTTTGTTCTATTGTAGGCATTAGGTTATGTATAGAGCATGGATAATGGCCCAGAAATTTTCCCTTTTTACTTCACACCACACATTAGGATAAATATTGCACTCAGTAGAAAGATACATTTTTAGTAGCGTATGGTGTTTATGTTTAGGGCTGAAAGAACAGGGGAAATTCTTGCATCTCCACAACCTGTCATTCTACCTTTCATCAACTACCACACTTCTTTTGATGTACATGTGTTCATTTTATTTTAAAATGAAGTGCAGCCAAATAAAATAGTGTGTATGTTGACTTTTTCTTTGTCAACGTTTGTTACCAAAAAAAAAAAAAACGATCATTTGTTCTAACAAGGAGTATGTGTGCAGTGAAAATTTAATCCTTACAGATCTAGCTCTATTATCGATTGAGTTGCAGGAGCAGGTAGTAAAGCGTCTACCTCATAACAAGAGGGTGGTGAAGCTAAGACGAAAGGTCTTGCGTGTGGATTCCATTTTCCTTTTGCTGTTGGGCACTAAGGAAGACCGTACATTCATCCAAATAGTGTGTGTCCTAAGATTGGTAAATAGAGTGAAATTTGGTGTTTGGCGAGTGCATTTCACCATTGAGGAAGACTCTTCAAGAAACTTGCGGCCAGAGTTCATGCTTCATAGACTGACATTTGGTGAATTTTTTCCTCATTTGCGTCTTATTAATAGTCTTCCTTTCACTTTCAACAAAGGAGATAGGGAGCTATTTAGGGCTTGTCTTAATAAAGAGAGCATAGAGAAGATTGCAAATTTGTATAAATTCTCATCCTTCTCTACTTTCTATGACACTTTGTTCAAAGAGACATTGTAAAATCTCTTGATGCTTATGAATGATTTAACCATAATCCTAAGGAGTTTTTGTCCAGGAGTTTTGTAGCACAAGTGGAGTCTTTAAATCTGTAAGCTTGATTGGACTTGAGGAGGATGTTCTTTATGAAATTGTGAGAAGGTTTCCTCATTCCGACTATGTGGAACTCGAAGGAAAGGAGCTCCTAGTCAATTGCTACTTTCTCACAGCCTTCGACGAGCATGAAGATCTAGTTTTTATACAAACCGCTTGTGCATTGGGAATTGTAGAGAAAGTGCAATTCATTACTTGGGACATGGTTGCTCTTCTAGATCCAGAAAATGAAGTTTTAGAGATTTTTGTATATCGCCTTAGCTTTGAAGAATTTCAACCCTTCTTAGAGCTCATAAATAGTCTACCCTTTTGTTTTGATCAAACAAATCGAGACCTCATTGAAGCTTGGATAGCTGAAGAAGAAAACCTAGAGTGGTACTTTCTTACTTCTTCATTTGCAGGCGAGTGGTTCTAAATTTCTATTGTATCCCTTGTTGCAAATCGTATTGTAATCTTTCATAATAATGGAAAGCCAACGCCAAATGTCCGAATACCCTCTTTTCTTTGGAGAGCCTGGAGAGGATGCAGAATTATTTTTAGCAAATTTCAAGATGTCTTTCCGTATCAAGAGGATAGTAACTGATCAAGAGCGCGTAGAAATGTTTGAGGTGGTCCTTAGGAAAGATGCTAGCACTTGGTTTGACTCTTTGCCTGAGGAAGTTAAGGGGAATTACACATAAGTTTTGAATCATTTCAAGAGATACTTCTTTGATCCCCAAAACACTCAAAAACTATGGCAAGACATTGTTCCTCATAAGAAAAAGATTTAGATGACTACTACTTGTACAAGCAAGAGTTTCTACGTCTTTGGGATCTATGGATAGGAAATGTTGCTAACCCTAGTGATGGTGCAAAATTTCTAAAGAAGGAGAGATTCATAGCTGGACTCTTTCCTGATCTTAAGGTAAAGGTGGAGGCGGATGCACCTGCCACCTATGATGCAACTGAAATTAGAGTTTCCAAGAAGTATAGGAAACTCAAGTGCCTAAGGGGAGAGGTTCCAATAGAAGGTCTTAGACCCAAAGGTAAGTCACAAGCATCGACATCTAGGGAGCTTCCTGAGGTAACAGCTGAAGTAATCGAGAAGTTAAATGAATCTTTAAGTAGCCTGTCAATTCACCTTGCACAAGATGTAGGTCCAAAAGGACAAGCAAGGAAGTCTGAAGAGCGAGATCCACGACCTAGGAGAGTCTTACAATGTTGGAATTGCGGAGAGTTTGGACATGGGATATATAATTGTCCTTGGCCCCGTGGGGAGCCAGGGAGACCTAACTTGAATTACCCAGTGATGAATGCAGGTGAAGGAACTAGTCAACAACCACGGCTTCTACAAAGGCCAAATGGAGCAAGACCACCTCCACAAGGAGTGGAAGAAGTTCCACCTTTGCCAGACCCAAATGTACATGTGGTAGAGGTGACAAATTAAAAAGAGGTTGACATGGAAGCAAATGGCATTAGGTGTGGCCGTGGAAAAGGGAAGGAGAAAGGAGTCACGTCACAAAGTGATCATGGACGAGAAAAGAAGGCAAAGGAGACCAAAGAAACCAAGAGGAATCGACGTCGTATCAACCTCCAAGACTTCCCTCTTGGATATGGTATGGCTCCATACAACTTGTTGGAAGACATGAGAGGTAAGGGTCCTGATATTGCATGGCCTCAGTTTCTTGCATTATGCCCACAAGTTAGGAGGGATTTAACAAAGGCAGTTAGCACTAGGAGAAAGGTAAAAGAGAGTGTGCCTGTTATAAAAATTTCACAAGCTAAAATGAATGAGGATATTACACCGGTGCTAGATTGTTACATCAAAGGAAGATTGGTTAGGAAAGGTCTAGTGGATGGGGGTGCACAAATTTGCATCATGACAGAGGGACTCATGCAAAGACTAGGCATGCACATCCATGAGACACCTGAAGTCAAAGTGAAAATGGCAAACAATAGCAAGGCTAGGTGCGTAGGCATTTGTAAAAATGTTTTTGTGGAGGCCTTTGGCATTAAGAAGGCAGTGGATTTCTATGTCATGTCTACCAAAGGAAATGGTTACCCATTTATCCTAGGAAGACCATGGCTAATGAAAATGCGAGTTTTGCAGGATTGGGAGAGTGGAAAGCTGATTTGCAAGAATGAAAATCAAAGGAAGGTTGTCTTTGACATGAAGGAGAAACGCCAAGAGGAGCTCCATGAAGAATCATCTCAAAGTGAGACAGAGGAAGGCTGGAGTGATAGCACTTCAGAAGGAGAAAGTAGCGGTAGCATTACTGAAGAGGAGTCTTCCATTGAAGTCATGGGGGTAAGGTTTAAGCCAAACAACCAAGAGACCTCTTGCTCAGGTTTGGAAGAGGTAGGTTCCCAAGAGAACCAAAAAATGGAAGATGAAAGAATGATAGAAGGTATGTTATCTACAGCACTTACAAAGGATGAAAGAGAGGATCTCAAAGGCATGTTAAGGAAATTTCCTAGGCTTTTTGCTAAAGACTACACCGATGTGCCTGGAGTAGATTTTGTTCAACACAAAATTGAGTTGAAGCCAGAGGCCACACCTAAGGCTCAGAAGCTACGAAGGCTAGGAGTCATCAAGGAGGAGGCTTTACTCAAGGAGGTAAGAAAGCTTCTAGTAGCAGGTTTCATTTATCCAGTGGAGAATTCAGAGTGGGTCTCTCTCGTTGTTGTCACTCCTAAGAAAAAGGGCAAGTGGAGGATGTGTGTGGATTACCGTCCAATCAATGAGGCGACAAAAAGAGATCACTTTCCCCTCCCATTTCAAGATGAGATACTAAATGAGGTAGCTGGTCATGAGAAGTACACTGTGTGTGATGGCTACTCGGGTTACTTTCAAATAGGTATCGCATTCGAAGATCAGTTGAAAACAACCTTCATCACTCCTTGGGGTTGTTATGCTTTTAGAGTCATGCCATTTGGACTAACAAATGCTCCTGCAACTTTCCAACGCTTCATGAACATGGTGTTTCAAGCATTCTTTGGAAAGTCCATTAGGGTTTTTATTGATGATTTTTGCATTTATAGCTCAAAATCATTGCATCTACAAAGGGTAGAAGAAGGTTAAAAGAAGCTCTATGACATGGGAGGTCAACTCAACCCCGACAAGTGTCACATAGGCGAGGATGAAGTGATCTTGCTTAGTCACAAGGTTTCCTATAAAGGCATTGAGGTGGATCCTTCAAAGGCAAATGCTCTTATTAAGCTCCCATCATCCAAGAATCTCAAAGAGGTAATCTCATTCATTCAAAAGGTGAAGTATATGTCACGCTTTATTCACTTAGCTTCGGAGTTGCTTCATCCTTTGCAAAAGTTGACACAACAAGTAGAATTTGCATGGTCTTATGAGCTTGAAGAGTACTTTTGTAACATTAAGATCATTTTGTCAGAGCTACCAACACTCATGCCTCCTTGTTGGGAGTACACATTCTTTGTTAGCTCTAGTGTTGGGAAGGAAACAATTGGTGCAGTTTTATTACAACAAGATCCCCACAGTACTAGGATGCGACCCATCTACTTTGCTAGTAGGGTCATGAATGCTTTGGAGAGAGGCTACACGGAGGCATAACTCATGATGCTTTCTCTCATATTTGCGGTGAGAAAGTTTAGATCCTACTTGCTACCAAAACCTTTTGTAATTCTCACTGTAGAAAATTTGTTTCCTTGGGTGTCATCTCAAATGAATCTTAGCACTAGGATCTCAAAGTGGATTATGGAATTGCAAGAGTTACAATACTCTTTCAACGTAGAAGATAGTGTGCGTGCACAATTGGCAGGGATCCTTACTTATAGGGTACATGAGAAGGAGATTAAGGTGCCTGAAGTAAAGACCCTACCATTTCCACCACCTAAAAGTATTCCTAATGCTTTTACCTTGTTCTTTGATGGAGCTTTTCGATGAGCCACAAGAAAAGCAGGGGGAGGGCTAGTGTTGCTCAACCCAAGTGGGGAGGTGGTCATGAAAGAAAAAGTCAATCTACCAGGTTCAACTAGCAACAATGAGGCAGAATACGACACACTACTTCATGGTTTAAAGATATGCATTGGCAAAGGTATACAACCTCTCATGGTAAAAGGGAATACACTTCTCATTGTGAAGCAAATTTTAGGCATTTGGGATGCAAGAATGAAAGCCTAAGGACAACAGTTCATGTCATTTGTAGATTGTTTAATCAATTTGAAGAAGTGCAACTATATCATATTCCTAGGAAACATGCTGATTTACTTGCACAACAAGTAGTTACATGTGTTGAGAAAGAAGTGCAGTTCATCATGGTGGCAGCAACTGTCAAGCAAAAGAGATACCAGGGATTGGAGTCATTGACTCCCATTATTAGCTACATTTTGGAGGGTGAGTTTCCACAAGACTTCACGAAGGCTCAGAAGAGGAGACTCATGAAGAAGACAAGCGCATATCTCTTCCTAGAAGGATCCCTCTATCAAAGAGGGAAGGATCAAGTGTGCAGAAGAGTACCAACTATCAAGGAGATTCCAGCCATTCTAAAAGGTTTGCATGAAGAGGCATGTGGTGGTCATTTTGCCCAAGAGTTAACTGTGAAGAATATTTTGCTTGCGGGGTATGTTTGGCCAAGTCTGCATGTGGATGTCCAACATTGGTGTAAAAGTTGTCACAATTGTCAGGTAAATGGGAATAGAAGATTGGTTTATGGTCCACGGCAAATCGTGCTTGCAAATGGACCCTTTGAAAAGTGGGGCATTGATGCTATGGGTTCTCTGCCTAGGACAAAAAATGGTAAACTCTACATTCTAGTGGCTGTAGACTATATGACTAGGTGGGTGGAAGCACAAAGTGTGGCAAAGGTAAATGAGAGGACAATGAGATAATTTGTCTACACTCACATTTGTTGTAGATTTGGCACACCTTTGGAGATTGTTTCTGATAATGGTCCAGGGTTTAAGAAAGGGCTTGCTCACAGAAGTCTGTGAAGAACTTCACATTCTACATTGTCATAGTACACCCTACTATCCCCAATAAAATGGTTTGGTAGAAAAAGCTAATGGTGTCATTGCAGGCATCATTAGAAAGATGGTGAAAAACAAGACAGTTGTGGGATGACTTCTTGGATGGTGCCTTGTGGGCGTATCAAACCACATATAGGGAAGCCACAGAGTTCGCACCGTTTCACTTGGTCTATGGTCAAGAGGCTTTACAACCAATTGAGCTCAACATTCCAACAATGCGACTTCATGGAAAAGCAGCACAAGATGATCAAGAAGCATGGATGGATCGACTTCTTACCTTAGCTGAGCTTGAGTGGAAAAGAGAAGCAGCATACGAGTGATACAAGAGGAAATCCACACAGACGAAAGATAATCTTGACAAGAAACTGAAGGACAAAGGCATCAATGAAGGAGATCTAGTGCTAAGGTATGACAATCGACTCGATAATCGTTTTGATGCCAAGTTTGAAACTAGATGGCAGGGGCCATACATAGTCAAGAAGGCTTTCAATTCAAGTTACTATCAACTTATGGACTTGAATGGGAAAGAGCACTGTAGGAGGTAAACGGGTATCGCTTGAAGCCTTATTTGAGACGCCTTCTACCAAAGGATCTACCAAAGATCTGTCAAAAGGCAGCTATCTCATGTAAGTATTGTTCCGTGAAGCATGAGTGTAACTCAAACCAAAATTCCAAGGGGCCAAACAATAAAGAGCTTGTCAAGGACTCTGAAGCACTCTCTTGGGAAAAGATGCTTTATGATGGTACATGAATATACCATCATCCTAGGGGAGGGCTAATGATAGCCGTTTTTCGGGTCTTTGTAATTACCATATCGAGTTACCTCACCCTATCAAATCACTCAAACACTGTGGTTACCCTCACCCTTTCACTGTATATAGGTGTGTGTTATTTTGGGGACTTTTCCCATATCTTCTTAAAAACCCTCAATTAGCTAGTCACTGGGCTAGTTGAGCCAAAAAAATAAAAAATAAAACAAATATAAGTATATTATGGCCCATTTGTGTGTAAATATTTCATTGTATATAGGGCCTAAATAAAAGGATTTTTCATAATTATTTTGGTATTTATTTAAATATTTCTACCTATGGTGTGTTATTTATGCTATGTACATTGACTCACCATTACCATATTTTTTCTTACCATTTTGCATACTCTTTATTCGATATAAAAATAATTTCATACAAGTTTCTCTTATTTCTGGTGTAACTCCATCCCAACAAAAATCCAAAAAAACTAGTTCTATTTATGTGTATATTTTTTCACTATTGTGATTTTTTCCTTCCTACATCTATTCTCTAATACTCTCATAAATTAGACCACCAAAAATATTCATCTTTTTATGATAGACTTATAATGAGAGCGATTTATTTTGACCCCTTTATATTTTTTCCACCTATATTATTTATATTTGACATGTACATATTTTTTTTAGACCCCTCAATATTTGATTTTCTTGGTGGTACTATTCACTTATATCATGATCTCAACAATATCTTCAATTATAGACCTACCAAATAAGGTCAAGGGTATGTGGCATGCATGCATGCACTATGGGGGGCTCACTCTTGGAGGTATTCAAAAGAATCATCCAAAGAAGGACCTCACAAGGACTTTGTGCAGTGGAAAAAAACAGTCGGTTTTGCTGAATGTGTAAAGATCACTTGCTCTCCGAATTTGAAAAGGTAAGACAACAAAAGTTGTAGTTCGTGGGCTGAGCTTTTACCTCAAATTTTTTATATTTTTTTGAGCTACGATCTGTGAGCTATGATTTTATTGGTGGACCCCAGTTTTCCCATGCTATGCAGCCACACTCCCTATCATTTTCCTCTTTCACACACACTTCTCCACTCATCATCCCCACCTCTCTCACCACTCCTCTCTGCACCCTACTCACCTTCTTCTCAACCTTGAAGAATAAGAGAAACCATGGTGAACTCATGTCTCCTACACACACTTCCATTCCAAAATTGAAATGAGGTAAAAGAGAGTGTGCCTGTTGTAAAAATTTCACATGCTGAAAGACATGAGAGGTAAGGGTCCCGATATCTCATGGCCTCAGTTTCTTGCATTATGCCCACAAGTTAGGAGGGATTTAACAAAGGCAGTTAGCACTAGGAGAAGGTAAAAGAGAGTGTGCCTATTGTAAAAATTGCACATGCTGAAATGAATGAGGATATTACACCTGTGCTAGATTGTTACATCAAAGGAAGATTGGTTAGGAAAGGTCTAGTGGATGGGGGTGCACAAATTTGCATCATGATAGAGGGACTCATGCAAAAACTAGGCATGCACATCCATGAGACACGTGAAATTAAAGTCAAGATGGCAAACAATAGCAAGGCTAGGGGCGTAGGCATTTGTAAAAATGTTTTTGTGGAGGCCTTTGGCATTAAGAAGGAAGTGGATTTCTATGTCATGTCTACCAAAGGAAATGGTTACCCATTTATCCTAGCGAGACCATGGCTAATGAAAATGCGAGCTTTGCAGGATTGGGAGAGTGGAAAGCTAATTTGCAGGAATGACAATCATAAGAAGGTTGTCTTTGACATGAAGGAGCAACGCCAAGAGGAGCTCCATGAAGAATCATCTCAAAGTGAGACAGAGGAAGGCTGGACCGATAGCACTTCAGAAGGAGAAAATAGCGGCATTTATAGCTCAAAATCATTGCATCTACAAAGGGTAGAAGAAGGTTTAAAGAAGCTTTAAAGAAACCATGGTGAACTCATGTCTCCTACACACACTTCCATTCCAAAATTGATCACCTAGTCTCATTTTTCCTCATCCATATTACCCATATCTATCAAAAAACGACAAAATTCAGCCTCTTCCCTTGAAAGACAGCATCATGGTGATTGATTACTCATGTTCACTTACCTTGGCTCCCAAGGAAGGTCAAGAGTGGAGAAAAAACGTACCGTCAAAGCTAGTGGACCGTGAACAAGCGTCAAAATTGACCCTACTCAAGACACTTGGAGCATCAACAAAGTAAGAAATCCATTTTCTTACCTGTTAAGAGTTTTTTCTTCCTTATTTGTATCCTACTTGGATACTCCCATTGTAAATATCCAATTCCATTTGTAAATCAATAAAAATACTAACTCTACTAATTTACTAACACTAACCTACTATGAAAAGTCCTATCACCTCCACTTCTCTCCTCTCTCTCTCTTCTTCATCTATCCACACCAACTTCTTGATAATTCCAAGCAAAAGAAATTAGATAAGTGCTGAAAATCTAACCCAACCATGGTTACAGGAGTAAGCCTAGCCCTCAAAATTGCTATAAAAGGAGGGTGTAGCTAGCATAAAAGGGGGGAGCCATAAGCAAGAGCACTATGCTATAGCTTGAGAAGCCAAGCTCAACCTCTCTAGAAGGAGCTCCTGAGTGGAAGGAAGCTCATTGTCTTATGCATGTGCATGTGTTGTAATAGGGGTGATTAGCAAGGGAACTCTATGCCATTGTAAGAGAGAGAGTGATCATTCAATTGAGAGTAGGAAATCTATCATTTCTCCTACTAGTGTAAGCCCAACATTTGCTGAATCAAGGAGGGTGGATTTGGACTAAGCATGAATACTTTGTCTCTCTTCCAACGTGAAGTAATGGACAACAATGATGTGTAAGTGTCTTGGTGTTTTTTTTAAAGTTCTTGATATCTTGTCTCTGGGTGTTGTCATCAATTTAGCCATAAATCTCACATACTGTAAGAGGGCGATAGGATGGAGAGAACTCTTCTGGCCTTAAGACAGTGATTGGGGTGGCTTTTCTTGTGATGTGTTGTGGTGTAATTTACTCAAGCTATGTTGAACAAATACTAATCTCACTTTGATTGGTCATGACAGATTTGTAAGAAGGTATTAATGCAACAAGCACCCCCTCCCCCTTCTTTCTCTTTCTTGCATATAAAATTGTGTTTGCTTGATCATTGCCGATACATTTCAAAGCAGCCCGAGCACTATCTCTCTCTCTCTCTCTCTCTCTCTCTCTCTTTACGCGTCCTAGTTCGCATCCAAAACTAGGTGGTGCCCCAAATTGGTGTAGGGTTAGGGAGTGTGTGTTGTTTTTTTTTTTTCAACCCCAACCCAATTGAGCATCACAGGAGCTTAGAAGAGTGCTTAGAGGACACTCTTCTTGTTGCCCGCCCTGGACCGCCTCAGCATCACGATATAAAATATCTACTCAAGAGTCTTGGTCTCAAGGTCTAATAAGAGAGAGAGAGAGAGAGAGAGAGAGAGAGAGAGAGAGAGAGAGAGAGAGAGAGAGAGAGAGAGAATTTTCATCTTTGTAGAGTGATTATATGGAATACAATCCACCCTCCTTGCTTGTGCGTTCACACACACACACACACACACACACACACACACACACACACACACACACACACACACACACACACACACACACACACAAATAATTGCAGCTTTCTACGAGCGTGCATTAGCCTATAGGGAGATAAATATTGATGGAGGAAGATAGAAAGGGAAATCGAGGGGCTTAAACTCAAGTGTGGGTGTGGCTGTGCATTTTTTGTGTGTGTGTGTGTGTGTTTGTGTGTGTGTGTGTGTGTGTGTGAGAGAGAGAGAGAGAGAGAGAGAGAGAGAGAGAGAGAGAGAGAAAGAGAGGGTGTGGCTGTGCATTGTGTGTGTGTGTGTGTGTGAGAGAGAGAGAGAGAGAGAGAGAGAGAGAGAGAGAGAAAGAGAGAGAAGTTTTGTGTGTGTGTGTGTGTGTGTGTGAGAGAGAGAGAGAGAGAGAGAGAGAGAGAGAGAGAGAGAGAGAGAGAGAGAGAGAGAGAGAAGTTTTGATGTCATAAGAACACATCAATAGACCTCAAGGCTCTATCTAGCGATTCTTGAATTGAAGACATGGTATTTAAGATGGAACTGCAACATTGTTGTAAATTTCATCCCTTCGACATAGCCATGTAGCCTGCATTGTGAAAGTCCCTAAGGTTTTGGGCCATTCTGGACGCAACCATGTGGTGAACTTCCATCTTTAAAGCATTCTAAACCATGTGAAATTCAAGCAGTTTCAAGACCCTTCTTTGCTTCTTTTTTTGTTTGAAATCCCATCTTTGGGTATCAGAATGAGATATATAGACATTCATGTTTTGGGTTTTTGGGCATTCCGACAACAATGTGGTCAAAATTGTCAAATTCTAATAATCATATAAATTTAAACCCGTGCAAAACCTTTTTGAAGCTTTTCTCTTCATTTTGGCCTCAAGACGTATAGGTATTTACTTTGAAGATTTTGGACATCTTAACTTTACATCGATATAGTCAAGATTACTACATTTTTACATCTCTCTCATATTGTCATGCATAGAAATATTCAATGAATTAGTTTGTGTAGATGTAACAACTCTGTCTCTAAGCTTTTAATAAAGTGTATAAATATTTACTTTGAAGGTTTTGGGACATCTTAAATACAATGGTATAGTTAAGAAGATTAAATTATATATCTTTCTCGTCCCTAGGATCTAGCTTCATTACTTGAGCACTCGATCGTCGTGACTTGGGTCACACATTCGAGTGTAGCCAAGCGACCTTGGTAGTGCTCACGGAGGCTTGTTTCTTTTTGCATGGGATTAGTGCAATTTGCTACAAAAAACAAGTGAAAGGGTCACGATGGCTTTCAAAACCAATAAGAAAATGATAAAATTGTTAGGTTGAATTAAACTGGAATCAGTGTTTGGGAAAGGATTGCCTCAGCTTAGTCTTGACCCGATTGAAAATCGAGACTAGCTAGCTGCAAACCACCATGGTAAACGGAAGAAAAACCGATGAAATATGTGAGAAACTCGTCCAAAAATTTTACAAATCTCAAAATTTATGCTAGTATTTCCAGTTTCCTTCCTGTATTTCATTGTATATAGGGCCTAAATAAAAGGATTTTTCATAATTATTTTGGTATTTATTTAAATATTTCTACCTATGGTGTGTTATTTATGCTATGTACATTGACTCACCATTACCATATTTTTTCTTACCATTTTGCATACTCTTTATTCCATATAAAAATAATTTCATGCAAGTTTCTCTTATTTTTGGTGTAACTCCATCCCAACAAAGATTCAAAAAAACTAGTTCTATTTAGGTGTATATTTTTTCACTATTGTGATTTTTTCCTTCCTATATCTATTCTCTATTACTCTCATAAATTAGACCACAAAAAATAAGTGCTGAAAATCGAACCCAACCATGGTAAGAGGAGTAACCCTAGCCCTCAAAATTGCTATAAAAGGAGGGTGTAGCTAGCACAAAAGGGGGGGAGCCATAAGCAAGAGCACTATGCTATAGCTTGAGAAGCCAAGCTCAACCTCTCTAGAAGGAGCTCTTGAGTGGAAGGAAGCTCATTGTCTTATGCATGTGCATGTGTTGTAATAGGGGTGATTAGCAAGGGAACTCTATGCCATTGTAAGAGAGAGAGTGATCATTCAATTGAGAGTAGGAAATCTATCATTTCTCCTACTAGTGTAAGCCCAATATTTGTTGAATCGAGGAGGGTGGATTTGGACTAAGCTTGGACACTTTGTCTCTCTTCCAATGTGAAGTAATGGACAACAATGATGTGTAAGTGTCTTGGTGTTTTTTTTAACACTAGAATGGTAACCTAACAAGACATAAAAGTGTTCTTTCAGGGTTTTGGGAAAAAATTCTAAAACCATAGTAGATCCACTCATTTTGAAAAATCCTTTCATGAGCTTATAGTTCAATAACTACTACATATGGAAAAAATGAGAAACTTGTATTTTTTCTCATCCCTTGGTCACTACAAGCCTCCAAAGTTGATGGACCAGTGCATTTTACCTAAAACAGCAATTTCTTACGGTTGATTGCATATAAATAAGAGTGGGGATTTTTGTAGGACATGAGATAGAATGCCCCGTTAGCTTCAATGGGTTGGTGACCAAAGCATATGGTTGCTTTTACCTTACTATTTGTTTTTTGGGCAAAAAAAATAGGTACAAAAAAGTTGCATTTTTGCCATTCTGCGGACCCATCATCAAAGTTTCTATAGTCACGCTCAATACAGATACTATATACATGTTTTCTTAGTCCCCTTTGGGCATTTGGATTCAAAAGGAGCCATGGAGCATGTCAAAAGGATAATGGATGTCTTACAATTGGAACCTTGGGGGCAATGATAAAGTGCTAAATACAGCAAACATGAAAAAACTGGGTTTAGCATTATGACCTCTAGAAACCCATAGAAACTACTCAATATCTAGCCAAGTTTTTAGTCTATGATTAGATATGGTTACTACCTACAAAGTACACACAATTGGCCTAAGAAACTAGCAATATTGAGAAAGTTATACTTGCTACTCTAAAATGTATCGTATTCTTCAGCATTAAAAAAACTCAACCATTATCATATACTATACTATATAGCATATTAGGTCCCCCAAAACTCAAGGAAGATTAGCTTTATGTTATACATTACACTTACACAATCAAAATTGAATTTGGATATCAAGAAAGCCACCAAAAAAATCATAAAAGTGCTAATTTTGCCCAAAAAACAGGATTATGCAATTCTTGTAAATTGCTCATAACTTTCAATTTAACACTTGGTTCTCTCTACAAGCATGAAAACATGTTGAGAACTATGACGGCCTAACCTCTAGCCATCTAAACCTCACAAACATGAAGTTTAGAGTGGTATAGTTGCTGAAAATAATAAAAAAAAGCCAAAAACAGGACCCATTTTTTCACACAGTTTAGGTTCAAAAATGTTGTGCAAGAGTAAGGTTAATGGTGAGATCGATACTCCAAAAAAAATGCTAAGTTTTTTTCAGTTCATAAGGCAACTTTGTGGATATATAACACCTAGAAATTCATTTTCATACTCTTCAAATAATTCAAGCAAAATGGTCACTTAACAGGACACAAAAGTGTCCTGTTACCATTCTAGTGTTAAGTTCTTGATAGCTTGTCTCTGGGTGTTGTCATCAATTTAGCCACAAATCCCACATACTGTAAGAGGGCGACAAGATAGAGAGGACTCCCCTAGCCTTAAGACAGTGATTGGGGTGGCTTTTCTTGTGATGTGTTGTGGTGTAATTTACTCAAGCTATGTTGAGCAAATACTAATCTCACTTGGATTGGTCATGATAGATTTGTAAGAAGGTATTAATGCAGCAAGCACCCCCTCCCCCTTATTTTTCTTTCTTACATATAAAATTGTGTTTGCTTGATCATTGCCGATACATTTCAAAGCAGCCCGAGCACTATCTCTCTCTCTCTCTCTCTCTCTCTCTCTCTACACGTCCTAGTTCGCATCCAAAACTAGGTGGTGCCCCAAATTGGTGTAGGGTTAGGGAGTGTGTTTGTTTGTTTTTTTTTTTTTCAACCCCAACCCAATTGAGCAGCACGGGAGCCTAGAAGAGTTCTTAGAGGCCACTCTTCTTGTTGCCCGCCCCGGACCGCCTCAATGCCAGCGGGGTTGGGAGCATATCCTATTATACTGGGCAGACCATGGTTGTGTGTAGTGGGAGCTGTTCAAGATTGGAGACGTGGTACAATTAGCCTCTAAGGAAAGACAGGTGCCAAGAAGCTATATAATATGGACACAAGGAAAGTATTGGAAGAGCATTATGAAGATGAAGATGAAGATGAGTCTAGTGATGAAGACTATTCCACAGTGACTGATGAGGATAGTGATAGACTACCAGGAGTGATGAGGATGTTAATGTTGCATTTCTTTTGATGGACAAAGAAATCGAGGAGTCTGGTTTAGTTGCATTTGCGGATGAGGTTGAAGATGAAAGTTAAGGGCCTTATGAAGTGATTGAAGGGCTGATGCAAACCAAGGTTGAATTGTCAAAGAAGTAGGAATTGATGACACAAATGATGAGTGGAGACTTATCAGCTATGGAGAAGGAGATATATCTGCACATGCTGGCTAGTTTTCCTGATTTTTTCATTACTTCATATGAAGAGAGTAGAGGGTTCAAAGGAGAAGAGATGCATATAGAGCTGAAAGAATGTGCTAAGCCAGTGCAACAACGGCTAAGAAGGATGGGTCAAGAGCAGATGGTAGCCTTACAGGAAGAGGTAGACAAGTTGTTGAAGGCAGGGTATGATAGTCCCAGTGGAGACCACAAAATGGGTGAGTCCAGTAGTAGTCAGCCCAAAGAAGGATGGGAAGTGGAGGATTTATGTAGATTTTAAACCCTTAAACGCAGCCACTAAGAAGAACCCATATCCTCTTCCATTCATTGATCAGATCTTGGATTCAGTGGGCAGGTTATGAGAGGTACAGTGTGTGTTATGGTTTTTCAGGCTATTTTCAATTGACGATTACTCTTAAAGAACAAACAAAGACAACTTCCATTATGCCATGGGGTTGTTATTGCTACACGGTATTGCCATTTGGGTTGTCAAATGGACCATCTTTCTATCAAGAGAGAGAAAATTGTGTATTGAAACCATTCATTGGTAGTTGTGTTAAAGCTTTTATGGACGACTTCTGCATTATAAAATTTCGGAGGTCATTTGGAGGGCCTTGTAAGAAATTGTATTTCTCTCTCTAGAAACTTTTTTTAAAATGCACTTGCACCTTGTGAGTACATCCAAAAGGACAACCAGACACTCTAAAAAGTAGATTTATATTCCCAATCGTCCCTGAAAACGGTCACTTTTTTATTTAATGCGAGCGTCTTTTTCAGGAGGCAGGCGCGACACATTCAATGCAACTTACGTCATCATCACTAGAACTTGAAAAGTCACAAACTATCAAATGGTGATAGATTTTGAGGCTTTTGACACCACCAATGCGTCCGGAACGCCAAAATACCCTAAAAACGAATGTCTACTTGTCTCATTTCAACATCCGAAGAGGCAAAAAATGTCAAAACCCCCCAAAAAATTGGCTTTTTACTTAAGGCCGGCGAGGAGGCATTCTAAAATTCTAGAATGCCCCCATGTGCGCCGTTAGTACAAAGATCCTTTTAGTGGTTTTTGGATACCTATCTTTCAAGAAAGCCCCTTTTTAGAGGTTTTTTGACATTTTCCTCTCAAAAAGCTCCCTAAAAAGAGGAAAAAAGGGACTTTTTACTAACGGCACGCGAAGAGGCATTCCAAAATTTTGGAATGCCCCCTCGTGCGCCGTTAGTAAAATGTTCTTTTAGGGGGTTTTGACATTGTTTGTCTCTTTGGATGTCGGAGCGAGGAAATTGGACATTCATTTCTAGGATATTTGGGCGTTCTGGACGCATTGACAGAATCAAAAGTTTCAAAATCTCCCACTTGATAGTTTTGTGACTTTTTGAGTTCTAGTGATGACGTAAGCCGTATTAAATGCACTGCATATACCTTTTGAAAAAGGTGCTCGCATTAAATGAAAGAGAGTGATCGTCTTCAAGGACCACTAGATTATTAAATGAGGAGAGGGACACCTTTTATATTTTTGTTAATATCAATCTATTTTTCTACGTAACGTAGGTTCTTCTCTCGTTGGAGGAGCTTATTTTCCTCTCTCTTCCAAAAGGCCCTCCAAAAGACCTCCGAAATCTCCTAATGTGTCTACAATAGTAGGGCTGAACACCATGAGAAGCTGCAGATGGTATTGGCTCGATATGATGAATGTGGAGGACAACTAAATCCCAAGAAATTTCATCTAGCACAGCCAAGGGTGAAGTTATTGGGCCACATGGTGTCAGAAAATGGCATTGAGGCTGATCCAGACAAGGTTGAGTCTATTATTCTTCTTCCATCACCTACGAGTACGAAGCAATTGGCAACCTTTATACACAAAGTGAAGTACATGGCACGGTTTATTCCATTGTATTCGCAGCTCCTTTATCCATTACAACAAGTTGCAAAGCATGATCCATTCCAATGGGATGACAAGTGTGAAGAAGTGTTTTAAGAGATGAAAGAGGTGTTAGGGGGGTTGTCAGCCATGCAAGCTCCTGATTGGAAGAAAGTTTTTCATGTAAATTCATCAGTAGGGGATGATGCCATTACAGCCATGCTATTGCAAAAGGGGAAGGGCGGCCATTATATGAGGCTAATGTATTGTGCAAGCCGAGTGAAGCTGGTAGCAGAGAGAAAATTCTCGGAAGTAGAGCTAGTGATGTCCACCGTAATATTTGCTTGTCGATGATTTCGTCATTACTTGCTACCACGACCTTCTGTTTTCTTGACGAGTTATGCCTTTTTGCCAGAGTTAACTAATGGCACTAACATGTCAAATGTGGTCAAGAAATGGGTAATTGCGCTGCAAGAGTTTGAGTTCTCTTTTTTAGTGGAAGACAGTACAAGAGCTACCCTAGCTGATTTGTTGACTTACAAGGAGAATCCCCTTCTTGTTAAGGAAGAGGTGGTGAGAAAGGTAGTTGAAGAAGTGTCACAGATCAACAATGCACATGTGTTGTTCTTTGATGGCTCATACAGAAAGAGCCATGATGCAGCTTCAGGGGGTACAACACCTTATGATCCAGAGGGGAAGCTAGTATGCAAAAGAGGGTTCAAATTGGATGCTCATAGTAACAATGAGGCTGAATATGCTACTTTTGAAGACGGATTACACATTTGTTTGAAGCATGGGATTAGAAGGTTGAGCATAAAAGGAGATGCCTTGTTAGTGAAGCAAGTGTTGGGTGTGTGGAAGAGCAAGAACACTTTGTTTGAAGGAATTTTGTTTTAGAATTAAAGGCCTGTTAAAAAAGTTCGAAGCATGGAGCATCAAACACATTGAACGTGCTCTAAATGGAAAGGCACATGAAGCAACTCAAAGCATGATTGGGGAGCTATTTGTGTTAAGGACCAATTTACCTCTTTATCATGGCCAAGAAAGTTTGGCTCAAGAAGAGGAGTTTTTGCTAACAGGAATCATTCCGAAGGACATTCATAAGTCTAAGAAGTATGGTTTTGTGCGTAGAGCATCCAGGTACAAATTGATTGGTGATGTCTTGTACATGAAAGGGGCTGATCTCGTGTTGAGACGTGTACCTTGGCGGGAGGAGATTTATAGAGTGTTGGAAGAGAATCATGAAGGTGCATGTGGCAGACATTTTGCTCTAAAGATCACCTTGCATAAGATCTTGCAAGAGGGGTATGTATGGCCTAGTTTGCACAAGGATGTTCACCATTGGTGTAGGTCTTGAAATAGGTGTCAAGTGAGAGTGTTGAAACCAGAGCTAAGAAAAACCATTATGGCGTTTGATGTGTTTGAAAAGTGGGGGATTGATGCAATAGGCCCGTTACCTATCACAACGACACTCTCTCTCTCTCTCTCTCTCTCTCTCTCTCTCTCCTCCTGTATAAGTAAACTTCGTGGCATTTCCAAAGCACACAAGGCAACGCTTTTCATGCAAGATCTCACCATCTTTGCCGAGATGGGAAGGGAGGGAATGAAATACAGGATGCCACACCCGAAGCAAGCAAGCACATTGGCTAGAAGAAGACATGGAGACAACAATTTGAAGGGAGAAGGGAGATGGAAAATGTGTCTCAAGTTAATATCATACCGTTTTCAATTACAAAAATGTTGGTTGAGGTGAGGGCAAGGGGAAAAGGAAAAGTTTCGTCCCAAACAGAGAAAATAGTGTAAAAACCCAAAAATAAACCCAATTTTCTAAAATTTCCTCTTGGCAAATTCAAGGAAAGAAAAATGATTTTTCCCGAACACTAACTACAAGTGAAGGAAATAAGGAACTCTTGCGTCCTTTATTGTGGGCGATTGGGACGCAAGCCATGTAATAAGGATACATTCACGGCCGTCAGGTTAATTAGCGGGTGAATTTCCCGGGGCCTCTGGACGCGGTCACAGGGGGAACTATTGTGCCCGACCATGTGCCCACAGTTTTGCCTTTGGCATTTTTGAAGAGGACTTCGTAGCTGACAGTAACATCGTAGATGTTCTTCCCCTTGTTGAGATACCCGGCCCCAGTTCCAAAGCCCTTGGCGCCGGTGCCGGAGAAGGTCTTGCCTCCATGAGTGGTGCCCTTGATTGTGTTGCCGCTGACGGTGATAGTGAGGTACGTAGCGGCTGTCAGGTCGATTCCTGCTCTTCGACGACAGTTTTTATTAGCTCCCAGTCCCAGTTTTTATTAGAGAGAGAGAGAGACCCCATCACGGGCGGGCTGGCCGTAGCTGCAGTATAATTGTGTCATTGTGTCACGTTACATTATTATGGTTTGTATGATCGTCGACGCGACTTACCGCTTCATGGTAGTAGTATGGTACAGTGCTGAGAAAAGTAGAAATATAAATAAGTGGGAAAATGAACAAGATACAAGTGCCCACGCTCAGGAAGTAGGGGGTACCAGCTGGATTTTATTCATAAAATAAGCAGAATCTTGTGGGATTCTCTATTTCTCTTTATAATCACAAAGCTAAGTTAACGTAGATCTCCCACTTGTTTCATTTTTCTGCACTGCGCTCCTGCCTACTGCACATAACTTCCCAAGCTCTCTCTCTCTCTCTCTCTCTCTCTCTCTCTCTCTCTCTCTCTTGTGGCCTCTAATCACAGTCCCTGAGACGGAGCTCCTTCAAGACTGAGCCTAGGTTGGGGGGTGGGGGAGATGAAGCCCTCAATTTAGCGGGGGCATGGGGGTGTGAGACTTCAGGTGAGGTGGGTGACAAATAAGGAGGGGTGCCACGGCAACAGCCAGATTGCTATAGGTGCAGAGGCTTTTTTTTAATAGTGTGGCTTGCCTGTCACATCAACATAAGATGTGTGCCGGGTTGGCCAGCGAGCTTCGTACGGTGTCGCTTCATGCAAATGGTGCAGGTTCAAATATGACCTTCAGCTTTTAGAGAGCGAGATGAGAGAGATGGCAGATGAGTTCCAACGGTTAGCACTACTAGGATGTAAGGTTGGGATCAAGAGGTATCTTGTGAATGAATGAATAAATATAATAAAGTGAGAGCCAGTAGTGGAGGAAGTAGGTAAGCTTGGGTAGCAGTGTTCTCCATTTTTTCCATCTAGTGGACTTATAGAGTTTCAAGAAGGAAACAACTACTATAGCTTCCTTAGTCTCTTTACAAAGATTCGTTTTAGAATTTGCCAGATCAAAATGTAGGATATATATATTGGGTGGCTTGGGGGGGGGGGGGGGGGGGGGGGGGGGGGTCGGGGGTTTGGGGGGGGGGGGGGGGCTTTGGTTACCAAATACAATGGAGTTTTTATGAGACCATGTGTGCCACAATATTATTCCCCTCCATAAATTCCATAGGGGAATAGCAAGACCCTTGCGTTGTCCCAACAACAAATCTTAAACATTAAGAGGAGTGGTGGTAAGAAGACTACACACTCTCCTCAACATGGAAAGCACTCGTAGGTTATGCCTACAAACAATGAACAAATGTGAACAATCTTCAACCGAATATTTACATACTTGGTAGATTCCATTACTAACACCAGCTCTCGGAGCTCTTTGGCCACTCAAACACCCATACGAATTATTAACTTGAGGAGATAGTTGTGCTTGCTGGCAATAGGGTAGGCCCAAATACATTTATATTTGTACTCACATTGCTTACATCTCCATTGAGTTCTTCATTTGTTGTTAAGCTTCCTTCCATTTCCTCCTCTAGCCTACCTTACTTCCTAGACTATTTGTAAATCTCAGGAGAGGGGTGTTGCTGAGTGTTTTGAAGGGGATTAGCTTTGAGTGGCAATTTGAAATTTTCCAAAAATTATCTGGTCCATGCAAAAACAGGTCCCCCTAGCACGTTATGCCTAGCTTGAAGCATTTGTGAGCCCTTCTCGTAAAATGGGCTTTAGACCTATCTATGAAATACCCCATCCAATGTGAGTCCCACATAAAACAATGGTAGTTAAATTTAGAGGATCCGGATGGGGACCAACTAGATCTGATGAAATTCCAAGATTTTCAAAACCTACAAACAATTGAGGAGCCAACAAGCTTGATAGACAAAGGTGAAATCATTATGTACTTGATGTCAATGTTGGTCCAAGCCTTGTCGTTTTGCAGTTTGAGCTTGTGACATTCTCTCTTGATCAATAGGGCCCAGTAATCATTTGAGATGGATGCTCTCATTACCGATTGCGGCCATCCTTATTGCATTGTGTTCTAGGTTCAAGAGTTCAAGTCTGTTGGAGCTATATATGGCTCACTCTACTCAACTTGGTCTCACCTATATATTTGTATCTTGTCGTCAATATGAATCAGTCTTTATGAGAGTACATGGTGTGCCTCTTGTCTCTTCTCTCTCTCTTTCTCTCTACATTTCAACATGGTATCAGAGTGGTAACGATCACGTGACGATTCAATTCATGGTGATAAAACAGAGTATGGGTATGCGATTCGCATGTAAGATTTAGAATTGCTACAAATTTTATTTTTGAGGATTGATTCTTGTTAACTGTGGTTGTTTTGTGTTAAGAAGAATATGATTAGTGTTTTGCGTGGTGTTTATTGCTAATCGATATGGTGAATTGTTGATTACGTTTTCTTGTTGATTTGTCTTTTGACACCCTGAACTTCCTCTCAATTTTCAAGGGTCTTCTGCTTAACATTTGGAGAAACGGGAAAAGCCAGTGGAGCATAGCACAATGACACTTTGCATCCAAAGCTTTTTCGTCTCCTGAAGCTCTTTGATTTGAGTTCTAGGTTTACAGCAAACATAGTTCGCAGCAAAAAGTTATGATGTTTTTACTGCAATAGAACTTGACGCAGGTTTTTTCCTTGTGCGTCTTTGTGAATTGTTCGCAATCGTTTTTCTAATTTTGACATCACTTTTTTCGAGCAAATTTTGCTTTTTGCTATTCATATTGCGGCCGTCAATCTTGAATCTCATGTCGCGTCTCACCTCATTCTATTTTGAGGACTCTTTTATTATTGATGTCTCCTCTTTCCTGCTTTTTTGGGTGATATTTTTCACATCTTTGGACGTTTATTGAGCATCCTTCTTACGTTTATCATTGGCATAACAAAGTCGTCATATTTGTCTCGTTCAATTGCAGTCTTCACCATATATGGTGTGTAGATTCTACGATATTATCTAATACGTCTTCTCACAACCAGATATGGCTAGGACTATTCTCGTCAACGGTTTTTCTTGTGGCTAGTTTTCTGTTCCTCCTTTCTAAGGCCAAGTATTTCCAAGTTGGAAAGCAAAGATGTTATTAATTCTTGAAGGCGATGAACTCTCCAATATTGTCCTTGGAAATTGTGTATGTCTGCCTCAGCCCGTTGATACGGATCATGACAACATGCTTATCACTGAAGGACCTGTATTTGAAGACTGGCATGTTGCGTATACAAATTGGCAACGACGTGATAAAGCAGCTCGTCGATATATTCTTTCTTCTCTTACTGATTCCCTTTTGCTTGATGTGTATGAACTGCCTACTTCCCACAACATATGAAAGTACCTTATTGTAAACTTTCAGAAGAAATCTGTTACAAAAATACTTTATTTGAGAGGTTTGCTTAACAAGTTACAATATGAGGTTCGTACTGTGATGACGGGACATGTTGAGTATTTCAAATCCATTATTAATCAACTTGCCGCTGTCGGTGATCTTGTTCCACAAAAACAACTGATTACACTTCTTCTTGACACGGTGAAGGAATCTTCTTATGATAACATTGTTACCATTCTTTCTAATAAAGATGGTCTTGATTTCAACCAAGCCTGCATGTCTTTAATTGAATACTCTCCACGTCAAGAACGACGTAATGTGATACAACTGTGATTTCACAAGAGGAGATTAACTCACAAAAGATGGAACGTGCTTTTTATGCTCGAAGGCATCCATTTCAACGAGGAAACCGCAGAGGTGGCCGTTGTGGTAATATTTTCTCTCGTCTCAAATATCCTAATAAGTAATGTTCTTACGCAACAAAAATGGCGATACTGAAAATGATTGTTGGACACGTTGATGGAGCAAAAGATGTCGTGCGCACACTCACACACCCAGAAAACTCAACACAACACAAGGAATTTACTTATATTTCTCACCTCACTCCTCACTACCACTCAAAAGTTCCCTGAAAACTCTACCCACAAGCTCAATTCAAACTCCAAACGCCTCGACCTACAAGCCCTTGCTTGCCTGCAGACACTACAAGGTGACTCGAGGTCATCAACACTTGAAATCATGCTTGATGGTGAACAAAATATACAAGAAAAACCATCAAAAACCCAAAAAATCTATCCACAAAAGGCCACTCTTAAACCATTGCAAAAGCTTCACCAAATTACACTCTGTTGGACTCTTTGGAGTAGCGCCAACTCTAATGGCACCGATACAGGGTCACATAGTCTTGCAGAAATCCGCACCTTCTTCCCTCAATTCCTTGCACACACACATCCATGGAAACCTCATAACTTCCATAGACTCTCCCAAGTGAAAAATTGAATAGATAAATCTCTCATTCACTCCTCCATACACTCGAAAATAGGACGGGAATGCAACGGGACTGCACTAGACCACCTGTAGGAACCCTGCTTCCTCCCACACACAGAGGGGTGAAAGTGTTGATATTCCTATTCAAAAGTACTCCCTCAGGTGGAACACTCACGACACCGTGAGTGATGTGGAAATTTGAAGCCATTTCACATCTTTTTTGACCTTTTTGGCCCAATTTTGACCCCCGATAGGCATTTTTCACAGAAAAAACCCCAAACAGACTCCAAAATTCACCAAATTTTGCACGCTTGATCCTTGATACCCAAATCACATTTCAAAATCCCCACATTCCATTTTTTACCACTTCTAGGGCGATGCACATATCACCGCAGATCACGCGCCGCAAATAGACAGTTACCGCATGTGTCAAACTTCTCGAGCGGGATGAGAGTACCCACACTTGTCACTTGCATTATTTACATTCTAGAAAGCTCAAACACATTATCTAGATCCAAAATAATCCACCTAGAACCATATCCAAGGCCCCGATACCCTATACGGGCATGTACATGTGTCCGACTGCCGACACACAAGCACGCATATTTACAATGTGCACACGTTGCACCTTTTTTTGAACTTGAAACCACTTTGCAAAGCTCCCAAATGCATGTATTTACATCTTTTTGTACATATGACCATGCATGTTAACGCTACTTTGTACACGCCAAAAGCGGTCTATCATCATTGCCCACCCTCTAGGTAGAGCATTTATGCTCAACCAAGAGACTATTTGCATCTGGAACCACATCCCTTGCAAAATATTTCTTCAGTCTATAACCATTTATTCTGTAGCACAAAAGTTCACCAGAAAATTTTTCCAAGTCATAGGTGCCATTAGAAAATACATGCTTCACTCTGTATGGACCCAACCATTTGTCCCTCAATTTCTTCTGAAAAGTAAAATCTAGGCGAGAATCATACTTCATCACCAAATCTCCTTCTTTGATCTCTTTCTCTGGCAGCCTCTTATTCATTTTCTCCATCCTTGTCTCTGCTTGTTGAAGATAATAATCACTGGCTTTCTCTCTATTCATTCGCAACAACTCTAGAGAAAGAATTCTTTCTTGCAGCTTGTCATTATGCTCACCTTGCATTTTGCACAAATACTTCAAGGTATCCAACTGCACTTGTATGGGCATAAGAGCTTCCTTTCCATAAACAAGTTCATATGGTGTAAACTATGTTGACACTCTATACGCAGTTCTAAAAGCCCACAAACACTTTTCCAAGTCCAAGTCCCACTCTTTAGGATTCTCTCTAGCATACTTTGATAGCATCTACACAATTTTACCATTGCAATTCTCAACCAACCCATTGCATTGTGGGTAGTAAGGAGAAGAATGCCTATGCCATAAAGCATGAGATCCTCACCTACCAATGTTTAGTTTCTTGCTTTTGCAACTATTCTCTTACGCCGAACCTTTGACATGCCCTCTGGAGATTTCCTTTCACCAAGAAATACTTCTACATCTTGCAATGATTCCCTTCCTGCATACAAGGCTTCCTTGACCTTTAAAGGAGCTACCAAGGCATCCAACTTGTCCCTAGCCAACTCATCAGCTTCTTATTCTGCTCACGAGGAACATGCTTAAACTGTATCTTCTCAAACTCATGCAAAAGCTTCTTGATGCCATAGAACCACTTCTTCAAATTGTCTTTCTTAACATTCCACAAACCAAGCAATTGATTCATGACTAGCAATGCATCCCCTTTTGCAATGACCCTCTTCAGTCCAAACTCAACACACTGCTTCAACCCAAGGAAAAGCGTGAGATACTCGGCCTCATTGTTACTTTCAGCTTCATCAAGATCATAAGCTCTAGAAAAGATTACATCACCTTTTGGGTTCTTAATGACTACCCCACCACTTGCCTTTTGAAGAACTTTCCTGTATGCACAATCAAACATCATTGTATACGCATCTGTAATATCTACTTCCTCTTCATGATCATCCTTGTCAACCCTTGGGTAAGATGGAAGCTCGCCCACCTTATGATCAACTATGTCTGCCAAGTGAGCTTTAACAGAATGATCCACTTTAAACTCAAACTCATACTCTTGAAGCTCCAAAGTCCACTTTAAGATGCGCTTGCTAGGCTTTAAATGTTGTACTACATCTGGCAAAATATTCAATGTGGTGAGCACATAGAAATTTTGGGGCAACAAATAGGTTTTAAACCTTCGGCAAGCAAGAACCAAGGCGAATACCCACTGTTCCATTTCCGTATAGGAGAACTCGCTTACATTCTTCATCTTGCTATCAAAATAAACTGGCTTGAAGTTCCTTCCTTGCTTTTGTAAGAGAACCGGCCCAAAAGCTACTGACCCCACACTAATAGATACATAGAAAATCGACTACAAGTCAGGAGGACTCACATTTGGTAAAGCACACAATTCCTCCTTGATGCCATCAAAAGCCTGTTGCATTTCTTCATTCCATTCAAACCCTTGAACTCTTTGACTCAATTTCTGGAGAGGATACACATACTGACATAGCATCCAGAAAAAACGTGACAAGTACCTGATCTTATGCACAAATGATGCCAAATCCTTTGTGTTGCTGGGTGGATCCATAAGCAATAAAGCCTTAACTTTCTCTCGGTCAGCTTCTATTCCATTTTGGGAAACCACATGTCCTAGCAAATGGACACTGGCATGAGAAAACTTACACTTCTTTGGGTTGAGTTGCCCACCCTCTTGTTGAAGCCTTTCAAAACTCAACCTCAACTTCTCCAAATGTGTGACCCTTGAGCTATAACACCCAATGTCATCCATGAAAACGCGAATAAACTTACCCAAGTAGGGACCAAACACTCTATTCATCCATCCTTGGAAGGTAGCATATGCATTAGCCAGCCCAAAAGGCATTCTTTTGTAGGCAAAACAACCCCAAGGAGTAATGAAGGTCATCTTCAATCGATCTTCAATGCTATCAAGATCTGAAAGTAGCCAGAGAATCCATCCATGATTGAGTAACGTTCATGACCTGCAACTTGATTGAGGATTTCATCTAAAAAGGGTAGTGGAAAATTATTCCTGTTTGTGGCAACATTCAAAGGTTTGAAATCAACACATATCCTAAATCTTCCGTTCTTCTTGGGCACAATAACATCTAGAGAGACCCATTCGGACTCCTCCACTCAAAAGATGAAATCTGCTGCCAAAAGCTTCGTCACCTCATGAATGACCCCCAATCTCCTAAGCTTTTGAACCTTTGGCTTGGCACCTTCTTTTAGATTGATTCTATGATCGACTCCTTTAGCTCCTTGCAACTCTCTATATTCAGTGGCGAATAGCTGTGGAAACTCTGTAAACATATCTTCATACTCCTTTTTTTTTCTTCTGTCAAGTCCTCTCCTTGCATGATTCTTAAATTCACTTTGGCAGGCTCTACAATTGCTTTTGGACTATCCTTCTCCTCCTTGACCTTCACATCATGCATTGATGCTTCCTTTTTAACACTTATCCCAAAAAGATCAGGACATAATTGCATCAAGCACTTTCTTCTGATGATGTAGACGAAGCATCACTATCGTATGATGTGGTTTCCGTCGAATCCGTATCTTGCATCTCCACTAGGGTCTGTGTACGGCTCTCGTGTGTCTTCATGTTGTAGACAATGTTCCTTCCTTTCTCTTTGTCGGAGATGGTGATCAAGCCCGTGCCCCAATCCTGCTTAGCACCAAGGGTTATAAGCCATGGCCTCCCTAAAATGATTGGATACACATTCTCACCCGCTTGCATCACGTAGAAATCAACCAAGCACTCAATCCCCAAGACTTTTATCTTCACATCTTCAGCTATTCCAAGACATCTTGCCTTTTTGTGGTTGGCCATTCTCATACGGATCAAAGCATTCACTAACATCTTGACACCTGCGTCTTTCATGATAGCCTCGGTCATGACACACACCTGGGCACCACCATCCACATATGCTTGCACTTCCGTCTTCTTTCCCAGCATAGCTTCAACTATTGGAACCATATCCATTGGGAAACCAACCCTCAAAGATGACACCATGCTTTGATGCTTTTCCTTCTTGGAAGGAAGCCGCGTACTCACACACTTGGTCCACTGCCTCCTCAATTTGGCGTTCAAAGCCACCAACTGACCAAAAGATATATTTGCCTTTTGATTTCGTATGCCGTCGACAATATCATAGTCTTCAACACCTTGGCCAAGAAGGTAGTCCTTTGGACCAATTTTCCTTCTTCGCCGCCTCTTGCTACTTTCTAGTTTGTCTTCTACCTTAGCCTTTTCTTTCCTTGCTATTGTTTCCCTCTCTTCTTCTGTCTCTTTCTCCCTATCATGACTAGCTCTCTTATTGGCCAAAACATCCACATCTCGATGCTCAAGGGTAATGATGTTAATAGCCCTACCTTCTCCATTTACAGGCAACGGTTAAGGTTGTTGTTGCGGACGCGGTGCTTCTAGTGCCCGTTAATTGATGATTTTCTTATATTCTTCCTTGACCACGTCCATATAGGGGGTATATCCCTCCTCTCTCCCTTGGTGGTTCAGAACAATCAGGGGCGTAATGACCCTCTTCATCACAATTGTAGCATCTACCTTGTAGCCTTCGTCCCCTGCCTCTCCTAGCTGGCCGCTCCTCTCTTTGGTTCCTATTCATCATGTTAATTCTTAATTCTTGCAAACTGACCAGCAAGATCATGCAAAACCCGGGCCGTAACAGGATCTCGACCTTGAACCACTCGCTCCACTCTATCATCCGTTGTCACAGGGACCATTGGTTGCACCACAACTGGCTCAGTATGTGTCAGGCCTTGCTCCCACCTTCTCTTGATCTTCTTGCTCTTGGCCTCGGCAATTTCCACAGCTGTTTCAAATGTAGCAGGCTCATCTTGATCGACCTTCTCCCTTACACTTGGATAGAGACAATCCATAAACTGACGTACTTTAAAGAAATCCCCTGGAGGTACTTGGGATACCGCCTCTAATTGAACCCAAAGTCCTTTGAAGTGTTGCAAAAACTCTTTAAAGTTAGCATGAACATCTTGATGTCTACAAACCTCTCAATTTTGTTGTCGCTTCTGTTGTGGTTAGTTTCTTCCCAAACCTATCAAAAATTGCCAGCTTCACCTGCTCCCATGTTTGTTTTTTTTCTTCCTCTAAACCTTCAAACCACTCCCGAGATTCTCCTTTGAGCGCAAGAGGAAATACATGAAGCTTGGCTTCGTGATTCACAATGTGCATACCAAGCGTATGCCACTCGAAGTCCGCAATCCAATCCTTCACATCCTCCTTCCCTGTAAACAATGGCCGACTATACGCCATCCCTTTGAAGTTGCTTCTTCCTTGCGTGAGTAATTCCACAAGATTTGAAGTCTTGCACCTCAACCAAACCACCACTTTTCTTCAATGAAGCTCGAAATTCACAGCAAAACCGCTCCACCTGGGTGCACAACCGGCAAATTTCCACTCCCCAACGGGATCGCCAAAGGATGATGGAGCAAAAGATGTCCTGCGCACACTCAAACACCCAGACAACTCAACACAACACACACCTCACTCACTACCACTCAAAAGTTCCCTGAAAACTCTACCCACAAGCTCAATGCAAACTCCAAACGCCTCGACCTACAAGCCCTTGCCTGCCCGCAGACCCTACAAGGTGAGTCGAGGTGATCAACACTTGAAATCACGCTTGATGGTGACCAAAATATACAAGAAAAACCATCAAAAACCCAAAAACTCGAGCCACAAAAGGCCACTCTCAAACCATTGAAAAAGCTTCACCAAATTACACTCTGTTGGACTCTTTAGAGCAGCGCCAACCCTAATGGCACCGATACAGGGTCACATAGTCTTGCAGAAAGCCGCACCTTCTTCCCTCAATTTCTTGCACACACACATCCATGGAAACCTCAGAACTTCCATAGGCTCTCCCAAGTGCAAAATTGAAGAGAGAAAGCTCTCATTCACTCCTCCATACACTCGAAAACAGGACGGGAACGCAACGGGACTGCACTAGACCACCTGTAGAAACCCTGCTTCCTCCCACACACAGAGGGGTGAAAGTGTTGATATTCCTCTTCAAAAGTCCTCCCTCAGCTGGAACACTCATGCCACCGTGAGTGATGTGGAAATTTAAAGCCATTTCACACCTTTTTTGACCTTTTTTGGCCCAGTTTTGACCCCCAGCGGGCATTTTTCGCAGAAAAAACCCCAAATGGACTCCAAAATTCACCAAATTTCGCACGCTTGATCCTTGATACGCAAATCATATTTCCACATCTCCACATTCCATTTTTGACCACTTCTAGGGCGATGCACGTATCGCCGCAGATCAGGCGCTTCAAATAGACAGTTACCGCATGTGTCAAACTTCTCGAGCGGGATGAGAGTACCCACACTTGTCACTTGCATTATTCACATTTTAGAAAGCTCAAACACATTATCTAGATCCAAAATAATCCACCTAGAACCATATCCAAGGCCCCAATACCCTATACGGGCATGTACATGTGTCCGACTGCCGACACGCAAGCACGCATATTTACAATGTGCACACGTTGCACCTTTTTTCAAACTTGAAACCACTTTGCAAAGCTCCCAAATGCATGCATTCACATATTTTTGTACATATGACCATGCATATAAACGCTACTTTGTACACGCCAAAAGCGGTCTATCAACGTCAGTATGATACACCACAAGTGCATGTATTTACATATTTTTGTACATATGACCATGCATATAAACGCTACTTTGTACACGCCAAAAGCGGTCTATCAACATCAGTATGATGAAGAGCACAATATGACCACTAAACAACCACGCTTATCTAGAGATTCTTCTTCTTGTTGTGAATATTATGGACGATTTGATCATCCCACTCATATGTGCTATAAGCGGCGATTTGACACAGATCGCAATAAATCATATGCTATTGAACATCAAAACACTATTGTACTAGAAACAAGATGCATCCTATGGTCAATTTCTCCAGACAGAATACTTTATGTACATGATGGATCACTTTTTATTGTCGATTCTAGTGCTATAGGAAATATCACATATCAGTCTAAGTGGCTCCATAACTATCATCCACTACCAGTTCAACATGTTGTTTATCTCATGTTCAGGTGCTCTAGACAGAATACTTCATGTACGTGATGGATCACTTTTTTTTGTCATTCTGGTGCTACAAGAAATATGACATATCAGTCTAAGTGGCTCCATAACTATTGTCCACTACCAGTTCAACGTGTTTTTTATCTTGTTGATGATAGGACTTGTCAAGTAAAGGGTATTGGAGATTTATATCTTGGTAACTTATCTTATTCCACTCGAATTTTGCGAAGAGTATTATATGTACCAGATCTTCAATGTAATTTTATTTCAATTGCTAGACTTGTTGATCTTGGTCTCTTTGCTAGATTTGATCATACCAAATGCCGAATGGAGAAAGATGGATAGACTATAGCCCCTGCTCCTTGAAATGGTAATTTGTTTGAAATCTCTCTCAATGATGTTGTAGAAAATATTGTCCACTGCTCCAGGTGATCATGATTGCAAAGTATGGCATCACCGTTTTGTTCATGTTGATTTCTCAAAACTCCTTAATCTTCAACGTCGTGATCTTGTTCATGGCATGGATCTTAAAGCTCAACCCCATATGGGAATTTGTAAGTTTTATGCTCTTGGAAACATTATCGTAAACCCTTTCCTCTCTCAAGTACAACTCATTCTCATGACATATTGAATCCTGGTCATATTGATATATGTGGACAGTACCTTCTTCAAGATCACAATATTGCTACTTCATTACCTTCATTGATGATTTTGCACGATATATGACTGTATTTTTACTGAGACAAAAATATGAGGCCTTATCTGTTTTCACACAATTCCACAAGGCTGTGAAACTTCAAACTGGCCTCAAGAAGCTTCGTAGTGACAATGGAGGCGAATATGTTTCTCGAGAGTTTGTGAGTTCCTATGCTAACAGTGGAATTCATCATGAACACACTATTCCATATTCACCTCAACAGAACGGTGTTGTTAACGTTGAACGAAAGAATCACACTATTCTCAATGTTAAAAGATGTATGTTGATTCATTATGAGTTATCTCGTGTTTTCTGGGCTGAAGATACTTTGACAGCAGTATCTATTCAAAATCATCTTCCTACTACTGCACCCTCTGGTAAGATACCCATCACAACATAGACATGTGACATTCCTCCTGTATCTCATTTTCAAACCTTTGCATGTATTTATTATATTCATGTTTCCAAAGAAACATGAACAAAGCTTGATGCTATTGGTCTTAAAGTTATTTTTATTGGATATTCTGACACTTCCAAAGGCTACAAATTCTATGACCCTTCCTCCAAGAAACTAATTGTGAATCATGATGCTACTTTTAACGAACAGCTTATGGGAGGCTCATGTTCCATGGATGATTTTGATGATACTAAATTTTTGCTTCAAGATTTTTCATTTCTTTCAGATGATGAAACTCTTTCTATAGAGCAACTTTTCTCTTCACAACCATCCATTCCGAATGTTTCCAATGATGATATTGATATTTTTTGTTGATCTGCGTAATGATTTTGAACATGGCTCATGTCATGTTTATGATGACAATATTGTTGATATAAATGCTTTCTCTACTTCTGAAGATCCCGTCACACTATAACACGTCGCGCAGAAATCGACGTAGATACCGATGAGACAAACTTAGTTTCAAAACTAAAAGGCGCTGAAATAGGCATCGAAAAAGACGTCGGTCTCGCATCGTCAGTATAAGCATCGGTATATGTGGCATCGTAATATCCTATGGAATAAGCATCTAAACAAGCGTTCGTATATGCACCAATAATTTTGAAGCATATTCCGACGTTTCTTTTGAAGTGTATACCGATGCTTATACCGTACTCTGTACCGACGACGATCAAACCTGCAAAAATTTTTAGGCAGAGAGGGCTGGGAACTGATGCTGCATGTATTGCAGCAAAAGAAAATAGTCCTTTCTGCCCAAAGGAAGAGTACACAAGCAACCACACTCCACCTACAAGTTGACGCTAAAGAGCATCTGTATGGAAATAAGAAAAATTGTAAGAATAACATAACCACAAAATCAAAAGCTTGATCATGGCATAACGACATAAAGATTTTATAACCATAATTAAAACATGAGTCGAAAATTGCAAAACCATAAACATAACCTGTTTACCATACCATAACCATTACCATAAAATGCTTGTCATACCATAACCATAACAACCATACCATCATTGCACAACCATGATCATAACCATAACCTTAACTTGACTGCCAAACCTTAACCATAACATCTGTGCCATACCATAAATATAACCATAAACCATAAACATAAGCACTAAAAAACTGTACATATGCAAACAATCACTGAGTAAGACTATATCAAGAAGACCACAATTACAAAAAGGACTGTACCAAGAAGACTGTATAAAAATGACTGGGTAAAACCATATCAAGAAGACCCTCATGGTAATGCCTCCCAATCGATGTCCTCTCCCTCCTCCTGCACAGCTGGGTCAAAAGGGCCACAAGTCCATGCTTGTACCCATACTTCTCCTCTCGGCATGTCGGAGGACACTTCACGAAAACTTCGTGCAAAATTATGGTTTAATGATTAGATAAATCTTCAAATAACGTATATATTTTCAATAATTTAAAGAATACATATAATACTTACAAACTCTTGTTGAAGCGTGTCGTAGCCTCCACTCCCAAGATGTGACGCTCCATGAGACTCCAAACATGCTCTGGCTGCATATCTCTACTGCTGAAATCTCTCAGGATTGTCTTGTGTCTCTCGTGCAATCCCCACCCACTCCTTTGCATCCAACCATGTCGGCTTTGGACTGCCGGCATTGTGGCCTTCGCCACACTCCAAATCCAAGGATTCAAGATTGGATCGTACCCCTCTGCTAGCTTGTACTCTCTGTGAATGGCTTCGACGATGTATTTCTTTCTTTCATGATCGAGATTATCCCAAACCTCCATCACAGAGTGACCAAACTGAATTGTACAGAGCTGCCAAATCCTCTATCGCATGGCCTTTCTGACCCTATCCGCCACAACTGACCCATCCCTGCTCTTGTACACCTTGCTAGGATCATGCTCGTGTGATCCCCAATGTGTACGTGGTGTGCCAATCGGTGAACTATCTACTGAAGAGAGTGGTGGATGCTCTTTTGCTGGTGTGGACGCATTGGTAGAATTGCTACCACAGCAACCACTACCTCCAGAACAACGCCTACCTCGTCTCGAGGATGAACCACCTGTCGGTGTAGGGCGCACACCAGTCCTATGCGTAGGTGGCACAGTCGACTGAGGTGTGGGGCCACTCGGTATAGGGACCACACTAGTCTCGGGTGTAGGGTCGTCCGTAGTAGGTCTAAAGGAACCTGCTTCCCAAAGGTGCTATGCCATCGTAATCTTCTTTGGTGTGAACTGAGACAAAAACGAGCCATCTACTCGGGTGACATGCCGACCGGAGTGACAGGAAAACTAAAACTAGGAGAGTATGGCTCATCGTCATCGGCCATGGCTAATCATACACAAATAGCACCCACAAAATATGTTAGTTTACAGAAGAAACACTTAATCAATACAAATAAGAAATAAACGAAGCTGTAGCACAAATGAATGAATCTAAAGTGTATTGTAGAGTAATAAAGAGAGTTTTACAAAGAGTTCCTAGCAAAATTCATTAGTTAATCTCTCATCTTTTATGAGATCTGATGCACCAAATATGTCTATCTCAATCTGTACTTCTGCATCTTCATCATCGAACTCTACTTCTTTGTCGCTCTCCGCATCAACTTCAGTATTTAACACCTCATCTCTAGGTTCAGACAATTGCTCACTGCTGACATCCACCTCAAAATCTACACTTAAAGTTTCAGTCGGTCATGCACTTTGTTCATGAATCACCTCTTCAACCTCAACATCTAATCCTTCACACACTTGCTTGCTTCGTGGAGCAACTTGAATGACATAGAGCAAGTAGGATTTAGACAGATCATGCTCATCATTTTCTATCCATAGTGGATCGTGTGTGAATACAACTTGTTCACAATGCTACGGAAGTACGAATCTATCCTGCGCATTTTTCCACACCCGCCTAGAGTTCACTTGAATCGATCCACTCTTGTCTTTACAGACAGTTGCATTAGGGCCACAGATACTTGCATTTTTGCCAAATTTTGGGATATGCTAATATTGATATAGGATTCCATTTTTTTTATTATGACTATGCTGAAGTAGAGGATGATGCAAGTTATTATTAGTGATAACACTTGAGTGAGCTTGAGCTACCCAATACTGACAATGACAGTGATCAAGAAGCAACAGGCCCGGAATCCATATGAGCAACAACATGCAACAATAGAAGGGGAGAAGGGGGTGGGAGGAAGCCTGAGGAGTTGGGATGCAACACCTCCACCATTGTACTCCAATGACCAGATGTTCGAGGTGACGTGGGTCCTACTCCATACCTTGCACAACCTCATGGGAAATTTACAAAGGGGTGCCAAGTCAACAGCCGATAAAGGGAGAACTAAGGCCTCGAAGGACGGGGACCTTATTGAGATTCTGGTCGAGGAGCAAAGGAGGAAGGATGAGAGCATTTTGTTGGTGACAAGGGAGTAATTTGGGAGGTTGAGGTGGTTGTTTAGGGGCCACCAAGATGCCACTGACACAGGGTGATGGAGAGAAGAGTAGGTGTGTGTGTGTGTGTTTGTTTGTGTGTTTGTGTGTGTGTGTATAAAATTCCCATTCTCCAAAGTTTTAACTAAAAAAATTCACTTTCATTTATGTAGTAGATTGTTCCTGTATTCAACACTTTCATGAAAGTAGCATTCATTGCATGCCACTTTCAAGAACCCACTGCTCACTGCTATTAATGATTAAGACAAAAGTTCATCCTTAACATTTTAAATTCAAAATTCTGTGTACAGTTGACATCTATTCTACATATATATGCAAGATACATCTACCTGAATTGAAAGACAATTCATCACATTTTTTGCAAATACTTGTTATGTATGATGTCATCTGTGTCTGTTGTAAACAGAGATATTGTGAAGCCTTCACAAACGGCATATTTAACAGCAGAACAAACTTTTCCCTTTTAAGTAAACACATCGTGGGCTTTGATATCAATGAAGTTCTCCTAGAATACATTATCCATGTCTTAACTTCACAACAGACATGAACTGATTTGTTAAAAGAAAATTACAAAAGATTTTCTCAATACAATGATAACCATGTCTTTTAACTTGATGCCAGACATGAGTTAATTTGTGATTGAACACTGAAGGTCAACATAAGGCAGAAGCTTAACACTCTCTCAAGTGGCACAATAGAAGATAACAAAAATTACCACTAATTCAGGCTAAGCATGTTAGGAAACCCTTAAAATCTACTCTGCCAATAATTGACCTTTTCTACAAGTTACTTAGGCACAAAGCAAATAAGCTTGTGCCTCGAAGCACAAATGACCCCATCCATGCTGAAGACTAGAGCTGCTTTTCAGATATTTGAATCATTCCAGCTTCACTCAAGTAAATAGGCTTTGAAAAGGAAACAAGATTATTCCAAGCAGACACCTCAATGATCACTTTCCTCCAACTCAGGAAACAACTCCACCAGAACAAATTTGAGGCACTTAACAAGGTTGCTCTGCTCCTCTATACAGAGTGAAGCTCATTGAAAACCAACGGCATCTTCTATGATGGCACTGCAAGTACATAAAAGATGATCATCATCCAAAGAAACAGAAGGGCTTTATTAACTCCGAAAGGTAAAGAACAGCACATCATCTTAAAAATGAGAACTTACTGTAGGTCATAGCATCAATTTTCTCAGGTAGCTCTTTGATATCCACATCAAAGCGCTCTTGGACCTACACCCATGCAAAAGAACGAGTTCTTATTCTGCTACGAAGAAGACTTAGCTTTTAATTATTACGCAAAAAGACATCACAAAACAACTCTACCACCAAAAACCTTCAACATTATGCATATGGAACCTGAGTTGGATTCTTGTGACTAGCCTGTTTTCATTACAAAGAAAACGTCCAGTATGAAGCCACGTGGAATGCTCCATTCACCTCAATCATCCTACAGAAACATTTTCCTACGCAATTAACATTTTACAAACTACCCAACAAGGTTTGCACAAGACTACAATGCATCACAAAGAGGCCACAAAGGCTACTCCTGCAAAGCACTATCGATCATCTAATCACTCACATTAGTTTGAATTGCTTTGTAAATACATTTGCTATACGTTATTGGGCTGGCATTGCGAGCAATGAGAACTAGCTACAGCCTCAGCCTTGGAGCCCTGTGCTTCCCTTTATCTGACACCACCACCACCTGCTTGTTCCGTCACTCAAGATTTCAGTCCACCAAGACTTGCCTGCTGCTACTGAAGAAATAAGGTGCGTCCCAAGAAACCAACCTACAGACCCGTACCATGCCAATAAAAGAACCAACATACACATTAGGAAAAATGCAAATATTTAAAGAGTGAATAACCGTCACCAATACGGTTACATCTGTAAAATACTTGCCCAAATAAAGTACCGTCGTAGGGTTTGCTGCAACCCTTTACAACCTTGGCCCACACTTCTTGATGTGAAGGCTAAGCTCAGCTAAAGCTATACAGCATGTATTGCTATCCCCCTGAACATAGCCCATCCATCCCAAGCCTACAAGAGGCAAACAAGCAGGCATTAGAGTGTTGGTTTAGCTGCATGTGATGTGTCCTAGGTTGAGTGCCTCTATTAGTGTGGTCTTATCAATGCGACGTGCCATTTAATTAAATTTTGGAACAGTTTCTGCACAGGCTCTAGACTAAGTAGATAAAAAATGAAAACAAGTATAATTGCCGAAAAGCGAGCGTGCACACACAGAGAGGTCTTTAACTATTGAAGACTCGTGTTACACAGGGTGAGGGTTGATCTTGATCTTGAGCGAGAGAGTGAAGAGCTAGTAGTGTCCTGTTATAGACGTCGATTAGGGGAGGGAGACGCATGGGCGAAGAGTACATGAGAATGCGCACTTGAAATAAATTTTATAAACTCACACATGTTCTTGTGAGAGACAGAGAGAGCACAGCAGCAAAAGAAAGAGAGAGAGAGAGAGAGAGAGAGAGAGAGAGAGAGAGAGAGAGAGAGAGAGAGAGAGAGAGAGAGAGAGAGAGAGAGAGAGAGATTATTGCCGTTGAACCTTGCAAGAAGAGACCAGAAAAGAAAAGAAAAGCAACCAGAATATTGATCCCCAGGGTGTAGCAGGCCCTAATATTACCCTAATTTATTATCGCAAGGCAGGGGTGCTAGAGGCAAGAGCACTGGTACAAGGTTGGTTATATAGGATCAGGAGCGTCATCGCCAACAAACTGGTAGAACTCGCAGGCAACTCTGGCCGAGGCCCAGGCCCCCTATCTAGAAATGGAGACTGCGAGACTCGAGAGAATATAACCTGGAAGTCGAAGGCAGCTGCCCCATAATCCATTGGCGTACTACTTCTTATACAATGATTAGGCATGTTATAGAATGTGCAGGCTCAGCCCTTGCGTTAACGGTCAGGTTCAGCTTCTCTCTTGCTAATAAATTTAACAGCAAGACCATTTACCTCGCGGACCATTTACCGCCACATTGCCTAGTGCTCCTACATGCACAGCTCCATTTGTTGCTAATACTGCTCCTGCTGCTCATGCTTTGCATGCATCCGCCCGGCTTCATGAAATTGAGGGCGATGATCGACATGAGAAGCACCTCATGCAATGGTGCAAACTACTCGAGTTCTCAACACGAGAGAGTGCACCTCAACACGAGATTAAAGATTAAAAGATATTCCTTGAGTGGGAAATAGTCTACCCCCCTCCTCGGGACTGCCCCTTCGATCATTCGCTCGACATTATCCACATGATTCATGAAATTACGAAACCAAATATCGAAAACCATTTAATTTTTTACAAACGGGACACTTGGTGACTTGGTCATGAAGGTGGTTGCACGAGAAAAGAAAAGCCACACTCTAATTTCGAGCACATTCAATAAAATAATCTTGGAAAGAATCTTATCTCAATATCTTTTTGAGAGAAAACGTGATATTGTCACCCACTCAGTGTCACTTTTAACTTTCTAAAGAGTGCTCACTATAGCACTCACCAATCAAACTTTTTCATTCTTTGTTATAAAAAAATTTACATATGAGTTTTTTCACTAACAAAAAGGGAACACATCACTATGGCCTCAGCCCTTTGGGCAAGCCAAAAAGAAAGCGTCTCTATAGCCTTTGCCCTTTGAGCAGGCCAAAAAGGGAACACATCACTATGGACTTAGCCCTTTGGGCAGGCCAAAAAAGTGATGAAATCACGATCGAGGCCTGTAAAATGACCATTAGGAGATGCACATAATTAAAAACAAGAAAGAGAGATAGAGAGTGAGGCCCGGTCGACCTTGGTGCCCTTCCGAGCGTGGGGCTACCTGACCACTGAGGGCTACTATGCAAGCTTTTGCGAGCTGTTGGCATATGATACCACGAGTAGCAGCCCATTGAGAGAGGGCACTACTGAGTAACTGAGGGAAAGCCACACTAAACAACTTTTTTTTTGTTAATGAGTAGAGTAGGGTGTTGCCCATTTTGTTTTGAAGGAAATGTCACCAAATCCCTCTATTTCGCACTTTCCATCTGGACAAGAGAGGGGATAGAGAGGGTGGTTGGAGGATGTGAGTGTAGGCGACATGTTGCATGTGGGCTGATGCAAGTGCTGACAACTTCCATGGGTGGAGTTGGTGAGAGCTATGGGAGAGTGCTCCTCTGTGTGTGTGTGTGTGTGTGTGTGTGTGTGTGTGTGTGTGTGGACTCGACTCGCGACGAGACCCTCGCATGCAGAAGCAAGGCAAGGCACGGGCAGGCTCCGTGCTATGCTCTCTCTCTCTCTCTCTCTCCCTCTCCCGTGAGTTTTTCAGCATTTAAGGACAGGAAGGTGCAGCTTGGCTAGAAATGGAAATCACTGCCGGGCTACAGAAGCTGGAGAGTTGGACTCAACTGCATAGAGTTCATAATGTTGACTTGTGGGTTACGCCTTCTAGCAATGCACTCTTATCAAACATATAAAGGGGATGCATGCCTTATCATCATCATCCTCCCTCCGTCAGCTGCAAATCACATTTTCGAACATGGGTGTATTTTACTAGTAGCTTTCCTAAATGGAAAAGAAAATTTGAAGGTTTTTCCCCCCCTTGAACGTGGTAAATTATATGAAAAAAAGACCCTTTTTTCATTTGGGAATGTGTCGTGAAGTTCTTGTGATGTGTGCATCAACTCCTTCATAAACAAGAGCATAGACAATCTGTGAAAATTCAAATGTAGAAGTAATCCAAATGTAGAGGTCGTCTTTGCAGGTATGTGGAGATGGGGGGGATGCATGGGAAATCCTAAGAATGCAAGTGTAGCGGTCCCTGATGAGAGAGAGAGAGCGACTTTATCTGTGTCGAGGGAAAGACGCAAAATGGGTGTGTATGACAAAGTTCAATACTAAAGCTCACAAGAGGGGCAACCCATAGAGATTAGAAAGCAAGAAATGGACCTTTTTAAACACAGGTGAGAGTTTAAGAGTGGGTTGCATTGGCGGCAATGGCTAACCTCAACACTCACACATGGCACATGTGCACATTTGGACAAGGGGAAGGGGTCCCATACGATCCCACCCATAAGGATCAATGGTCCACTTTACAAGGCACCAGCAAGGTAATTCTCTATGGTCAAATTACCTCTTGTTGTGTTTCTCCTACTTCTTGGTTAGAGTCAGCCAAGAGAGACAATGTGACATGCTCTAAGGTTCTCACTGCTCAGCACTCACAGACTCACAAAGGAAATCTTTGAAGATGCGGGATGAGAAAATCTGACAGAGCTTGTGTCACGTGTGCCATAAATGTTGAGAGAGAGGAACATAAATGTTGAGAGAGAGGAACAGAGAGTGAGAGGGGAGTCATATACAATGCTCACAAGTCACAAGCTCACAAGGCAAGTTGTAAAGAGTCGGGATGACACAAAGGGGCGGGAGCCTTGTCAACCAAAAATAATGTTTATTTAGATTTGAACGTTCGCTAAGCCCAATAGCAACATTAAAGTCTTTAAAATTTACATTAACCTAATTAAGGCATCCTGATTCCCCATTCCCACTATCCTTAGTGCTATTCCTCACTTCAAGAACATAATGTACTTTAAAATTCTAAAAAAACTATATAAATTTTTTATTTTCCCTTATATTTATCTTATCCTTGTATATTCAAAAGGTAGTTTATCTCCTCTTCCTTTGCATACACTTAAAAAACCTAATAGGATTTTTTAAAAAGTTGCCAAAACCCACATAATTAATTTCAAGAGGTAAATTTTAAAATTTGTAGGTGGAAATACACTAAAACGAGGTTTGTTTGGAGCACTGACATGTGGCCTTCAGTTTTGGTTCAAGATAGTATAAAAGCTATAGGCTAGATCTTCAAGCATCTAGAACATGATAAAACAAAGAAAAGTATAGGGAATAGTATGTGTGCCCCCACCACCCCCCCCCCCCCCCCCAAAAAAAAAAAAATGATACCCCCCTCCCTTATTTTTAAGCTTGGAGATAAATTATGGGGGGCCTACCCCTAACTTATACCTTATGTAGCTTGTAAAAAAACCCCCTCCCTTGCACTTAGGTGGTGCGGTAAGTTTTCCATGGGGAATCCCCCGGGATTGAATGTGAGTCGGCGTCGTTCTGCTTAGGTTGCATAGTGGTTGATCCCATCTTCCCTATCTAGTTGAAACTTTTCTAGATCCAAGGTGTGGTTGCGAAGATGGGCAGTTGGGCGTTGTAACTGACTAGCCATGACTCACAAACTGGCTATCTGTACCTCAATGGGTAGAATGGCCTCCTTTCCATATACCAGATGGAAAGGGGTGAAACCTAGTGATGTCGTGCGGTAGGCCCAAAGAGCAGCCATGAGATGTTTATCCCAATCACTTGTGTAGTTATTCACCTACTTTGTGATGATCTTACAAATCATGCCGTTTACCTTTTCCACTAGACCATTGCACTGTGGATAGTATGGGGTGGAGTGTCGGCGTGTAATTACCTTTTTCATCAGTTCTTCCACCAAGTCGTCTCTGAAACCTGGACCTCTATCAGATATTATCTCCAGAGGTGTACCAAAGCAGCAACAAATGTGCTCAAATATGAACTTCGCCACTTCTTGGGCTATAATGCATGCGGTGGCTGCTGCTTCTGCCCATTGGGTCATGTAGTCTACACCAACTAGAATGTACAGTTTACCTGATTGGGCCCTTGGTAAGGACCAATTGCATCTATTCCCCACTTCTCAAATGGGCCATATGAGATGATAGGAGTCTGTGGCTCATAGGTTAGTGTTCGATCACTGGATACTTGACAAGCTCTACATGTTTTACACCAATGATGCACATCCCTATTCAGACTAGGCCATGAGTATCCTGCCTATAGAAACTTTCTACTAGTAATATCTAGAGCAAAGTGGCCGTCGCAAACACCATCATGGTGACGGACGCAAAGCGGACCACGAACCCCGACGGCCTCTAAAACGCTGGGGGCCGAATGGCTCGCCTCGAGCCTGCCACGGTAAAGCGAACAGGGGGCACCACCTAGCTTTGAGCGGCTAGGATGCAAAGCCCACGATGATATGAACACCGCAAGCCTACACACCGAGAGAGAGAAAAGGGGAGAGAGAGAGAGAGAGAGAGAGAGAGAGAGAGAGAGAGAGAGAGAGAGAGAGAGAGAGAGAGAGAGAGAGAGAGAGAGAGAGAGAATACTTGCAATTGATGAAAACAACCTCGGGGGTGTGAGGGTGAGTTATTTCTGCAATATTTACAAGGTGGCATGCCGTGATGGTAGAGAGGTAGGGAGAGGAGATGGTGCAACCTACTTGGTGCGTTCTCTAGGGCGACTCAATGACGGTGAATACTCATTGCCAAGAGCGTCCATACGTGTGTGCATCGACCATTGGAGTCGAGAGGTGGATGTGGTTCCCTTCGCATGGTGCAGTTTCAAAGGCAAACCCAACACACAAGACCCCCTCCCCGTGATGGTGATGGTGTCAATCCCTCCTACTACACTCTACCCAATGCTTGGTTCCACATAAGCTGCCCCCCCCTCCGATAGTGACCTCTCAGTGCCAATTTATAGGTGTTGGCTGTTTGGATTATGGTAATCCCAGTGTGGTTAGGGTAATCTTAATCGGGGAGACAAAGCAAGTGGTGGGCCCGGTGTGGTTGACCCTTGCTTTGTTTTGGGGAAGGTTATTAAAAGATGGGAATCTCTAGGTGGGCCTTTGTCACCATCACCTAGAGAGAGGATATTTACAAAATGGAAATTTACAATGGCTTGGGTGAAAAACTGAAGATAATGGTAAAATAACCTAAAAATTATTGGGATGGCGTCGTGGTTGCGTGTTGTCGGTTAATGGCGTGCTGCCGGTGCATCAGTGTCGAGCGTACTTCTTTTCGGAGCCGGCCGGGGCATGCCTTAGGCGCATTTCTGGTTTTTGTTGTTGGCGGCGCGTGCTTTGGATCCTTCTTCTTTTTGTTTGTTGATGTCGTAGCCTTTTCCTTCGTATTGCGGTGCGGTGTGTATATACGTGTGTGTATGTATTTGTACATGAGGCGGGTGTGTGTGTGTTTTGTATAGGTATGTGTGTGCAAAAGCGTGCGTGGGAAGGGGGGCTATATATATATATATAATGTATATATATTTTTATTTTATTTTTTTTATTTTCTTCTGCGGATGGCCAGCGGCTTACTCTTCTGCGCAAGGCAGAAAGGGAGGGGGGGGGGGGGGGGTAGGATAGGGGGTGTGAGTGTGTGTGGGTGGGTGAGTGTGTGTGTGTGTGTGTTGTGTTGGCGTATTTGCTGCTGCCCGCATTGCGTGTGTGTGTGTGTGTATCGAATGCAGCGCGCGGCGCACAGTGCATGGGGGGAGAGAGGAGAGGAGGGGGGGGGGTGTTGTGGGGTGTGTGTGTGAGTGAGAGGGAGTGTGTGTGAGTGTGGGACTGTAGCGCTGCCCGCGACAGAGCGAGAGAGAGAGAGAGAGAGAGAGAGAGAGAGAGAGAGAGAGAGAGAGAGAGAGAGAGAGAGAGAGAGAGAGAGAGAGAGAGAGAGAGAGAGAGAGAGAGCTTGGCGTGGCCGTGAGAGGGAGAATGAGGGAAGAGGGTGAGGGGATAAGAGATAGACAGAGTGTGTAAGGGAGAGTGAAGGGAGAGGGGGAATGGCGGGGTATGGGAGATGTGTGGGTGAGAGGGAGAGGGGGGGGGGGGGGGGGGGGGGGGCGTAAGGGAATATATCTGCGGGCCAAAGAGGGGGGGGAATGAGGCCGAGGGGGGGTGTGAATGAGCCGAGGGAGGGTGAGGCGAGCGGTGAGGGGAAGAGGGAGGAGGGGTCGGGGGAGGGAATATGGGCGGGCCAAAGAGGGGGGGGGGGGGGGTGGGGGGGAAATGAGGGTAGAGGGTAATGGGAGAGGGGGAATAGGGTGAGTGTAAGAGTGAGGGGGGGGGGCGGGGGGGGGGGGGGGGGGGGGGGGGGGGGGGGGGGGGGGGGGGGGGGGGGGGGGGGGGGGGGTTCTCACGCGGCTGACACCAAGGGAGCCCGAGAGAGGGGTTGGGGGTTCCTTCTTTGAGTTTCTGCCATGCTGGGGAGGGTAAATCGGGAGATAGAGATATTAGGGTAGGGGGTATGTAGGGAAAATGGGGGGGAGAGAGTGCGAGGGTTTTATCCGATGCCTGTAGGGCGGGAGGGGGAAAAATAAATAACGGTGGGGGGGTACTGAGAGTGGGGGGGGGGGTGAAATGAGTTTTTTTTTTCTTCGATTTCCGAAAGTCAGATATCAATGGCAACTTGAGATTACCTCCGTGATTTCACTGGAGATTGGCACTCGCATGAGAATCTAGTCTTTGCCCTTGTAGTACAAGGTGTTGTTGATAAGGCGGTATCTTGTTGCCTTTTAGACAAGCCATTGTTTTTGGCCCTTGGTATACCCTTCAGGACATTCTCTTATATCTAAGAAGCTAATGATATCAGGCATAACATCGCTACCTTGAAAGAGGGGTAGCTTCAATTTGATTGCTCCTATGGGAACATCTTGTATTCTTTCTTTGGCTAGAGCATCCGCTTCTTGATTTTCTATCCTAGGGACATGAAATAACTGCACTGCTTCAAACTTCCTTAAAATATCCTTTAACTTGGTGTAATTGGACAAGCAAAACCTGATTTTTACAAATCCAAGTGCCATTTATCTGCTTTAACAAAAGCATGGCATCACCAAACACATTTAGGCACTGAACCCCTTGCAAAACACATTGTTCTAATCCATAAATTAAGGCCGGGTACTCTGCTTCGTTGTTGGAATGGGAGTGTAGTGACTTCCCAATAGAGAATACCTTTCCCTTTTTCTCATTGAAAATGATGATGCTAGCTGCAGCTTGATCCGTTGTTCTTTTGTAAGCTCCATCAAAGAAAAAAGAATGAGCTCTTTCTAGCTTAGGAATTTCTACTATTGGTGTCACTTCTTTACCTTCTGTGTTGACCTTTAGCTTCTTCTCGTAGTGACCATGAGTAAGAATACCTTCTAGACTAGCCCTGGTGGAGTTCTCTACGTGCATGGTGTAATCAAACTCTTGTAATCTAGCAAGCCACTTAGAGATTCTAGACGAGACATCCATGTGTTGCATCACATACGGAAAGACCTCTTCCATTGTCAGAATTACAAAGGGTCTAGGCAATAGATAAGAGTGGAAATTTGTAGTGGCAAACATCAATGCAAGCACCATGTGCTCTACCATGGTGAATCCTTTTCCTGATGAGGTCATGACATGACTAGAGAAGTAGATAGGACGCATGAAAGAGGTTTTGGGGTCCTTCTGCATTAGTACGGCTCCAAGTGTGTCACTCCCTACACTAGGCTTAACATAAAATGGCTTGTCCCATCTAGGGTGTGCAATGGTGGAAAGTGTAGCCAAGATCTGTTTCACTTTGCTAGAATGTTGCTCATTTTCTTCACTCCATAAGAAGACATCTCTATGGTAACTTGTTGTGAAGGGAGAACCACTTGAGAAGCAAGTGAAAGAACCTGCTCAAATACCTTACCTTCTGAAGGAAAGAGACCAATTGCTTACCTGTTGTGGGTGATGACAGAGATACTAAAGCTTGAATCTTGCTAGCGTCAGCCTCAATTCCTTTTTTTTAAATTACATGGCCGAGAAGGGTGACCTTGCTTTCACCAATGTGGCACTTATCTACGTTAAGCTGGTCACCTAGGTTTTGCAGCCTAGCCAAGCTATCATAGACCTTGCTCAAATGGAGGGAGCGAGAACTATAGATGCATAAATCATCTATGAAAATTCGTATAGACTTACCAAAGTATGGCTAGAAGACAAAAGTTACATAGCGTTGGAATGTGGCCGGAGTGTTGGTGAGACCAAAAAGAATCACCATGTAAGCAAAACATCCCCATGGTGTTATGGAAGTTGTCTTTTTCTGGTCTTCTTTTGCAATGCTAATCTAAAAGTAGCCTGAGTAGCCATCACATACTGTGTAGCACTCATGACCTACTACCTCGTTGAGAATCTCGTCTTGGAATGGGAGGGGAAAATGATCCCTCTTTGTTGCTGCATTGGAGGTTTGTACTCTACACATACCCTCCACTTACCGTTCTTCTTTGGTGTGACTACCACTGGAGGGACCCACTTTGAGTCTTCGATAGGGTAAATGAAACCTACTTGTATCAAATTCCTTACCTCTTTGAGCAATGTTTCTTGCTGAATTACCCCAAGCCTTCTGAGCTTTTGCACTAGAGACTTGCTTCCTTCCTTGAGTCTTATGCGGTGTCGCACCACTATGATGCCTATGATCTTGTCATAACCATCAATGAACATTGTGGTAAAGTTACTTAGCATAGAGATGTATTCTTCTCTCTCTTCACTAGCCAACTCACTAGAGAGCATCCGATGTAACTTACTTGTATCCACCAAAGGTTGTGTACCTGATTGTCCCTCTTGGTTCTCCGGTGGTGTTTCTGATTGTGTCAATCTCTTTGGGTCTCTGAGGATGACTCCCATCACTTTGATTCTATTGTCGCTCTCTTCACTTGTTGTTGTCTCTTCTCATGAGGTGGTCAAAGAGTCACTAGTAAACTAATCTTTTGATGCCTCCAAGATCATGTTGCATTTCTTTCCAGTCTTCATATCGTAAAATATGGACTGTCCCTTAGCATCCTTCATCTGGATCATTCCGGTACTCCAGTCTTGCTTAGCCTCCATAGCCATGAGCCATGGTCTTCCAAGAATGATAGGGCATAGCCCTCCTCTTTGTGTGGCATGACAAAAATGTCTACCACCACTTCTGTGTTGAATGCCTTCACCTTGACTGCATTCACAATGCCTACACATTTGACTTTGATGTTATTTTCCATTTTATTTTGACAGGGTGCCGGCCTACTTACCTTTAGGCCTAAATGGTGCATCATTTTCTCACTCATGACGCATATCTATGCACCACCATCTATGTAGACGTTTGAGATATGTTTCTGGATGTGGGCATCCATGATAGGTAGGATGTCATCAAAATTCCTCCCAAAGATAGCCCCAGCTATCCTTGGTCTTGATTTTCTTATACTCACCATCTGTGGGACGTGTGTCTAACCTCACTATCTTATCTTATTGCAGTTTTAGCAACAATCACGATTAAATTGTCAATCCATGGATGAAGCTCACTCGACTAGTGCATAGAGACTACAAGAGGTTGTCAATCTCTTGGAAAACAACTAACAACTCGCATCTAACTCAAGCTACACTCAAGTGACTAAAATCACCAAAAGCCAATCGCTCATCGGCAAACAAATCACATCCATTATGGCATCAAATGACATCCAAACGCAACAAAACTTCTAGGACAAGTTTATAAGACCTAAGCAACATGCTTATGGTCTCAAATCCCACTTTAGGTCAAGTGCCAAAATCGCGATTATTAATAAGAGTGGATTTTTTACCTAGTCCTTTCTGACCGAGAATGCGCCTAAATGCTTAGCAATGATGCCCCAATGTTGGGGTATAAAGCCCAATGTGGTCGTCGAGGTAAGTGGGCGGGCCGCCAGGTATGTACACATATTCTTTTGTAAAAACCTAATAAGAACTCACTATGCTCTACACATTACAGTAGAGCGAGTTCACCATATCGTCGTGCTCTTCTTCTCGCACTCTCTCTCGCGTCGCACTTCCACTCGTACTCCTTCAACTGGTATCAGAGCTCAGATCGAGGCTTGGGCAGCACTGCAGGAGGCTAGACTCACTAGCTCAGATTGGAGTGAAATTCGATAGGCGAAGACACGGCCCCAAATCTCGTGGGCAAGCCCGAAGGGCTTGGTGTGCTCAGAATTTCATTCTGAGGTCATCTCGATCACCGTTCGGCTTCGACAAAGGTCTGCGCAGGCCATTTTCGACTGCGTGGTCTCGGCGGGTGCAGATCTGACTCTGCAAATTTGGGGTTTTTGGCCTACGACTACTGGTGCTGAGGATATCGACACTCCCAGAGTGTTGATTTGTGGCTGTCTACACATCGAAGGACGGCTCACAGTTCTTGGAGGCGTGTCACATACGACACTGGCACATCTACACACAGACTGTAGGCGACATCCACTAGTTCATCAGGTAGCTTGTGTTTGCTGCTTGATATTCCAGATTTCATCCTGACATTGCAGGTACTTCCACATGGGATGTATTGTCAGAGATGATGTATGTTTGTTGAGGGTTTGCTGGCTGTGAGTCACGCAGCAAACAACCGCCGCAGCGGTTACAACATACACTGGGAAATTTGTGGATGTATGACTTTGTGGGAAGTCTATGTACTGTCAGATTTACTGCAGCCTTTGTTGAGGGTCGAGTGAGGTTTTATTGAGCTGGGGGATTCTCGAATGTTGAGATCCTTTCGGTGATACAGGTCTTGGAGCAATCCCTCGAGCACCCTTAGATAGGCAGCTAGGATGTATTGACTGTGAGTTAGACAGTTGGGATTGCATCTTTGCTTTACTGCCGTTGAGGCATTGTCGCAGTCTATGCTTATAGGACAGTGACAGGACAATGAGAGACAGTACAGGTGCAGGACAGGTTTACCCGCAGCTTACAGTGTCAGAGAGACAGTGTTTTTTTTTGACTTGTTTTTTGGTCTGTTTTTGAGTACACCAAAGCCATTTTACAAAGGAGACTCTGCCGAAATTTATGCAGAATCTGAAGCTTTCTTGGTTCATTTGACAGGTTGATATTGGTTCAGAGGTCAATTTACAGGGGAAACTCTGCCGAATTTTTCCCAGGAAAGTAAACTACTGTGAAGCGTAGCTATGGCTGGATCACAGGACACTGCTCTTTACAATATCAAGAAGCTGGATGGAACCAATTTCCCATTGTGGAAGCAACAGATTTGGCACGTGTTGGTACAAAAGAAGCAGATAAAACCTATAAAGCTCAAGGGGATAAAACCAGAAGATATGGACGAAGATGAATGGAGCGAAATGGATGAATTGGCACTTTCTACCATTATGCTGACTTTGGCAGAAAGCGTTTACTTCAATGTAGCAGACGAGATGTCGGCTTATCAAGCATGGTTAAAGCTGAGTGATCTTTATGAGAAGCAGAGTGCAGCTTCACAGGTATACTGGCTTAAGAAGCTTGTTGACTTAAAGATGAAAGAAGGGACACCTATGTCCAATCATCTGAATGAATTCAACACAATCTATAGTCAGTTGTCAGCTCAAGGTGTCAACTTTGATGAACCTGTTAGAGCTATGTTCCTGTTGATCACATTGCCGAAAAGTTGGGACACTTTTCGCACAGCTTTGAGTAATTCTTCACCTCCAGATGGTTTGAACATAGCAGGTGTAGAAGGAATTCTGCTTACTGAAGAAACCAATAGAAAGACAATGGACAAAGGCAAAGGAACAGCCTTAGTTGTCAGGGGAAGGACCAAAGAAAAGTACAAAGGTGGAAAGAGGAATCAGTCTCGTAGCAAGTCCCGCAGTGCTAAAGGCAAGAGTGACATAGAATGCTACCATTGTGGCAAGAAGGGTCACATGAAAAGAGACTGCAGAGAATGGAAAGCAGGAAAAGGCAAAGAGAAAGCTAAAAACCATGGTGAGAAGAACAAGTCCTTAGTGAAGATTCAAGAAATAAATGTGACAAACACTGTTGCAGTGGATGACAGTCTAGTGTCAAGAGACATCTACTTCTTGAAGAATACAATGGAATCAGCTCTTCTTACAGCATCTGATGGAAATGCACTGAGTGACTGGATTATAGACTCAGGCGCATCACTTCATGTGTCTCCAAACAAGGAGTGGTTTACCTCTTATGTGACCACTAAAGATCATGTTCGGCTAGGCAATGGGCAGACATGTGAGATCTTAGGTGTTGGAGATGTTCAATTGAATTTTCAGAATGGCTCTTCTTTCACCCTGAAGAATGTGAGACATGTTCCCGCAATTACAAAGAGCTTGATCAACACAGGTTTACTTGATGATGATGGCTACGTCACCACTTTTGGACAGAACATGTGGAAGATATCCAAGGGTTCTATGACAGTAGCACATGGAGTAAAGTCTGGAGGACTTTACATGATTTATGTATCAAATGTCTCTAAAAATGTAATCAATGTAATCGACCAGCCAAACGTTTCTTTGTGGCATAGCCGGTTAGGACATATGTCCAAGAAGGGAATGGAAATCTTGTCTCGTTCTGGTTATTTTCCTGGCTTTTCATTTAATGATTTTGAATTCTGTGAACATTGTCTGTATGGTAAGCAAACACAGTAGCCACATAAGCATAGAAGCAGTAGAAGAGATACACAGTTAGCACTTGTTCATAGTGATTTGTGTGGACCTATGCCTAACCTATCTCTAGGGGGAGCTTCTTACTTTATGACATTTATAGATGATTACTCGAGGAAAGTATGGGTTTACTTTCTCAAGAACAAGGATGAAGCGTTTAGTGTTTTCAAAACGTTTGTGACACTTGTGGAGAATCAGAGTGGCAAGAAGCTTAAATGCTTACGCACTGACAATGGTGGAGAGTATGTTTCAAAGGCCTTTCAGGACTTTTGTGAGTCAAAAGGTATAAAACGTGAACTTACTGCTCCTTACAATCCTCCTCAAAATGGTGTTGCTGAGAGGATGAATAGGACCATACAAGAGAAGGTCAGAAGTATGTTGTCTAATGCACAGCTGCCAAATGGGTTTTGGGCTAAAGCTGTATCAACAACTGTTCATCTTGTAAATAGATCTCCTAGCAAGGTTTTGCAGAAGGATTCAGTGCCAGAGATGGTATGGTCAGGCAAAATGCCCTCATACAAGCATCTCAGAGTCTTTGGCTGTGAGGCATATACTCACGTTCCAAAGGAATTTAGGAGCAAACTTGAGCCAAAGAGTAGAAAGTGCATCTTTCTAGGCTATGGTAATTATGGTGAGATGGGGTACAGACTTTGGGATCCCGAATCCAGAAAGGTTGTTCCCAGCAATGATGTTCACTTTAATGAATCCAAATATCATTCTAAACCAGAGAGGGTTGAGGAGATTAGAAGAGTTTTCTTCCAAGAAGATGGACTTGCACGTGCAAGACAAAATGTCAGGGCTCAAGAGGAGCAAGGACAGGATAGAGTGGAACCATAGGTTGTGGCTGAGCCTGAGCCACCTATTGTGCGTAGATCTGGACGTGTCACGCGACCTCTTGATAGGTTTGTTCCATCTATGAATTATGTCATGTTGACTGATTGCAATGAACCTTCATGTTACAAGGAAGCAGTGCAAATGAAGGACTCCGGGAATTGGCAATTGGCCATGCAGTCAGAGATGACAGCTCTGTATAAAAACCAGACATGGAAGCTAGTTAAATTACCACGGGGCAAAAAGGCTCTACCTTGTAAATGGGTTTACAGGTATAAGATCACCGCTCATGATAGTCAGTCAAAGTACAAAGCAAGGCTTGTTGCCAAGGGCTTTAAGCAAGAACAAGGCATTGACTTTGATGAAGTCTTCTCTCCGGTGGTCAAGATGACTACATTGAGATGCTTTCTTGCATTGGTTGCCATATAAGATTTGGTGTTGCACCAAATGGATGTCAAGACAGGGTTCTTGCATGGTGATTTAGATGTGGAAATTTACATGCAGTAGCCAGAAGGGTTTCTTGAGAAAGGCAAGGAAGATTGGGTATGCCAGTTGTTAAAGAGTCTTTATGGCTTAAAACAATCACCGAGGGCATGGTACCATAAATTCCACAAGTTTATGCTTTCTCAAGGCTACAAACGTAGTGAGTTCGATCACTGTCTATATACAAAGAAGGTTAAGGATGGTAGTTGGCTGATCCTTATTTTGTATGTGGATGACACGTTGATTGCTGGCAAGCACTTGGAAGAAATTTCAGCTTTGAAGTCAAAGATGGCAAAATCGTTTGACATGAAAGACATGGGTGAGGCAAGTCATATACTTGGTATGCGCATTGAGAGAGACAGATCAAAGAAGTTGATTTGGTTATCTCAAACAGAGTATATTGACAAGGTTTCGCAACGTTTCAATATGGAGAAGGGAAAGGCACTGCGTGTTCCATTGCCAGCATATGTGAAACTTAGCAAACAAGATTTTCCTGTGTCCGAGGAAGAACAGACTGAAATGGATAAGATTCCATATGCGTCTGCAGTGGGTAGTTTGATGTATGCAATGATTGCTACTCACCCAGGCATTGCATTTGCAGTGGGAGTAGTAAGTCGATACATGTCAAACCCAGGCAAGAAACATTGGGAGGCAGTGAAAGGAATATTGAGATACCTGAAAGCTACAAAGAGTATGCGTATATGCTATGGGAGTCAGGAGATAAGTGTAAAGGGTTTTACAGACTCAGATTATGCAGGTGACTTAGACAACCGAAGGTCTACGTCAGGGTATGTCTTTACATTGGCTGGTGGAGCAGTATCATGGCGTTCTAGATTACAAGATTGTGTTACTCAGTCTACTACAGAGGCTGAATATGTTGCAGCATCAGAGGCATGCAAAGAATCAATTTGGCTTAATCAACTAGTAACAGATTTGGGAATCAAAGAAGAGATGCCTGTGTTATATTGTGATAGTCAAAGTGCTATACAATTGGCTCGCAATCCAGTTTATCACTCAAAGACAAAGCATGTGGATGTGAAGTATCATTTCATCAGGGAAATGCTCGAGGATAAGCAACTTCAGCTTGTCAAAGTTTCACACAACAGAAAATCCTGCTGATCTACTTACAAAAGGACTTCCCTCAGAGAGCTTTGCGCACTTTCGCAAGCGGTTAGGTGTAGGGTAGTACATCACTTCTCTACATCTCTTGTATATTAGCTTGTATAGTAGCTTCTCTCACACTTAAAGTACCACATTGGACTTTAAGTGGGAGGTTGTTGGGGTATAAAGCCCAATGTGGTCGCCCAGGTAAGTGGGCGGGCCGCCAGGTATGTACACATATTCTTTTGTAAAAACCTAATAAGAACTCACTATGCTCTACACATTACAGTAGAGCGAGTTCACCATATTGTCGTGCTCTTCTTCTCGCACTCTCTCTCGTGTTGCACTTCCGCTCGTACTCCTTCACCTGTTGTTGGGGTATAAAGCCCAATGTGGTCGCCCAGGTAAGTGGGCGGGCCACCAGGTATGTACACATATTCTTTTGTAAAAACCTAATAAGAACTCACTATGCTCTACACATTACAGTAGAGGGAGTTCACCATATCGTCGTGCTCTTCTTCTCGTACTCTCTCTCGCGTCGCACTTCCGCTCGTACTCCTTCACCCAATACCCCGCCTATGCTTACCGTGGAGGGAGTAGGAAGTGCGAGAAGGAGAGAAGTGAGCGTCGTTAGCTTATGCTGTGTATTTCATTATCCAAAACTTACAAATAACTTACAAAAATTGGCTTTTATACCTTAGCCAAGGTTTTTGGTGGTCAAAACTAATAATCTGGGATCTCTACCAAAGATGGGTAATGATAGGTTGATACAATCTGGAAGCTTGTAGCCCCGGCCCATCAATTACAAGGTTTATCCGAAAAAATAGGAGCTAAAACATTCCCTTTTGTGTTTTTTTTAGCTTATTTCATTCTCAATATAATATTGAACCTTAATCACAAGCTAAAGAATATATGTACCTATTGTATATGACCCTTATGATTCTAAGGAATTAAGTTGGCATATCTTTTCCCATATATGATTCCATAAGTTTGGTGTAGAATTCGCACACCATGACCCTAAGATAGTAAGGCCAAAGGAAATTGTTTTTGAGACACTTAAAGAGTCTTTAGGTGACCTAGAATAACCACCTAAGGCCACAGGGTGTCATGTGATATTTTATACGATGTCTCCATAGATAGCTAAGTGATTTTCACCCATGGGGTTGTTTAAGTGTCCCTCTAGAAATTCTATGGTAGCACCCTATGGCCCTATATAAGGCCTTATGGTAGCTGAAATGCTCTTGGGTACCTTATGTGTCCTTCTAGAGATTCTATGTGGGCACCCTATGGCTCTAAGGCTGTAGGGTAGCCCAAATGCTTATGTGCCCTTCTAGAGATTTTGTGTCATCAACCTATGGCCTTAAGGTTGTAGGGCAGCCCAAATGATTTTGGGGGACTCTATGGCCCTTGGGCCATAGAGTGCCATGTCTACAAATAACTCTACGATCCTCAAGTCATAGGGTATTCTAACCAAACCTATATCATTATTTGAATCACTAAAAATGAGTTATAATAAGCATCACATGATCACTTAACTTAAAGTATTACATAATATATCTTATGACCATATATATGTAGGATGATGATATCTGCCATGACATGTCCATATAATATCATACATTTAAGTTTAATTCATTTATTGTGAAAAAACTCAAACTCACAATTTCACATTTTTTTCAAAGAAAATAAATTGAGAAAAAAACAAACTAAAATCAATGTTTGAACATCATAGGTGGAATTGAGATGGGACAACTAAAATTAAATAAGAAAAATACTAATCTAAACATCAGTGATTTAATACTTGTTGAACTTATGTGCAAAGCAACTCTAAATATAGCTCTTAATTCCCTCTCTATATATACCCTTCTGTGTACGTATTCTACACAGTTTTGGGGTTGCACTCTCTGTGTATTGTCTATCTGTTCTACTCTTTCTTTGTCTTCTCAACATGGTTTCAGAGCATGGTTACTTTTTCTTTAAAAAAATAGGGCGTTTTTTGCCTCCTGCGGCTTCGCACAGTTCGCGCATCAAAATATGCAATTCAACAAAACATAAAATCGCCATAATTTTCTATTCAAAACTTAGATTTTAGAGTCGTTCTTAAGGTTTTGGAGCGTTTTAGAGCTCCTCGTCAGGACAAATTTATCAAATTATGTATCAAAAGTAACTTTCAACAAATTGGTAACTATTTTCAATATGTTTTCAATCAAAATTATCAGAAGGAAATAACTTTTATATTTTAAATCTATTTGCGTTAATCTTCTTATTAGAAATATTTGATTTATTTTTAATAGATTATATAAAATTCCATTTTGTATAAAATTAATTAGATTGATAATTAATTAGATTGAAATTACATTGTATTGAATTAGATTTACATATTGATACGATGTCGTGCAGCTCTGCTACCATGCTAAGAAAGATACCAAAAATATGCACATTGAGCTTAATTAATTGAAGCTTACATGATTAATGAATAGTGTTCAAGGCTTGCTAGCAAGCTAATTTTACGATTAATGTATGTTAGATGCGGCTTTAAAGGGCCAACATATTCCTTCATGATGATAAAAAGAAGTATTCTTAAAGTGATTATGGTCTAGAATTGCAGTGCTCTACCGGTCTGTCTTTACGGCTCGTCGATTGGAGCTAGGTGAAGAAGTTATGGCAATTTGAAGTTTAATTTGATGGCAGATCCATATCGTATTGGACATTTGCAACTAAGAGGTTTGAGATGAAGTGAATGCATGGGCTTGAAGTGCTCACTTTGTGGAGCACGTGGGTCTTTTTAGATCCGTAATCTAATTTTGCGGCGATTGCCATAGCCATTTTCACCCGTTGTTCTTATTGTCTCTCATACCTCTCACAGCTAGAGGCCAAACGCCTTCCCAGCTCATGTTTCAAACACATATCCCTGATATATTTGGTGAGCCCGATGTGAAACCGAGCCGGGGTGGCAGTTAAAGATGGATAATTTAGAGTAGATGATGAAGTTGATTGAAGAGTTAAGTGCACATGGTTTTGATGATAAGTCAACAGTTCCAATTTTTTTGAAGATGTTTCAATTGGTTCAAGAATCTCTGCTTGAAATGGAAACCCTGAAGAAGAAGAATCAAATGGATGAAGATTTGGATGCCACTTTAGATGCGGTGTATGACGAGAGACGAGTCTTTGATGGATATGATCTAGAAGGCTACCTAGAGTATTATGAGTCGAAAACCAAGCTAAGAGGGATACCAGAAGAGTTAATGGTGAGATCCTTTGAGCAGTTAGTGAGTTCAGATTTGAAGGAGCAGATTCAAGAGGTTACCAAAAACACCATTTTAGATAATTTGGGAAAATTCCATTTCCCAAATTCTAAATGTGTATGCTAGGATTGTGTTATTTAATGATTTCTAAGCTCTAGTTTCCTTTAATTTAGATAAATTATCATGATTGTATGAGTCTATTTTAATTTCTCTACTATAAAATTTAAGAATAAACCTCCAACATAGTTTTTGGAAAGAGGATTTGTATGACATTAGTGCTTTTCAAAATTCAACAAATGCTTCTAGAAGTAGCTTCTCAAAAAATGAGGTGTCAAAAAAACCAATTGATATGATTTTAAAGCAGCATATATATAGATTGATTACAACAATTAAAAAAGATAATATATGTAAAGGCAAATACTATTAAACACTCTTGTCATAATTTGGTGACCTTAATCCATGTATAACAAAATACTTGGTCATGGTTTTGTAGCATGCTATCAAGTTTTAAATACAATATAATTTAAACAACATTAAAACTAATATTTCACACTTAAAAAAGTCAAAACAATACTATATAGTATCCTATGGCTATAAGACCATGAGATGCCATCTATTGCACATATGGCCTTAAGGCCATATGGTGCTCTTTGTAGACATGTCTATGACTTTAATATGTCTCTTTATGACCTCAAGGCCATAGGGTTAGGATTGTTAGTGGTCCCAACGTATAAAGAGGTCCAATCCTTCAAAGCCATATGGGACTTTATTTATGTGCCACCCTATGTCCCTAAGGCTGTAGGTTGTCTTAGGGCCACAAGATGTTGTTTATGCCAATAAGAAACCCTTCTATGCTCTATGTTGGCACACTATGTCCCCATGCGCACAAGGTGTGCCTCGTATGCTAGTTAGAAACCATTTATTCTATATGTTGTCACCATATGGCCTTAGACCATAGGGTGCCCTCTGTGCTAGTAAGAAATCCTCTATACTCTGTGTTTGCACCCTATGGACCTAGGGCCACAAGGTACCCTCTATGCTAGTAAGAAATCCTCTACGCTCAATATTGAGACCATGTGGCCCCAAATCCATAGGATATCCTCTATGGTGGTGAGAAAAACCCTCTATGATCTATGTTCACAAACAATTAAAAAATCTAAACAATACTATAGAGTATCCCATGTCCCTAAGACCATAAGATGTCATCTATTGCACCTATAATTCCATTTGGTATTTTATTTAACTATACAAGGTTAGATGAGGCACTTACTTAGATAAACTATCATAATTCTAACTTTGAAATTATTTCTTAACATAAAACTAGAATATAAAAACTTCTAATATAAGTTTGTGCCAAAGAATCAATGTTAAGATGAAGTTTTTTTACCTCAAGTACATGCTTTAAAAATTCACTCAAAGGTTTTAGAGATGGTGTCTCAAAAAAAGGAGGTGTTTAAAAACACCATTTGATGTGAATAATACGAATTGTATACATTGATTATGTCAAAATAGTATAAAGTATAAACATAAAGATTACCACCAACTTGACAATTTCATAAAAATGATGGTCTTCATCGCATGTACAATAAAAGACTAACTAGAAAGAGTATGATATCTCCAAGATTGAGGGTGTTCAAAAAACACCGTTTTGTAACACTACCAAATGTCAAGAAATTTTGATTGTTTGGATCACTTAATAAAGACAATTAATAAGAAGAAAAAGTTAACAATACCATAGAAGCATCAAACAATGAAACCAAAGAACTTGAATGAGAGAAGTCTCCTGACAATATAGGATGCACTCCATTAAAAAAACAGCTTATAGATGTTTCAAGATATCCCACAACATTCCATCAAGTTTAAATTTTGAAAAGTACACATTGCCAAATACTTTGTAGATGCTATTTAGAATACTTAACTTGTACACTTAAAATGGCCTCCTTCTCTTGATATTTTGAGTCCTTTGAGACATATAACATTGCATTACATAGTGAGTCTCAGGATCAGGATGGAACATTACAAAATTTCTTATGGTATAGTCTCTCTTGTCTTTAGCATACAACCATCCACATAACCATGGAACAATTTCATCTTTTAAAAAACTTTGAAGCAATTGAGTAGGTTGGTTCCAAAACTTTGGAAAAATCATATAAGTTCCTTGCATATTCCACATCACTCGATATGAACTATCATCAAATATTATAGTGTTGCCCCCATCTAAATAATCAAATAGCTTTCATATGGTCAAAATATTTTTGTGATAGGCTCTTTTGTAACCGATCATGAAATTTGAATTTTGGCAACACCGGTTATCCATAATCATCCTGAATTTGTGACTTTGTGTACGAAAATAGGTCTTGATTATGGGTTGAGCTTTTTGTAAACGATGGCAGCTCCAAATCCAAACCTCAAAGAACTCAAAGAAAAATCTTAAGAAATACTCTGCATCTGGACGCACCGCATACACCTCATTGTTATCTTCTACAATGCACATGTACTTGGTCCAAGTTGACCTTGATTGAAGCTCAAATGTTGCAAGAAGCACACCCTCTTAATCCAAGATAAGCGTTCTTTTGTCCTGTTTGAAAGATGTTGGTAGATAATGAAACCATTGCTCTTGGTTTGAATGTGATATTTGATGTAATATGAAAGGGAGCTCCTCTATTTTGTGATAATCTAATAGCAAAACATTTTTTTTTAGAAGCTCTGAAATGATTAAAAAAAAAAAAGTTAATATAGAGATCTTAAGTGTGATGAATATCTTAGGGACATAGGGTGCTAATTTGTGGTTACACTTAGTAAGTCCTATGCAAGAACACATGCCAAACTATGACCCTATGGCCTTAGATTCATAGGGTGTTGAGACCATAAAGTGAAATTCCCACAAGGACATATAGGGTGAGATTTGACCTTATGAGCATGTAGATTGTCCTTGATGGCATAGTGAACTCAAATTTCAAAGCAAACAACTATAAAAGCTTTAAAAAAAAAGAGCATTTGGCACATGAAACTCAGAAGTTACTTATAGTATTGAAAGTCAATTTAAAAAACTATTAATCATTTACATCTTCATATATCTTGAAACCCTAAGCACTCTAACAAAGTCTCTGAGTACATAAAGATCTTTGTAAATGACAAAATGTTACAAAACATTGCTCCATCATTTCTTGATATAGGGCTATTTGAGATCATACTGAAGTTTTAGATGCTTTATATAAGTCCTCGCTTCATGTACTTTGATCACAGGCTCCTTGTATCCCAATTTTTGGGCAAGCATGATTGCTTCTGTACCTTTCAAGGCTGATAATGATTTGATATTCTTTAAGACCCTTACTTTTTCTCGATCACGTGCTGAAAGTTTCTTGTCTTGACTTCGAGTGGACATTCCACTAGTGCTAGATGTTGTAACTTTCTCATCGTGAAGAGGACGAGAAACTTCTAGTAGCCTTCCCGTGGAGTAGGTTTCTCCTAGAAAATTAGATTTCTCTCCTCCCACTCTGCAACAACCTTGTGTATACGGTTATAAAGCTCATGACCTTGAGCAATGGGTGATTGTCCATATAAATGAGACCCTGTAACTGTGCGAATGTCATTAACATGATTGAGAGCTTTGATATGTGGTAGCAGCTTCCCAAGGAGGATATTATCCTCCTCATCATCAACATTAGATGATGGTGGAAAAATACAATTCAATGTAGGATTCACACATCCCTTTAATGGTTCATCATCTACAAGAAGCAATCTTCTTGCATCAAGCCCAAATTTTCATGATGCAATAGCCAGCGGTTTGAAAAGTGCTTCTACTCCTGGATTATCTAAGCGAGTGATCCTTGATTCTACGCATGGTTGACATTGGCTTTGCCCCCAGATCATAAAGAATGGAAATTTTTCTTTAGCTTCCTTTTCTAAAATCTTGATGATGTCCACAACATGCATGTCATTAGCAGCTGACCATATCCCTACATTGAAATTGCTAAATAGAGCCTTTAAAAACTCAATGCATCCTGGACTAAGAACAATATGCTCATGTCCAAACTTTAAGCTCTTTATTTTCTTGTAATTTTGCCAGCATCTCCTCGGGAACAATCCACACAAGCTAACTATTATACTCAACATTGGCATGTTGGTGGATGGAAGGTCTGACTCACCATGCACTTCGATTTCTAAATCTTGGGGTGCTAAAATATTTGTGTTGGATTCTCCTGCTGGCGTTGCACATGTTTTGGAACTTCCATTTCCTTCTACTTCCATTGTGGTGTCATGCAATCCAATTCCAAACTCTTGGGCTACTAGAATATTTTCATTGGATTCTTCTTCTTCCCTTGCACATGTTCTGGAACTTTCACTCTCTTCTTCCATTGGATTACTCTTTAAATTTATCTCCAGTCGTTGTAGCAGTTGACCTTCAAAGACTTGTAGATTCTTGTCATATTCGTCAGAAACTCTTTGGTTGACATGGAGATTGATAGAATCTTTCTCATTAGGGTCAATGGAATTAGCATCCTCTATACCAACAATCTCGAGTAAAACTTTGTCAGCCGCAATATCTTGTTGAAGGACTGCAAGTTTAAAGAACACCTAATTTTAGATTCCAAAGTATCTACATTTTGATAACTCGTTTTTGTCACACTCTGAGAAAAAACTAATCGCAAATAGCAGATTTACTAACTGACAACACATCTACAATGAATTTATTTTTATGCTCCTTATTGTCTAGAGATTCCTAATCTTTATCTAGCTACATTAGTTCTTTGTCCATGATGGTGGTGCCTAGAAGTATACTTGGAGAAACATTTATGCCTTTAAGCTCTAGAGCAGAAGTCTCATTTTCTATTTCCATGATCTTCTTGCATTGGATGATTTCCTTGACTAAGTTTCTTATGGCCTTCAGGCCATATGGTTCTCTTTGTAGATATCTCTATGACTTTAAGATAATCCAAAATATGTCTGTTTATGGATTCAAGGCTATAGGGTTAGGATTGTTGGGAGGTCTCAACATATAAATAGATATATGGCTTCAAATCCATATGGTACTTTATTTATGTGTCACCCTATGGCCCTAAGGCCATGGGTTGTCATATATAGGGCCACAAGATGCTCTCTATGAGCACTAGTAAGAAACCATATATGCTTTATGTTGGCACCCTATGACCCGAGGGTCCACAAGGTCTGCCTTTTATGCTAGTAAGAAACCCTTTATGCTACATGTTATCACTCTATGGGGTTTGGTCCATAGGGTGCCCTATGTGCTAGTAACAAATCCTCTATGCTCTATGTTTGCACCCTATGGACCTAGGGCAACAAGGTACCCTCTATGATAGTAAGAAATCCTCTATTATCTATGTTTGCACCCTATGGACCTAGAGCCACAAGGTAGCCTCTATGCTAGTAAGAAATCCTCTATGCTCAATATTGAAACCCTATGGCCCCAAGGCCATAGGATGTCCTCTATGCTAGTAAGAAAAACCCTCTACGCTCTATGTTGGCACCCTATGGAGACTTGAGGGCCACAACGTACCTTTATAATGCTACTAAGAAACCTTGTATGCTCTAGGGGAGCACCAAATAGCCCCTAGGCCACAAGGTTCCCTCTATGCTAGAAAGAAAACCTCTACAGTCTACATTGGCAACCTACAGCCCTCGGGCCATAGGGTGCATCAAATGGCTCCTAGGCCACATGGTGCCCTCTATGCTAGAAAGGAAACCTCTGCGCTCTACATTGACACTCTATGGCCCCATGGCCATAGGGTGCCCCTTACGCCTAGTATGAAACCATTGAAACTCTATATTAGAATCTAAAGACCGTAGGGCACAAGGTGAGCTCTATGTTAGTAAGAAACCATCTAAACTCTATGTTGGTAGCCAAAGGCCATAGGATGCCCAAGGAACCCTTTAGGAGCATTCCCCACAAAGACCACCTTATGGCCCCATGGTGATTTAGTGGCCTAGGTGCCCTTCTTAAGACTCTTTTATTTTTGTATCATATGGCCCCATGTAAATAAGCTATCCTCTATGCTATCAAAAAACCGTTTATGCTCTTTGTTGGAATCATATGGCCCCAAGGCCATAGGGTGCTCTCTATGCTAGCAAGAAACCCTCCATGCTATATGTTTGCACCCTATGGCACCAAGGACATAGGGTGTCCTCCATGATAGTAAGAAACCCTCTATGCTCTAAGTTTACACTCCATTTGACTATGGTGACACCCTATGGCCCTGGGGCCATAGGGTTCTCCCTAGGGCCACAAGGTGCCCTTCAACTTAGGAAGAGACCCTTTATGCCCTAAATTAGTACTCTTTGGCCTCAGGGTCTAGGTTTCCACTCTATAGTGTAGGACTAAAAGGTTTGCTCTATGAAGAAACCATGTATACTATATGTTGGCAGTGTATGGCCCTAGGGATAGAAGGAAACCCTAGGGCTATAGGGTGTCCTCTATGCTACTATCATATGGTCCAAGGGCTAGATAGTGACCAAGGTATCATGTGTGTGAGAATTCTCTACTATATATACAAAAACCACTTTATGGCACTATGGCGTCCCAAGGGCAACAAGGTGCTAATAAAAAGCCCTCTATGCTCTATGTTGGCACCCTATGGTCCCAAGGCCATAGGGAGGTCTTTATGCTAGTAAAATTCCCTTTATGCACTATGTTTACGTGTATACTTATAAGAAGCCATTTATGCACTATGTTGGCGTCTTATGACCTAGATCAATAAGATGTCCTCTATGGTAAAAGAGAAATTGTATATGGGATATGATGGCATCCTATGGTCCTAGGGCCATAGGGTGTCCTCTATGCTAGCAAAATGTGTAAGCTAAAAAATGTGATAAATATGCAACATGATATACAAAATTGAATCATTATCATATATCATACATTTGTTGCTTTACCACACAGTTGAAGGGGTATTTGCCTTCAAATATCATCATAACATACATACATTTAAATCAAAATTTCAAGTACTTTAATTCACAAATGCATTGATCTGTTGGTGGATGGAAGGTCCGGCTCACCATGCACTTTGATTTACAAATCCTGAGGGGCAAAAGTATTTGTGTTGGATTCTCCTTATGGCATTGCACATGTTTTGGAACTTGCATTGCCTTCTACTTCCAATTTACAAACTTAAACAATGGTTATACATTATACAATCATTTCTTTGCAATAAGCCTTGATACAATGTTCCGATTGCTACATGACAAGCTAAAAAATTCTACTAGTCCTAGCTTCTCTCTATTGAAAAAAATTCAAGATATAAATTCCAATTCTCTGCATCATCTAGAAGAGAAACAAAATCATAGTTTGGAACAAAATACTCGCACTTTATATCTTTGAATAAAATCTTGTTACAATCAAAGAACTCGATCTTCACGTAATCCAAAGGACAAATGCTTCAATAACCATTTATACTCGATGTTTACTATCTAAGCAAATAATTGGCATTTACAACAAATGTTGATTATATGTTTAATCTAGTTAGTTGCAATACAAAGATAATTATTTCAAAGAAAATATGTTTAATCTAGTTAGTTGCAATACAAAGATAATTATTTCAAACGCTTACACCATCAATTCACAATAGAAGAACTTACACCCAACAAAAAATGATCATACATCAATTGTTCAAACTCTCATTTTGAAATTTTGAGGACTAAATACTTTTTAGTTTTTTCTAGCTTATTTCATTCTCAATAGAATATTAAACCTTAATCACAAGACAAGAAATATATGTCCCTAATGTATATGGACACAAGATATAAGGCCAACAAAAAATGTTCTTGAAACACTTAAAGAGTCTTTAGGTGACGTAGAATAACCAACCTATGGTCAAAAGGCCATAGGGTATCATGTGATGTTTTATAAGATGTGTCCAAAAGAGCTAGGTGATTTGCATCCATGGGGTGATTTAAGTGCCCCTGTGGAGATTCTATGTCACTACCCTATGGCCCTAAGGCCTTAGGGTATCCCAAATGCTCTTGGATAACTTATGTTTCCTTCTAGAATAGCCCAAATACTCATGTGCCCGTTTAGAGACTTTATGTAATCTCTCTATATACATAAGATTGTAGGATAGCTGTGTTGACACCCTATGGCCTTAAGGCTGTAGACTAGCCCAAATGTTTATGTGCCCTTTTAAAGACTCTATGTAATCACCCTATATCCGTAAGATTGTAGGGTAGCCAAATGCTCTTGGGGGAGTCTATGTTGACACCCTATGGGCTTAAGGCTATAGAGTAACCCAGATGCTTATGTGCCCTTTTAGAGACTCGGTGTAACACCCTACATCTGTAAGGTTGTTGGGTATCCCATTTTCTTTTGGGGGATTCTATGGCCCTATGGCCATAGGGTGTCATGTCTACAAAGAACTCTATGATCCTCAAGTCATAGTGTATTCTTCCCAAACCTCATATGATCAATTAACTTTAAAGTATTACATAATGTATATCTTATGACCATATATAAATGTATAATTCTATTTACACAAACATGTCCATATAATATCATACACGAAAGTATAATTCATTTATTGTGAAAAAACTCAAACTCACAAGTTCACATTTTTTCAAAGAAAATAAATTGAGAACAATAACCAGCCAAACATCAATGTTTTTAACATCATGGGCAGATTTGAGATGGGACATATAAAATAAAATGACAACAATAATAATCTAAATATCAGTAATGTAATATCATGGGTGGCTAGCTTAACCTGTTTCCTGTAGACTTTCTAGAACGGCCTCAGCACTTGCATCCAATGGTTCTTCAATTTCTTCTTCCTCTGAATCCTTGGCATTGACTTTCTCTGTGTTATCCACACCTGCCCACCTTCTAAGATCAAGGTCTTCTTCCACTATGGAATGGAAAAGAGATTCCAATTGCATCATTTGATCAGTACTACATGCAACTGATATCACCTTTCTCTGTTGTTGTAGTGCCTCTTTAGCCCCACAGCCTAATGAGAAGATGTCTATCACTTGATCATCTTCTTTGAAACATATGCATTTGATTGCACGACGTACAAAAAAGGATTTGGCCGTGGTCACAGCATCATACTCGTCGTCATTGATGCACAGAGTATGCATTGGCTCCAACAATGACTCTTTAACACTAGAGTAGTTGGTGTACTGCTCTCCTTGACTGAAAAATGCCCAAACCCCAAAAACTACTTCACGAAGAGCACATGTTTGGATGGTCTCTGATCCCATTAAGGAGCTCAAAGGTAGAACGTGCATTTCATACAATTTAGCTTTTACAAAAATTGCCTTCTCTAGGGAAGTAGCATGCTGATACTTGACTAAGCCGGCAATTAAAAACTCTGATGGTTGATGTGCTACCCCACATACTCCATCAATTACTTTACCAAATTGGGCAGCACTCCAACCACTAGATGTAAGACTTTTGTTTGTTGTGTCTATGATGCAAACACCAACACGAATTTTAGAGCTATTCTCACTGTTGCAGAGAAACTCAATGCCTTCCAAATTCTTTCCAACACACTTGATTGTCCATGGTAAAATGAATTGCAAACTAGAAGTGCCATTCTTTTGTGCAATGTTCCACTGCACATATCCCCTAGTGATCTCAGGAATTGGCTCTTTCTCCTTTCCTTTTTTGTAGTAGGAGATTTAGCCATTGCGTACAACTCGTGAAGAGAGATTTGTAAATCTCATTTGTAATGTTATAATGAGACTTACATTTATCCCATGAAGTAACTGCTATTTCTGATGGATCTATCTCTTTAAATGCCATCAACATTTGAGGCTCAAAAACCCTGGTCTTCTTTAAGACCATTGCACGTGCAGTGAGGTCGAGCATGCCGGCTTGTTGACGTGGTTGCTTCACTAAGCAGATCTTCTCATCTGCCAGCTCTTGTTGTAGTAGCTTGACATCATTATCTTCTAAACTATCTAGGCATATAAAGGTTGTTATGCTTGGTTGTCGGCCACGAGCAGTTGATGTCTGATGCTTATCCAAGATGTGTATCTACTGATCATAGATTTGATCATCGTACATGACCATGTGTGCTTCTTTGTTGACAAATGATTTATGGTTGAACACGATGTTCGCCACATTTACAAAGGCCTTCCAAATAAAGAAAAGAAAATTAAATTTATTTCAAGACATATTTGTAACAAAAACAAGCATAGGGAAGTGCAACTTACACCCCAACCTGCTCGACTTGGATGACCGACAGGAACACCTGCCTTTGGTTTTGTTGGTTTAGAATATGCAAGCCATTGACTACGGCCATGCTTCAAGACCTCCACATAAGGCTGGTGTTTCATTGTTGTTATTCTCTCCATGTTCTCCATTCTGGAAATTCGAACAACAGACCTCTTTTGGAGCGTCTACCACTATCCTTGCAGTTCTAAACTTGTAGAACTCTTTTCTCAAAGCATACTTAGTGCTGTTGTTACGCAAAAAAGCTCTAGCCACTATGATGGAATGCTAACCAGCTAGAATCCAGTAGTGGTATGTTGATAGCTTGTCTCCATGCACTTCAACTGTTTGTAAAGGCATTTTTGTAATTGGGTTATACGGCATCAAGTCTGCTGCACTGGAGACTGGCCTAGAGTGCCCTGCAAATTGCTTCAAGAGATATTTCACATATACATCTGACAATGGTCTGCATCTATAGCCTTCTTATGCAAGGTTGCATTGCTCAATTGGGATCAATTGGGTAAATTGTACACAAAATTTAAAATAGTGGTCAATTTCGACGTATCCATCTAGACCACTCTTAGAAGTTTTGGCAACTTCTTTATCAAGATCTTTTTCTTTGGGCTATATAATAGAGTCCAACACAGCTAAGGATGTTGAGTCCACAACCACTACCACTGAGGGGGTTCCAATTGTTAGGGTTGCAAGTCCTCTAGAATCTCCTGCTTCTTGAGTTTGTAAGGGTATAACTGAAAGATTTTCTTCGGCCACATTTCCACTATTTTCTCCAAGTGAGGGAGTCTGACTCTCCTGGAGCATCTTAGATTGATTTGATGTACCTGTGTCTTCATTCTTTCACTTCTTATTCTTCTTTGTGCTGCTCTATGGTAGTAAGAAGCTCTCTATGCTCTTTGCTCTATGCTCTATGCTCTAAATTGACATCCTATGGCCCCAAGCACTATTTGGTCTCTCTATGCTAGTAAGAACCGATCTATGCTCCATATTGGGAGCCAGTGGGCTTCAGGCCATAGCGTCCCCTGTATTCTAGTAAGAACCTCTCTATGCTCTACACATATTATAACCCTAAGGACACAAGGTGATCTGTATGTTTTAAAGAAACCATTCATGACAGTTTTTTGGCAACCTATGGACCCAGGTCCATAGGGTGCTCTCTATGCCAGTAAAAAACACTATTTTCTCTATATTGAGGAGACCTTGTGGGCTGAAGGCCATAGGGTCCCCTCTATGCTAGTAAGAACCTCTGTTATCTCTATATTGACACCCTGTGGTCTAAAGGCCATAGGGTTCCCTCTATGGTAGTAAGAATCTCTCTATGCTCTTTGCTCTATGCTCTACATAGAGATCCTATGGCCCGAAGGCCACAAGGTGCTCTCATTGTTTCACATGGAAAGTAGGGCACCTTGTGACCCTAGGGAACATAGGGAATCCTATGGCCCTTGAGATTGTAGATTGTCACCCTATGGCCCTTGGACCACAAGGTCTTTAGATGGGACAAAGGGCATCCAAGGTCCCGAGGCTGGTCTACGTACATAGGGTACACCATGGTGCATATTAACGGGCACCATGGCAACCCCATTCACCTAGGGCTCTAGGGCCATAGGATCTCCAAAAGGAACATAGGGAATCATATGGCCCTTGCCATTGTACATAGCCACCCTATGGCACTTGGGCCATAGGGTCTTCAGATGGAACGTAGGGCACCTTGTGACCTAGGGAACATAGGGAATCCTATGGCCCTTCAGATTGTAGGTTGTCACCCTATGGCCCTTGGGCCACAAGGTCTCTAGATGGGACGTAGGGCACACTGTGATCCTATGGATATAGGGCCATAGGATCTCCAAAAAAAACATATGGAACCCTATGGCCCTTGAGATTGTACAAATACACCCTATGGCCCTTGGGCCACAAGGTCTCTAGATGGGACGTAGGGCACACTGTGATCCTATGGATATAGAGCCATAGGATCTCCAAAAAAAACATATGGAACCCTATGTCCCTTGAGATTGTACAAATACACCCTATGGCCCTTGGGCCACAAGGTCTCAAGATGGAACATAGGGCACCTTTTGATCCTATGGCCATTGATTCCTTATGTTCCTTTTGGAGATTTTATGGCGCTAGGGCCATAGGATCTTCAGAAGGAACATAGGGAACCATATGGCCCTTGAGATTGTACATTGCCATCCTATGGCCCTTGGGCCACAGTGTCTCTTGATGGGACATAGGGCACCCTGTGATCCTATGTTCGTAGGGCCCTATGTTCCTTTTGGAGATCCTATGGCCCGAGGACCATAGGATCTCCAAAAGGAACATAGGGAACCCTGTGATCCTATGTCCGTAGGGCCATATGTTCATTTTGGAGATCCTATGGCTCGAGGACCATAGGATCTCCAAAAGGAACATAGGGAACCCTATGGCCCTTGAGATTGTACATCTCCACACTATGGCCCTTGGGCCACAAGGTCTCCAATAGGTCACCCTTTGATCCTATGGCCCTAGGATCTTTATGTTGCTTTTGGAGATTCTATGGCCCTAGTGTCACCCTATCTCCAAAAGGAACATAGGGAACCCTATGGCCCTTGAGATTGTACATTGCCACCCTAAGGCCCTTGGGCCATAAGGTCTCTAGATCGGACATAGAGCACCATGTGATCCTATGGCCATAGTGCCATATATATGTTTTGGAGATCCTATGGCCATAGGAACTTCAATAGGAACATAGGGAACCCTATGACCCTTGAGATTGTACATTGGCACCCTATGGCCAGATGGGACATTGGTCACCCTATAGTACGATGTGAGACCACCCTATGACCATAAAGGTCATAGGGTGCCTTAGGGCCATATGTTACACTTTAGTATGAGGTGAAACCCTATGTAGCCACACCCTGTCTGCCCTTCTAAAGATTCAATGTCTAGTTTTATTTTAGTGACTACAAATGAATTTAAAGAAACTATATTACACCATATCTTACAAGCACATATAGTGTACACTTTCTTTCCCACCTTCTTGCCTCTTTTTTTTCCCATCCTCCTGCAACTGAACCCTAATCCATCCTCATACAACAACGTGCTCTACTGGTTCTCTTACAACGTGTGCCCAACTCCCCACAACCCAATTACAGGTATCCATAGTTTCAGTATTTTTTGTAGTTATTGTCTTTTGCATTTGCAGGTTTATAATTTTTTGTTGTAATTAGAGATTTTTGCAGTTAGAGTTTTACAATTTTACAGTATTAGGTCACTTATGAGGAGTTTTCTGTTTTACAGATTTAGGTTCCTAATAAGAGTTTTTCGTTTTACAAATTTAGGTCCCTAATTGGTGTCTTCTGTTTTATATTTTTAGGTCTCTAATTAGAGTATTTTGTATTACAGTTTTAGATTTCTAATTAAATATTTTTCTGTTTTATAGTTCTACAGTCTACAGTTTTACAGTTTTAGAGATGTAATTAATGATTTTTGTTTATTGTTCTAGAGAGAGGTGATTCACAACTTAGCTAAAACATAATTAGATGAAGAATAGTTAAAACCGAATTAAGCAAAAAGATTAGGGTTTCTATAGGTTACCTTTGAGTAAATCCGTGTTTGATGAAAACCGGCTGCAGCAGTAGCAAGCAGTAACTTAGGTGTGTTGAGGCCGCGGCGATGATGGTAACAGATCTGTGTTTGGGAGGTCACGAGAGCAGTCCTTCTGTTGAAGGTTGTGGCGATGGCTTCGCGTAGATCTGTGTGCGTGTAGCAATGATGGCGTAGAACTGTATGCGTAGGGAGAGAGGGAGAGAGAGACAGAGAAAGACAAGCTCTGTGCAGGTTTCGAGCAAGAAACGAGAGAGAGAAAGAGAGCGACAACGCGAAAAAAATTGTGGTAGAGAGAGAAAGAGAGAGATAAGGTTAGTTAGGTTAGGTTAGAAGTCAAAATTCGAATTTCTAATGTAGGGGTTGTTCTCACGGGTTTGTAGTCGAGATTACTAGAGTTCTAAGCTTTGTGCGAAAATGAGACATAGTTCGTCGGCTCCAAAATTGAAAGAGCTTTAAAAAAAAAAAAAGGTTGGTGCAAGGCTTTGTCAATGTCTATATCTTTGTAGTACTAGTGGAACGACACCCATGAAGCAAAATTTGACTTCAGAATCAAAATCTGCATAGTAAAAAATACACTTACAATAGCTAAATTTTTAAAAAATTATCCCAAAAATTGTGCGCTATTTTTTTTGTTTAGTATCAATAAGTGTATTTGAAAACCCATTATGACAAAGTTTGTTGTAGCATAAAAATTATTTTTTAATTACTTTTTAATTATTTTTTAAATTTATGCCACTTGCGGATATCCCTTGAATGGCCGAAATTATTATGAAGACACCTTAGCCACCCCTGGGCTCACACCATAGGACGGCAATGTTGGAGGTCAAGGATCAAAGTATGCACTCAGTTCCATTTGAAAATCCTATGTCCTAGGGTTTTCTTCTTCTATCTTGTGAGATCCTTGTGGCCCTACGGTGGCAATGTGAAAGCTTGTGGACCTAGGGCCATAGGGTGGCAATGTACAAGCTCAAGAGCCATAAGTTGCCCTATATTCCATTTGGAAATCCTATGGCCCTAGGGTTTAGGGGCGACGATAGATAAGCTCCAATACATAGTCCTATGTTCCAGTTGGAGACCCTATGGCCCTAGGTCCATGACAATGTATAAGCTTAAGAGACATACGTTGACCTACGTTGTAGTTGGAGATCCTATGGCCCTAGGGTCATGGGGTGGCAATATGTAAGCTCAAGGGCCATAGGGTGCCACATGTCCCATATGGAGATTCTACGGCCCTAGGGCCATGGGGTGGCAATGTATAAGCTCAATGGCCATACATTCCCTATGTTCCATTCGGAAATCCTATGGCCCTAGGGTAATGGGGTTGCAATGTATAAGCTCAAGGGCCATACATTGCCTATGTTCCATTTGGAAATCCTATGGCCCTAGGGTCATGGGGTGCCACATGTCCCATATAGAGATCCTATGGCCCTAGGGCCATGGTGCTGCATTGATATCTTGGCCACCCTTGAACCTGCACCCTTGAGCTTAGGGGCCTTAGGTTCTCTTATTGTATGATGTGAGATCTTGTGGCCCTAGGGCCATAGGGTGGCAATGTATAAGCTCAAGGTCCATACATTGCCTATGTTCCATTTGGAAATCACATGGCCCTAGGGTCATGGGTTGGCAATGTATAATCTCAAGGGCCATAGGGTGCTACATGTTCCATATAGAGATCGTATGGCCCTAGGGCCATGGGGCTGCATTGATATCTTGGCCACCTTTGACATCGTGGCCATAGGTTGTCTTTTTGTATGTTTTGAAGTCTTGTGGCCCTAGGGCCATAGGGTGTCAATGCTCACACCCTTGGGCTTAGGGCCATAGGTTGTCTTTTTGTATGTTTTGAAGTCTTGTGGCCCTAAAACCATAGGGTGTCAATGCTCACACCCTTGGGATTAGGGCCATAGGCTGTCTTTTTGTATGTTTTTAAGTCTTGTGGCCCTAGGGCCATAGGGTGTCAATGTATAAGCTCAAGGGCCATACGTTGCCCTGTGTTCCATTTGGAAATCCGATAGCCCTAGGGTCATGGGGTTGCAATGTATAAGCCCTAGGGTCATGGGGTTGCAATGTATAATCTCAAGGGCCTTACATTGTCGTATGTTTCATATGTCGATCCTATGGCCCTAGGGTCATGGGGTTGCAATGTATAAGCTGAAGGTCCATACATTGTCGTATGTTTCATTTGGAGATCTTATGGCCCTAGGGTCATGGGGTGCCATAGGATGTATATATACTTGACATGAAACTCCGTGAGGTGATCTCGAGGACAACCCTATGGCCTTCAGGCCTTAGGGAGCTAATATAGAGAAAATATGCTTTATACCGGCATAGAGAGCTATGGCCCTGGGGCCATAGAAAAACAATGAGGGTTTTTTGGAAACGATGAGGGCACCTTGTGGTCTAGGGGCCATAGGAAGTCAATATAGATCATAGAGAATAGAGGATAGAGCATAGACCATAGAGCACAAAGAGATTCTTAGTAGCATAGAGGGAACCCTATGACCTTCAAGCCACAAGGTGCTTCTCATGAAACACCGACATACATACTTGTTATGCTTTATGCTACGTAAATAAATATACTCTACAAGTGGTTTTTTTAACAATTATTCTTGCAATCTTCTTGCAGGTATGCCTAATTTCAATCGTGGTGATAGAGTGTGCATGTTTGTAGCGACAGAAAAGGTTGCCATTGGGACTGTATTTGAAATAAATCCAAGTGCATATTGTTCTGGCATGCTTATTGGGGAAGGCAATGTATCGGTGTCAGTTGATTTGTGTTTTGAAAAGAAAGCACTCATCCCTTTTCCAACAATGGATGGATTGACAGTGGGAGATGCTTTTCATAGTATTGTGAAATGGAGTAGTGGGTTGTTGCAACATATAAATGAGATGCAGTACAAAGGGGCTTCTATGCATGAGGCTGACAAAGCAAAAGGAGCAGTGGATGCACAATGTAATGGAATGAGCTACAGAGAGGTTTGGAAGGATAAGAGGGTTTAACTTTGGGATGAAAGCAAAACACATGTAGTAGCCGAAGGGGTTGTCATGTACGTGTGTCCGTTTGACTCTGTAAACTTTGGTGACCTGGGTGAAGATAACATCGGTATTTATATCGAAACATCCTATGTAGATGAGGCTACTATTTCTACAGAAGGTAGTGAATGCAGCATTAATCTAGTTTGTTGGCCTATCAAGAGAGTGACAACTATGGATGGAAAAGAATTGTTATTCTATGAGGATCTACATGCTATGCATGCGTTACAAGACACATGCATTGAATCATCTTATTTGGTAGAGCCTATTTCAAAAAAGCGGAAATATTGCTTTGTAAATAGGAAGCCAAAAATGTCAGTGAAAGCTTCTAAGAGATCCAATCAAGCATCTCTAGCATCTGTCCAGCTTGTTTCAACCATAGATTGTTGTTCCAAAAGGTATTGTCAATATGCCAATCGAGATAAGGTCATGGATATGGGCAATGAATTTTGGGGACAGAGTTTGCAAAATAGAACAAAATATGTGTATGATACAATGTTGACTGCATGGCGTGAGAACAAAACAACTACAAAGACATGCTATGTGTTTTCTTTTAATGGCAGTGAGGTTTGCAGTAGAGCTTGGTACGAAATTCATGGCATTCCAAAAACTTTATTTTATCATTACTATGAACATCTCAGTGCATGGTAATGATGGTGTCATGAGAAAAGGAAGAGACCATACAGAAATGGGAAGGGCATTGATGCGCTCTTTTGTTGATGAAAACTCGGAGAGAATGCCACATAAGAGTAGAAGCATGGAAGATGGTACTAGGGAAACTTTGCTTGCAATACCAAACACGTACAAGCAAGTAGACATTTTACATGATGTCAATAAAACACTTGACAGTATGAGTCTCAAGACAATGTCTAGCATGACATTCAATAGGATTTGGAATACACAGTTTGCTAATGGGACATTGTCAAAAACAAGTGAGTTCTCCAAATGTGTTGTGTGTAGTCGGATAAAGTCTCTCAACTAGAGTCAACAAAGGATGACCAGATGATTGCACGTTTGAAGGATGAACGTTGAATTCACATGTTGCAACAACAAAGTTGTAGGAATGTGTACTACACCTGGCGTAAGTTCTCCCAGTTGCAAAAGGATAAGTATTTATGCATTATACATGATAAAATGGATCAAAAAAAGACACCAATACCTAGGTTGGGTGTGAACTCAAAAGATTATGCGAATGCATATCAATTGCAAGTATCATTAATAGGTATGATAACACATGGACATGGTCATGGAATGTATGGTCACTTCTCACTTAATGGTCTATGGCCTTCGGATCCCAATGCTACAATTGGTTCCCTTGCATTATGCTTACAGAATCTGGAAAGAACAGAAAATCATGGACAAGGAAATTTATGCCATGACGGTATGCCACACAACAATGTAACGTTATTCAATGCATTGAACTCAAGGAGAGCTCTAGACCTCCAAAACAAAATGAAGCAAGAGTGTGAGAGGAACGCATCAAGAATGACACCACCGTTGGCCATCCAGGGATGTAATGAAGAGATTGTACACATACAATCAGCTTCCTCTCAATGTGTTGTGGATACCATATCCACTCCTGTATTTCAAAAATTGCCTGAGAATCTTTTTCTACAACTAGAAAATTGTGCAGGAGAGAATAAAAATCGATATTTGTTTGCATACTTATCCTTGTTAGTAGCAAAAGGAGTTTTCAAAACCATGCATTTGGGATTCTTAATGGATTCCTGTTTGCAATCTTTCTGAGAACCTACTAAACAATGCATCTATGTCCTCATGTGTATGACCCAATGACATTCACTTTTCCACATCTGATGGAACATTTTAAAAAATGTGAAAGCTCAGCTCCAGCACCATTTTTGATGACGCAAGTTTTCGACTTTAAATCCTTTGTGCAAGGGTACATGTGTGACAGACAAGATGCTCTAGTCAGACACTCTAAGCCACTTCAATTTTTTTTCTATATGCAAGGTGAAGTCCCAGTAATGCAGTACAAAATTCATCCCAAATCACCCGATTGGATGCCAAAGGAGTCGGGAATTGAGTTGTGGAAAAAAGATAACCAGGGAAAACGAAAATTACCAACAGTCTGTCCAGATGTGGTACCTATAGCAGACTATGTGAGAGATAGTCCGCTTGTTATTCAAGGGATTAAGTCATATCTTGAATTTTGGAAAAGATTTTCTCTATTAAAGGGAAAGGACCATGACTCCACAAAATACATGGAGCCTGTTATCACTTATTGGCAAAACATAATCAATGAGCTTGAACAACCAACCAATAAAAACATTGGTGAATATACAACATTTATGCCAAAGACTATAGGGAGTCATAGAATGCAAGAGATAGAGGAAGACAGAGATGATTTTCAAGGATATGAAGAATTGAATGATCACTATGTCGGTCCTCAAAGTGCAAGGCCACAAGAGGCCTTTAGGCCTCAAATTGATGTAAGAAAAGGGGATCTTGTTCTTGTGAGACCCACACATCCTGAATATCCGATATGGCTAGGAGTAGCAGAGTCAAACGTGGATGTAGACAAATCATCTCCTAACTACAAGAAAGTTCTGATTCAGTATTGGGCACCAAAACATCGAAAACGAAATCCCACAATCCAAGAACAGTATGAGGATTGTTGGAAAAAGAGTTGGTGCTGCAATCTTGCTGACCCAAAGCGCTAGGAGTGTGTTGATACAATTGTATGGTCATGGATTCCAAGGGGTGGAAGAATTGCGGAAACAATCAAGATCCCATCAAATGTCATGGAGAAGGCACATGTTAGCTTAATAGGAGAAATTGAATAGCATTTCATATCTTGCTCATTGTTTTATTTCCCCAGCTTATGTATGATTTTATGAAGTATTTTTAAACACCCACATAAAAATAAAAATTCTAAAACGTGTTTCTCAACACCACCATTTTCTTGGGAATCTATCTCTTTTATGAAGTGTTTTGAAACACCCACATAAAAATAAAAATTTTAAAAGCTGTTTCTCAACACCACCATTTTCTTGAGAATCTATCTCTTTTATGAAATGTTTTGAAACACCCACATAAAAATATAAATTTTAAAAGGTGTTTCTCAACACCACCATTTTCTTGAGAATCTATCTCTTTGTCACATTCCCAAATTAAATGAAAATTTTCAAAATTTAATGGAAAATAGGAATCCATAGGCGTTGAAATTAGTCCCAAAGTTGTGGGATTTTCCCATTTCATCTAAAATGGTGTTCAAAGCTTGCAACGATGACTGGGAATACTTCAAAGAAGCTATTGTACAAGTAAGTTATGAGCATTATGCAAGCTATTGATAGCCGTTTTTCGGCTCTCCGTAATTGCCATAGTGAGTTAACCCAACCTACCAAAATCATCCAAACACTATGGATATCTCTACCATTTTACTGTATATAGGTGTGTGTGAGTTAGGGGACTTATCCCATATCTTCTTAAAAACCCTTAATTAGCTAGTCACTGGGCTAGTTGAGCCAAAAAAATAAAAAATATAATTATATTATGACCCATTTGTGTGTAAATATTTCATTGTATATAGGGCCTAAATAAAAGGATTTTTCATCATTATTTTGGTATTTATTTAAATATTTCTACCTATGGTGTGTTATTTATGCTATGTACATTGACTCACCATTAACATATTTTTTCTTACCATTTTGCATACTCTTTATTCCATATAAAAATAATTTCATGCAAGCTTCTCGATTTTTTGGTGTAACTCCATCCCAACAAAAATCCAAAAAAACTAGTTTTATTTATGTGTATATTTTTTCACTATTGTGATTTTTCCTTCCTACATCTATTCTCTTTAACTCTCATAAATCAGAACACCAAAAATATTCATCTTTTTATGGTAGACTTATAATGAGAGGGATTTATTTTGACCCCTTTATATTATTTCCACCTATATTATTTATATTTGACATGTACATATATTTTTAGATCCCTAAATATTTGATTTTCTTAGTTGTACTATTCACTTATATCATAATCTCAAAAATATCTTCAATTATAGACCTACCAAATAAGGTCAAGGGTATGTGGCATGCATGCATGCACCATGGGGAGCTCACTCTTGGAGGTATTCAAAAGAATCATCCAAAGAAGGACCTCACAAGGACCTTGTGCAGTGAAAAAAACAGTCGGTTTTGCTGAATTTTTAAAGATCACATGCTCCCCGAATTTGGAAAGGTGATACAAACAAAAGTTGTAGCTCGTGAGCTAAACTTTCACCTCAAATGTTTTCATATTTTGTTGAGCTACGAGCTGTGAGCTATGATTTTATTGGTGGACCCCTGTTTGCCCATGCTATGCAGCCACACTCCCTCTTCCACTTTATCATTTTCCTCTTTCACACACACTCCTCCCTCTCCTTCCCACTCCCAAACCTGCACTCCCATGTCCTAATTTTCCCTCTTCACCATTGCCACATCTCTCACACCTCCATAGCCTTTATCCTCCATTTCTACACCCTATGTGTCCCCCTTTCTCTCTACATATATGTCCATATTGCCATACTCTCTTCAACTTTGTAAAGAACTTCAAAAAATCAGCAAAAATCCAAGGATAACCTCTGCAAATGAAGGCTTTTATCATGAATTTTCCAAGGTTTGAAATAACATAGCTTCATCGACACGCAGTGCTTCGCCATGCTGACTGCTTCTTCTTCCGGTGCTGTAAAGAGGTGAATGTCAACTTCTCCAAAGCTTCAACCTCTCTTTACAAGCTCATCCCTTCTCTAACTTTTCTCATCATATATCTCACCATTTGGTGAATGATTTTGTAAATATTTTTTAGTGATAATTACTAACTACTAACCACTAACCTTATTGTAAAATGCACCCTCTACTAGAGTAGGCACTCCCAAATTATTCACTCAATCCTCTCTCCTATCATCCTCAATAATTCTCTTCCCTTGAGCCCACATCCATGTGACTCAAAGGACAAGAGAGACCCACCCTCATTAAAAAAATAAAAAAAATCATAATCTTTTATTCCTTCAAATAAACTTGATTAGGCCTAATCCTAATCGGGGCTTCTAAGAGCCCTTCTCTCCCTTGTAAATAATCACATGATCACACTACACCACACCATTCTCGACACATAACACACCACTCTTCAATCCTAGTTGTGTAAAGTGTGTGCATCGTGAGTGCTCTATTCCATCATTACACATAGGTGCATGGAGAATCTTGAAGTTAGTTATGCCATCTAGAGGAGTAGAGTGTATGCCATACTCTTCACCACACTTGTAGCCTACTCTTGTGCATAAATAAGATTTATAGTTTTGGGTGCAATTGTATGCTGCAACTACGACTCTTCTCTCCAAATTGACTTGATAAGTTGGCTCATCAGGTGGTTGAAGGTATATTGTCCTTGAAGTTTGTTGTGCCATTTCATGCTTGGTGGTTTGAGGGCTTGTTGAATTGTTTGCCTAAAAGGTCAATTGTAAGAGGGTGCTCGGTGAGAGGGCTCCCGTGACCCCAAGACAATTTGTGTATTGGCAACAAGGTCAAGTTTTGTGTTGTCTCTCTATTTCTCATCAAGCTTTGTGTGCATCTAGTCTTTAAGGCTAAGACTGAGTTGCTCAAGTTGATTTGTGCTCTTTACCTCTCTCTGGCGTGGTGAATGTTTGTGTCTATCCTGCATTCCCCTCTCTTTGTGCGTTTGAGTACAAGGAGATATCACGTGCGTCCTAGTTCGCATCTACAACTAGGTGGTGCCCCTTTTCTTGTTTGGTTTCTGGCTGTGGGTTGTTGTTGTCTCTGATTGTGCTTGCCCCAACCCCAATTGAGCAGCACGGGAGCCTCAAAGGGTGTTTAGAGGCCGCTCTTCTTGTTTAGGAGCGAGCAGTTGTGTTAGCATACACAAGGTAAGTCTTCAAAAACTAGTTGTGTTTACATGAACAATCCACCACCTCTTAATCCTCCTCATACAATTCAATTTCATCAGTTTCATTGGGTGCAAGGGATTAGAATAAATGTTCGCATTGATAGAAAAATATTTTTTCAACAACGTATTGTATTCCTCTTTGGTGCTGAAGCATTAAGAGATATTCTACAATCTCCAAATCCTATTATACTCCCACTTGTAGACTATAATGTCTCTTTTGATGTACATGTGTTTATCTTGTTTTAGCTAGGTTAATGAATCAAGAGGACTTGTATCGTACATGCATTCCTTTGGCTAAACAAGACGTGCATGTAATAGTTGGCACAAAGTTACGATTTCAACGTGTTTTCCGTCGTATGTTTGAACCTAGGCAAGTAGCGGCTATCAATGCCTCAGTCAATTCCTTCATCTTGCCATTGATTCGCTAAGATCTAAACTTTGATGTTTACATTTTCATTCTACTTTGAAATTTGATTTTGCAAAACAAAAAATAAAAAAAGAAAAAGAAATTTTTGAGTAAAACCAGCAACATGGATACAACTAGGCAAATGAGTGGCTACCCCTTGTTCTTTGGAGAGCCTGGGGAGGATGCAGAATTATTCTTAGCAAATTTCAAAATGTCTTGCCGTTTCAGAGGATAGTATCAAGAACGTGTAGAAATGTTTGAGGTGGTCCTTAGGAAAGATGCTAGCACTTGGTTTGACTCTTTGCCTGAGGAAGTTAAGGGGAATTACACAAAAGTTTTGAATCGTTTCAAGAAATAATTCTTTGATCCCCAAAACACTAAAAAACTATTGCAAGACATTGTTTCTCATAAGCAAAAAGACTTAGATGACTACTACTTGTACAAGGAAGAGTTTCTACGTCTTTGGGCTCTATGGATACGAAATGTTGCTAACCCTGGTGATGGTGCAGAGTTCCTAAAGAAGGAGAGGTTCATAACCGGACACTTTTTTTTGAACTTAAGATAAAAGTTGAGGTGGGTGCACCTGCTACCTTTGATGCAATTGAAACTAGGGCTGATGAGAAATATAGGAAACTCAAGTGCTTAAGGGGGGAGGTTCCAATAGAAGGTCTTAGAACCAAAGGTAAGTCACAAGCATCAACATCTAGGGAGCCTGAGGTAACGGCGGAAGTGATTGAGAAGTTAAATGAATCCATGTTGAGAAGTATCTAAACTCTATGTTGGTAGCCAAAGGCCATAGGATGGCCAAGGAACCCTTTAGGAGCATTCCCCACAAAGACCACCTTATGGCCCCATGGTGATTTAGTGGCCTAGGTGCCCTTCTTAAGACTCTTTTATTTTTGTATCATATGGCCCCAGGGAAATAAGCTATCCTCTATGCTATCAAAAAACCGTTTATGCTCTTTGTTGGAATCATATGGCCCCAAAGCCATAGGGTGCTCTCTATGCTAGCAAGAAACCCTCCATGCTATATGTTTGCACCCTATGGCACCAAGGACATAGGGTGTCCTCCATGATAGTAAGAAACCCTCTATGCTCTAAGTTTACACTCCATTTGACTATGTTGACACCCTATGGCCCTGGGGCCATAGGGTTCTCCCTAGGGCCACAAGGTGCCCTTCAACTTAGGAAGAGACCCTTTATGCCCTAAATTGGTACTCTTTGGCCTTAGGGTCATAGGGTGCCTTCTATGCTAGTAGGATACATTATATGGTCTAGGTTTCCACTCTATAGTGTAGGACTAAAAGGTTTGCTCTATGAAGAAACCATGTATACTATATGTTGGCAGTGTATGGCCCTAGGGATAGAAGGAAACCCTAGGGCTATAGGGTGTCCTCTATGCTACTATCATATGGTCCAAGGGCTAGATAGTGACCAAGGTATCATGTGTGTGAGAATTCTCTACTATATATACAAAAACCACTTTATGGCACTATGGCGTCCCAAGGGCAACAAGGTGCTAATAAAAAGCCCTCTATGCTCTATGTTGGCACCCTATGGTCCCAAGGCCATAGGGAGGTCTTTATGCTAGTAAAATTCCCTCTATGCACTATGTTTACGTGTATACTTATAAGAAGCAATTTATGCACTATGTTGGCGTCTTATGACCTAGATCAATAAGATGTCCTCTATGGTAAAAGAGAAATTGTATATGGGATATGATGGCATCCTATGGTCCTAGGGCCATAGGGTGTCCTCTATGCTAGCAAAATGTGTAAGCTTAAAAATGTGATAAATATGCAACACGATATACAAAATTGAATCATTATCATATATCATACATTTGTTTCTTTACCACACAGTTGAAGGGGTATTTGCCTTCAAATATCATCATAACATTCATACATTTAAATCAAAATTTCAAGTACTTTAATTCACAAATGCATTGATCTGTTTGTGGATGGAAGGTCCGGGTCACCATGCACTTTGATTTACAAATCCTGAGGGGCAAAAGTATTTGTGTTGGATTCTCCTTATGGCATTGCACATGTTTTGGAACTTGCATTGCCTTCTACTTCCTATTTACAAACTTAAACAATGGTTATACATTATACAATCATTTCTTTGCAATAAGCCTTGATACAATGTTCCGATTGCTACATGACAAGCTAAAAAATTCTACTAGTCCTAGCTTCTCTCTATTGAAAAAAATTCAAGATATAAATTCCAATTCTCTGCATCATCTAGAAGAGAAACAAAATCATAGTTTGGAACAAAATACTTGCACTTTATATCTTTGAATAAAATCTTGATACAATCAAAGAACTCGATCTTCACGTAATCCAAAGGACAAATGCTTCAATAACCATTTATACTCGATAGTTACTATCTAAGCAAATAATTGGCATTTACAACAAATGTTGAATATATGTTTAATCTAGTTAGTTGCAATACAAAGATAATTATTTCAAAGAAAATATGTTTAATCTAGTTAGTTGCAATACAAAGATAATTATTTCAAACGCTTACACCATCAATTCACAATAGAAGAACTTACACCCAACAAAAAATGATCATACATCAATTGTTCAAACTCTCATTTTGAAATTTTGAGGACTAAATACTTTTTAGTTTTTTCTAGCTTATTTCATTCTCAATAGAATATTAAACCTTAATCACAAGATAAGAAATATATGTCCCTAATGTATATGGACACAAGATATAAGGCCAACAAAAAATGTTCTTGAAACACTTAAAGAGTCTTTAGGTGACCTAGAATAACCAACCTATGGTCTAAAGGCCATAGGGTGTCATGTAATGTTTTATAAGATGTGTCCATAAGAGCTAGGTGATTTGCATCCATGGGGTGATTTAAGTGCCCCTGTGGAGATTCTATGTCACTACCCTATGGCCCTAAGGCCTTAGGGTATCCCAAATGCTCTTGGATAACTTATGTTTCCTTCTAGAATAGCCCAAATACTCATGTGCCCGTTTAGAGACTTTATGTAATCTCTCTATATACATAAGATTGTAGGATAGCTGTGTTGACACCCTATGGCCTTAAGGCTGTAGACTAGCCCAAATGCTTATGTGCCCTTTTAAAGACTCTATGTAATCACCCTATATCCGTAAGATTGTAGGGTAGCCAAATGCTCTTGGGGGAGTCTATGTTGACACCCTATGGGCTTAAGGCTATAGAGTAACCCAGATGCTTATGTGCCCTTTTAGAGACTTGGTGTAATCACCCTACATCTGTAAGGTTGTTGGGTATCCCATTTTCTTTTGGGGGATTCTATGGCCCTATGGCCATAGGGTGTCATGTCTACAAAGAACTCTATGATCCTCAAGTCATAGTGTATTCTTCCCAAACCTCATATGATCAATTAACTTTAAAGTATTACATAATGTATATCTTATGACTATATATAAATGTATAATTCTATATACCAAAACATGTCCATATAATATCATACACTTAAGTCTAATTCATTTATTGTGAAAAAACTCAAACTCACAAGTTCACATTTTTTCAAAGAAAATAAATTGAGAACAATAACCAGCCAAACATCAATGTTTTTAACATCATGGGCAGATTTGAGATGGGACATATAAAATAAAATGACAACAATAATAATCTAAATATCAGTAATGTAATATCATGGGTGGCTAGCTTAACCTGTTTCCTGTAGACTTTCTAGAACGGCCTCAGCACTTGCATCCAATGGTTCTTCAATTTCTTCTTCCTCTGAATCCTTGGCATTGACTTTCTCTGTGTTATCCACACCTGCCCACCTTCTAAGATCAAGGTCTTCTTCCACTATGGAATGGAAAAGAGATTCCAATTGCGTCATTTGATCACTACTACATGCAACTGATATCACCTTTCTCTGTTGTTGTAGTGCCTCTTTAGTCCCATAGCATAATGAGAAGATTTCTATCACTTGATCATCTTCTTTGAAACATATGCATTTGATTGCACAACGTACAAAAAAGGATTTGGCCGTGGTCACAGCATCATACTCGTCGTCATTGATGCACAGAGTATGCATTGGCTCCAACAATGACTCTTTAACACTAGAGTAGTTGGTGTACTGCTCTCCTTGACTGAAAAATGCCCAAACCCCAAAAACTACTTCACGAAGAGCACATGTTTGGATGGTCTCTGATCCCATTAAGGAGCTCAAAGGTAGAATGTGCATTTCATACCATTTAGCTTTTTCAGAAATTGCCTTCTCTAGGGAAGTAGCATGCTGATACTTGACTAAGCCGGCAATTAAAAACTCTGATGGTTGATGTGCTACCCCACATACTCCATCAATTACTTTACCAAATTGGGCAGCACTCCAACCACTAGATGTAAGACTTTTGTTTGTTGTGTCTATGATGCAAACACCAACACGAATTTTAGAGCTATTCTCACTGTTGCAGAGAAACTCAATGCCTTCCAAATTCTTTCCAACACACTTGATTGTCCATGGTAAAATGAATTGCAAACTAGAAGTGCCATTCTTTTGTGCAATGTTCCACTGCACATATCCCCTAGTGATCTCAAGAATTGGCTCTTTCTCCTTTCCTTTTTTGTAGTAGGAGATTTAGCCATTGCGTACAACTCGTGAAGAGAGATTTGTAAATCTCATTTGTAATGTTATAATGAGACTTACATTTATCCCATGAAGTAACTACTATTTCTGATGGATCTATCTCTTTAAATGCCATCAACATTTGAGGCTCAAAAACCCTGGTCTTCTTTAAGACCATTGCACGTGCAGTGAGGTCGAGCATGCCGGCTTGTTGACGTGGTTGCTTCACTAAGCAGATCTTCTCATCTGCCAGCTCTTGTTGTAGTAGCTTGACATCATTATCTTCTAAGCTATCTAGGCATCTAAAGGTTGTTATGCTTGGTTGTCGGCCACGAGCAGTTGATGTCTGATGCTTATCCAAGATGTGTATCTACTGATCATAGATTTGATCATCGTACATGACCATGTGTGCTTCTTTGTTGACAAATGATTTATGGTTGAACACGATGTTCGCCACATTTACAAAGGCCTTTAAAATAAAGAAAAGAAAATTAAATTTATTTCAAGACATATTTGTAACAAAAACAAGCATAGGGAAGTGGAACTTACATCCCAACCTGCTCGACTTGGATGACCGACAGGAACACCTGCCTTTGGTTTTGTTGGTTTAGAATATGAAAGCCATTGACTACGGCCATGCTTCAAGACCTCCACATAAGGCTGGTGTTTCATTGTTGTTATTCTCTCCATGTTCTCCATTCTCGAAATTCGAACAACAGACCTCTTTTGGAGCGTCTACCACTATCCTTGCAGTTCTAAACTTGTAGAACTCTTTTCTCAAAGCATACTTAGTGCTGTTGTTACGCAAAAAAGCTCTAGCCACTATGATGGAATGCTAACCAGCTAGAATCCAGTAGTGGTATGTTGATAGCTTGTCTCCATGCTCTTCAACTGTTTGTAAAGGCATTTTTGTAATTGGGTTATACGGCATCAAGTCTGCTGCACTGGAGACTGGCCTAGAGTGCCCTGCAAATTGCTTCAAGAGATATTTCACATATACATCTGACAATGGTCTGCATCTATAGCCTTCTTATGCAAGGTTGCATTGCTCAACTGGGATCAATTGGGTAAATTTTACACAAAATTTAAAATAGTGGTCAATTTCGACGTATCCATCTAGACCACTCTTAGAAGTTTTGGCAACTTCTTTATCAAGATCTGTTTCTTTGGGCTATATAATAGAGTCCAACACAGCTAAGGATGTTGAGTCCACAACCACTACCACTGAGGGGGTTCCAATTGTTAGGGTTGCAAGTCCTCTAGAATCTCCTGCTTCTTGAGTTTGTAAGGGTATAACTGAAAGATTTTCTTCGGCCACATTTACACTATTTTCTCCAAGTGAGGGAGTCTGACTCTCCTTGAGCATCTTAGATTGATTTGATGTACCTGTGTCTTCATTCTTTCGCTTCTTATTCTTCTTTGTGCTGCTCAATGAGCGCTCCTTGCTGCACTGTCGAAGCAAGGGACTTTCCAATACACCGTGTGCGAGCCACAAACGGCTCCAAGCACACAACAAGCCTAAACTAGCAAGCTCAAGAGAGCAAAGGGTGTGTCACTCACCGCTCTACGCTCGCCTTCGTGGTGGATTCCTCGCCGTGATGAAGAAGAAGCTGCAGTCGTGCCACGCTCAACCGCTTCGCCGCCGTCGTGCCTTCGTAATGCTTGATCGCACACACACTCTCCCTCTCTCTCTCTCTCTCTCTCTCTCTCTCTCTCTCACACACACACACACACACACACACACACACACACACACACACAAGGAGGTGAAGAAGAAGAAGATGGAGATGGAGATGGAGCAAGAGCACTCTTCTATTGCAAAAATGAGAGAATGAGTAAAAATTAGGTTTAGTTGGCTTTTATAGGAGCTCACCCCATTCACACTTGGGTGCCCATGCTTAGCCAACTAACCCTAGCATGTTCGTGTTAGAGTGTGCCTGTCATCGGCGATCACTCTTACCCTTTTCCTATTGGTCCGACAAGCCCGGTACCTGACTCTACCAAATACATAATACACGTCCTTCGTAGGTGATTGGGTGTCCGTGAGCCGTGAGGGTTAACACTCAATTTACCTAAATATTGATTGACTTTCTTAAATCCCTCAATATATAAGTCTATAAAGTTCTCACTTGGAGCGTCGTCTTGAAGCTCCACCCACCCTGCTTTTGTCATTGTCACTCCTTCATAATCAACCTTCACCAATTTTTGAGCAAAGGCCACAGGCTCCAACAAGTAGGAGTCACCATTGAGTAGTTTTACTCCAAGGCATGGAGAAATTTCAAGATCTGAACAATCTTTCTTTATCTCCTTGACAATACCACAGTCCTTGAAGGGCAATGGCTCTTTATCTTGAAAGAACAAGTGGACTTTCTCATCACTTCCACCATTTGGTAAGTGAAAATCTAGATACCAAGAACTTGGTGTTGAGCCTGTTGCATCAACTGACTTTGACTTTCTCTTCTGAGACATTTTCTGTAAAAAGAATGACATATATTTAGACAAGATGGATACTATTACATCCATATGGACCTAGGGCCATAGAGTCACCTCTATGTTAAACCATGTGGTCCTAGGTCCAAAGGGTGCCAACAAAATGGTTCTACAAGTGTACCTAGGCCACTCTATGGTAGTGTGATCACATGTTCCCTTATGACATTAGAGGACCCTCAAAGAAGTATCCCTTGAATGGCCTAAATACCCCTTTAGAGCCTCTACACCAACACCATATGGCAATCTGTGGCCTGAAGGCCATAGGGTCCCCTGCATGCTAGTAAGAACCTCTCTATGCTCTACATTGGCATCCTATAGCCCCAAGGCCCCAAGGCCACAAGGTGGCCACAATGTTTTAAAGAAACACTTCATGAGGGTTTTCTGGTAACCTATGACCCCAGGGCCATATGGTGCTCTCCATGCAAGTAAAAACCACTATTTTCTCTATATTGAGGAGACCTTGTGGGATGAAGTCCATAGGGTCCCCTCTTTGCTAGTAAGAACCTCTGTTTACTCTATAATGGCACCCTGCAGCCTGAAGGTCATAGGGTTCCCTCTATGCTACTAAGAGTCTCCTTGTGCTCTATGCTCTATCGTCTATGCTCTATGATCTATATTGACTTCCTATGGCCCCAAGACCACAAGGTGCCCTCATCATTTCCAAAAACACCTCATTGTTTTTCTATGGCCCTAGGGCCATAGCTCTCTATGCCGATATAAAGCACCATGCTCTATATTAGCTCCCTAAGGCCTAAAGGCCATAGGGTTGGCCTCAAGGGCCCCAAGGGTGCTCTGTATGCCAATGAAAAATACTATTCGCTCTATATTGAGAAGGCCTTGTGGACTGAAGGCCATAGGAACCCTTCTATGATGGATTTTTGACAACCAATCCCCCTAGGTCAGGATGTTCTATATGCTAGTAAAAACACTATTTTCTCTATATTGGCACCATGTGACTTGAAAGCCATATGGTCCCCTATATTCTAGTAAGAGCCTCTCCATGCTCTATATTGGCACCCTATGGCCTGAAGGCCATAGGGTCCGATCTTTGCTAGTAAGAACCAATCTATGCTCTATATTGACACCCTATGGCCTGAAGGCCATAGGGTCCCCTGTATGCTAGTAAGAACCTCTCTATGCTCTACACATCCGATGACCCCAAGGCCACAAGTTGCCCTCTATGTTTTGAAGAAACCCTTCAGGAGGGTTTTTTGGCAACCTATGGACCCAAGGCCATAGGGTGCTCTCTATGCCATTGAACAACCCTCATTGTTTTGGTACCCTATGGCCCCAGGTATAAAGCACTATTTGGTCTCTCTATGCTAGTAAGAACTGATCTTTGTTCTATATTGGCACCCTTTGTCCTGAAGACCATAGGGTCCGCTCTGTGCTAGTAAGAACCGATCTATTCTCTATATTCTCTATATTCAGGCCATAGGGTCCCATGTATGTTAGTAAGAACCTCTCTATTGTCTACACATACTATGACCCCAAGGGCACAAGGTGCCCTCTATGTTTTCAAGAAACCCTTCATGATGGTTTTTTGGCAACCTATGGACCCAGGGCCATAGGGTGCTCTCTATGCTAGTAAAAACACTATTTGCTCTATATCCCAGAGACTTTGTGGGCTGAAGGCCATAGGTTCCCCTCTATGCTAGTGAGAACCTCTGTTTTCTCTACGTTGACACCCTATGGCCTGAAGGCCATAGGGTTCCTTGTATGCTAGTAAGAAGCTCTCTATGCTCTATGCTCTATGCTCTATATTGACATCCTATGGTCCCATGTATAAAGCACTATTTGGTCTCTCTATGTTAGTAAGAACCGATCTATGCTCTATATTGGCACCCTATGGCCTGAAGGCCATAGGGTCCCCCCATGCTAGTAAGTAACTCTCGATGTTCTACACATCCTATATGTTTTGAAGAAACCCTTCATGAGGGTTTTTTGGCAACCTATGGACCCAGGGCCATAGGATTCTCTCTATGCCATTGAGGAGACCTTGTGGGCTGAAGGCCATAGGGTCCCCTCTATGCTAGTAAGAACCTCTGTTTTCTCTACGTTGACACCCTGTGGCCTGAAGGCCATAGGGTTCCCTCTATGATAGTAAGAAGCTCTCTATGCTCTATGCTCTATATTGACATCCTATGGCCCCAAGGCCACAAGGTGCCCTCATAGTTTTGTAAAAACCCTCATTGTTTTGGCACATTATGCTCCCAAGTGCAAAGCACTATTTGGTCTCTCTATGCTAGCAAGAACCGATCTATGCTCTATATTGGGACCCTATGGTGTTCAGTCCATAGGGTTCTATGTATGCTAGTAAGAACCTCTCTATGCTCTACACATCTTATGACCCTAAGGGCACAAGGTGCCTTGTATGTTTTAAAGAGACCCTTCATGAGGGTTTTTTTGGCAACCTATGGACCCAGGGCCATAGGCTGCTCTATATGCCAGTAAAAAACACCATTGTTCTATATTGATGAGACCTTGTGGGCTGAAGGCCATAGGGTCCCCTCTATGCTAGAACCTCTGTTTTCTCTATATTGAGACCCTGTGGCTTGAAGGCCATAGGGTTCCCTCTATGGTAGTAAGAAGCTCTCTATGCTCTATACTCTATGCTCTATGCTCTAAATTGACATCCTATGGCCCCAAGGCCACGAGGTGCCCTCATTGTTTTGACACCTTAAGGCCCCATGTATAAAGCACTATTTGATCTCTCTATGCTAGTAAGAACCGATCTATGCTCCATATTGGGAGCCTGTGGCCTTCAAGCCATAGAGTCCCCTGTATTCTTGTAAGAACCTCTCTATGCTCTACACATCTTAAAGAAACCATTCATGACCATTTTTTGGCAACCTATGGACCCAGGTCCATAGGGTGCTCTCTATACCAGAAAAAAACACTATTTTCTCTATATTGAGGAGACCTTGTGGGCTGAAGGCCATAGGGTCCCCTCTATGCTAGTAAGAATCTCTGTTATCTCTATATTGACACCTTGTGTCTTGAAGGGCATAGGGTTCCCTCTATGGTAGTAAGAAGCTCTCTATGCTCTTTGCTCTATGCTCTATGCTCTAAATTGACATCCTATGGCCCCAAGCACTATTTGGTCTCTCTATGCTAGTAAGAACCGATCTATGCTCCATATTGGGAGCCTGTGGCCTTCAGGCCATAGAGTCCCCTGTATTCTAGTAAGAACCTCTCTATGCTCTACACATATTATAACCCTAAGGACACAAGGTGCCCTGTATGTTTTAAAGAAACCATTCATGATAGTTTTTTGGCAACCTATGGACCCAGGTCCATAGGGTGCTCTCTATGCCAGTAAAAAACACTATTTTCTCTATATTGAGGAGACCTTGTGGGCTGAAGGCCATAGGGTCCCCTCTATGCTAGTAAGAACCTCTGTTATCTCTATATTGACACTCTGTGGCCTAAAGGCCATAGGGTTCCCTCTATGGTAGTAAGAATCTCTCTATGCTCTTTGCTCTATGCTCTACATAGAGATCCTATGGCCCGAAGGCCACAAGGTGCCCTTATTGTTTCAGATGGAAAGTAGGGCACCTTGTGACCCTAGGGAACATAGGGAATCCTATGGCCCTTGAGATTGTAGATTGTCACCCTATGGCCCTTGGACCACAAGGTCTTTAGATGGGACAAAGGGCATCCAAGGTCCCGAGGGTGGCTTTCGTACATAGGGTACACCATGGTGCATATTAACGGGCACCATGGCAGCCCCATTCACCTAGGGCTCTAGGGCCATAGGATCTCCAAAAGGAACATAGGGAATCATATGGCCCTTGCCATTGTACATTGCCACCCTATGGCACTTGGGCCATAGGGTCTTCAGATGGAACGTAGGGCACCTTGTGACCTAGGGAACATAGGGAATCCTATGGCCCTTCAGATTGTAGGTTGTCACCCTATGGCCCTTGGGCCACAAGGTCTCTAGATGGGACGTAGGGCACACTGTGATCCTATGGATATAGGGCCATAGGATCTCCAAAAAAAACATATGGAACCCTATGGCCCTTGGGCCACAAGGTCTCAAGATGGAACATAGGGCACCTTTTGATCCTATGGCCATTGGTTCCTTATGTTCCTTTTGGAGATTTTATGGTGCTAGGGCCATAGGATCTTCAGAAGGAACATAGGGAACCATATGGCCCTTGAGATTGTACATTGCCATCCTATGGCCCTTGGGCCATAGTGTCTCTTGATGGGACATAGGGCACCCTTTGATCCTATGTCCGTAGGGCCCTATGTTCCTTTTGGAGATCCTATGGCCTGAGGACCATAGGATCTCCAAAAGGAACATAGGGAACCCTGTGATCCTATGTCCGTAGGGCCATATGTTCATTTTGGAGATCCTATGGCTCGAGGACCATAGGATCTCCAAAAGGAACATAGGGAACCCTATGGCCCTTGAGATTGTACATCTCCACACTATGGCCCTTGGGCCACAAGGTCTCCAATAGGTCACCCTTTGATCCTATGGCCCTAGGTTCTTTATGTTGCTTTTGGAGATTCTATGGCCCTAGTGTCACCCTATCTCCAAAAGGAACATAGGGAACCCTATGGCCCTTGAGATTGTACATTGCCACCCTAAGGCCCTTGGGCCATAAGGTCTCTAGATCGGACATAGAGCACCATGTGATCCTATGGCCATAGTGCCATATATATGTTTTGGAGATCTTATGGCCATAGGAACTTCAATAGGAACATAGGGAACCCTATGACCCTTGAGATTGTACATTGGCACCCTATGGCCAGATGGGACATTGGTCACCCTATAGTACGATGTGAGACCACCCTATGGCCTTATGATCATAGGGTGCCTTAGGGCCATATGTTACACTTTAGTATGAGGTGAAACCCTATGTAGCCACACCCTGTTTGCCCTTCTAAAGATTCAATGTCTAGTTTTATTTTAGTGACTACAAATGAATTTAAAGAAACTATATTACACCATATCTTACAAGCACATATAGTGTACACTTTCTTTCCCACCTTCTTGCCTCTTTTTTTTCCCATCCTCCTACAACTGAACCCTAATCCATCCTCATACAACAACGTGCTCTACTCGTCCTCTTACAACGTGTGCCCAACTCCCCACAACCCAATTACAGGTATCCATAGTTTCAGTATTTTCTGTAGTTATTGTCTTTTGCATTTGCAGGTTTATAATTTTTTGTTGTAATTAGAGATTTTTTCAGTTAGAGTTTAACAATTTTACAGTATTAGGTCACTTATGAGGAGTTTTCTGTTTTACAGATTTAGGTCCCTAATAAGAGTTTTTCGTTTTACAAATTTAGGTCCCTAATTGGTGTCTTCTGTTTTATATTTTTAGGTCTCTAATTAGAGTATTCTGTATTACAGTTTTAGATCTCTAATTAGAGATTTTTCTGTTTCATAGTTCTACAGTCTACAGTTTTACAGTTTTAGAGATGTAATTAATGATTTTTGTTTATTGTTCTAGAGAGAGGTGATTCACAACTTAGCTAAAACGTAATTAGATGAAGAATAGTTAAAACCGAATTAAGCAAAAAGATTAGGGTTTCTATAGGTTACCTCTGAGTAAATCTATGTTTGATGAAAACCGGCTGCAACAGTAGCAAGCAGTAACTTAGGTGTGTTGAGGCCGCGGCGATGATGGTAACAGATCTGTGTTTAGGAGGTCACGAGAGCAGTCCTTCTGTTGAAGGTTGTGGCAATGGCTTCGCGTAGATCTGTGTGCACGTCGCAATGATGGCGTAGAACTGTATGCGTAGGGAGAGAGGGAGAGAGAGACAGAGAAAGACAAGCTCTGTGCAGGTTTCTGTGTAGGTTTCGAGCAAGAAACGAGAGAGAGAAAGAGAGCGACAGCGCGGAAAAAATTGTGGTAGAGAGAGAAAAGGTTAGTTAGGTTAGGTTAGAAATTCAAAATTCGAATTTTGAATGTAGGGGTTGTTCTCACGGGTTTGCAGTCGAGATTACTAGAGTTCTAAGCTTTGTGCGAAAATGAGACATAGCTCGTCGGCTCCGAAATTGAAAGAGCTTAAAAAAAAAAAAAAAAAAAAAGGTTGGTGCAAGGCTTTGTCAATGTCCATATCTTTGTAGTACGAGTGGAACGACACCCATGAAACAAAATTTGACTTCAGAATCAAAATCTGCATAGTACAAAATACACTAAAAATAGCTAAATTTTAAAAAAATTATCCCAAAAATTGTGCGCTATTTTTTTGTCCAGTATCAATAAGTGTATTTGAAAACCCATTATGACAAAGTTTGTTGTAGCATAAAAATTATTTTTTAATTACTTTTTAATTATTTTTTAAATTTATGCCACTTGCGGATATCCCTTGAATGACCGAAATTATTATGAAGACACCTCAGCCACCCCTGGGCTCACACCATAGGACGGCAATGTTGGAGGTCAAGGATCAAAGTATGCACTTAGTTCCATTTGAAAATCCTATGTCCTAGGGTTTTTTTCTTCTATCTTGTGAGATCCTTGTGGCCCTACGGTGGCAATGTGAAAGCTTGTGGACCTAGGGCCATAGGGTGGCAATGTACAAGCTCAAGAGCCATAAGTTGCCCTATATTCCATTTGGAAATCCTATGGCCCTAGGGTTTAGGGGCGACAATAGGTAAGCTCCAATACATAGTCCTATGTTCCAGTTGGAGACCCTATGGCCCTAGGTCCATGACAATGTATAAGCTTAAGAGACATACGTTGCCCTACTTTGTAGTTGGAGATCCTATGGCCCTAGGGTCATGGGATGGCAATATGTAAGCTCAAGGGCCATAGGGTGCCACATGTCCCATATGGAGATTCTACGGCCCTAGGGCCATGGGGTGGCAATGTATAAGCTCAATGGCCATACATTCCCTATGTTCCATTCGGAAATCCTATGGCCCTAGGGTAATGGGGTGGCAATGTATAAGCTCAAGGGCCATACATTGCCTATGTTCCATTTGGAAATCCTATGGCCCTAGGGTCATGGGGTGCCACATGTCCCATATAGAGATCCTATGGCCCTAGGGTAATGGGGTGGCAATGTATAAGCTCAAGGGCCATACATTGCCTATGTTCCATTTGGAAATCCTATGGCCCTAGGGTAATGGGGTGCCACATGTCCCATATAGAGATCCTATGGCCCTAGGGCCATGGGGCTGCATTGATATCTTGGCCACCCTTGAACCCGCACCCTTGAGCTTAGGGGCCTTAGGTTCTCTTATTGTATGATGTGAGATCTTGTGGCCCTAGGGCCATAGGGTGGCAATGTATAAGCTCAAGGGCCATACATTGCCTATGTTCCATTTGGAAATCCTATGGCCCTAGGGTCATGGGGTGGCAATGTATAATCTCAAGGGCCATAGGATGCTACATGTTCCATATAGAGATCCTATGGCCCTAGGGCCATGGGGCTGCATTGATATCTTGGCCACCTTTGACATCGTGGCCATAGGTTGTCTTTTTGTATGTTTTGAAGTCTTGTGGCCCTAGGGCCATAGGGTGTCAATGCTCACATCCTTGGGCTTAGGGCCATAGGTTGTCTTTTTGTATGTTTTGAAGTCTTGTGGCCCTAAAGCCGTAGGGTGTCAATGCTCACACCCTTGGGCTTAGGGCCATAGGCTGTCTTTTTGTATGTTTTTAAGTCTTGTGGCCCTAGGGCCATAGGGTGTCAATGTATAAGCTCAAGGGCCATACATTGCCCTGTGTTCCATTTTGAAATCCTATAGCCCTAGGGTCATGGGGTTGCAATGTATAAGCTCAAGGGCCATACATTGTCGTATGTTTCATATGTCGATCCTATGGCCCTAGGGTCATGGGGTTGCAATGTATAAGCTGAAGGTCCATACATTGTCGTATGTTTCATTTGGAGATCTTATGGCCCTAAGGTCATGGGGTGCCATAGGATGTATATATACTTGACATGAAACTACGTGAGGTGATCTCGAGGACAACCCTATGGCCTTCAGGCCTTAGGGAGCTAATATAGAGAAAATATGCTTTATACAGGCATAGAGAGCTATGGCCCTGGGGCCATAGAAAAACAATGAGGTTTTTTTGGAAACAATGAGGGCGCCTTGTGGTCTAGGGGCCATAGGAAGTCAATATAGATCATAGAGAATAGAGGATAGAGCATAGAGCACAAAGAGATTCTTGGTAGCATAGAGGGAACCCTATGACCTTCAGGCCACAGGGTGCTTCTCATGAAACACCCACATACATACTTGTTATGCTTTATGCTACATAAATAAATATACTCTACAAGTGGTTTGTTTAACAATTATTCTTGCAATCTTCTTCCAGGTATGCCTAATTTCAATCGTGGTGATAGAGTGTGCATGTTTGTAGCGACAGAAAAGGTTGCCATTGGGACTGTATTTGAAATAAATCCAAGTGCATATTGTTCTGGCATGCTTATTGGGGAAGGCAATATATCAGTGTCAGTTGATTTGTGTTTTGAAAAGAAAGCACTCATCCCTTTTCCAACAATGGATGCATTGACAGTGGGAGATGCTTTTCATAGTATTATGAAATGGAGTAGTGGGTTGTTGCAACATATAAATGAGATGCAGTACAAAGGGGCTTCTATGCATGAGGTTGACAAAGCAAAAGGAGCATTGGATGCACAATGTAATGGAATGAGCTACAGAGAGGTTTGGAAGGATAAGATGGTTTAACTTTGGGATGAAAGCAAAACACATGTAGTAGCCGAAGGGGTTGTCATGTACGTGTGTCAGTTTGACTCTGTAAACTTTGGTGAGCTAGGTGAAGATAACATCGGTATTTATATCGAAACATCCTATGTAGATGAGGCTACTATTTCTACAGAAGGTAGTGTATGCAGCATTAATCTAGTTTGTTGGCCTATCAAGAGAGTGACAACTATGGATGGAAAAGAATTGTTATGCTATGAGGATCTACATGCTATGCATGCGTTACAAGACACATGCATTGAATCATCTTATTTGGTAGAGCCTATTTCAAAAAAGCGGAAATATTGCTTTGTAAATAGGAAGCCGAAAATGTCAGTGAAAGCTTCTAAGAGATCCAATCAAGCATCTCTAGCATCTGTCCAGCTTGTTTCAACCATAGATTGTTGTTCCAAAAGGTATTGTCAATATGCCAATTGAGATAAGGTCACGGCTATGCGCAATGAATTTTGGGGACAGAGTTTGCAAAATAGAACAAACTATGTGTATGATACAATGTTGACTGCATGGCGTGAGAACAAAACAACTACAAAGACATGCTATGTGTTTTCTTATAATGGCAGTGAGGTTTGCAGTAGAGCTTGGTACGAAATTCATGGCATTCCAAAAACTTTATTTTATCATTACTATGAACATCTCAGTGCATGGTAATGATGGTGTCATGAGAAAAGGAAGAGACCATACAGAAATGGGAAGGGCATTGATGCGCTCTTTTGTTGATGAAAACTCGGAGAGAATGCCACATAAGAGTAGAAGCATGGAAGATGGTACTAGGGAAACTTTGCTTGCAATACCAAACACGTACAAGCAAGTAGACATTTTACATGATGTCAATAAAACACTTGACAGTATGAGTCTCAAGACAATGTCTAGCATGACATTCAATAGGATTTGGAATACACAGTTTGCTAATGGGACATTGTCAAAAACAAGTGAGTTCTCCAAATGTGTTGTGTGTAGTCGGATAAAGTCTCTCAACTAGAGTCAACAAAGGATGACCAGATGATTGCACGTTTGAAGGATGAACGTTGAATTCACATGTTGCAACAACAAAGTTGTAGGAATGTGTACTACACCTGGCGTAAGTTCTCCCAGTTGCAAAAGGATAAGTATTTATGCATTATACATGATAAAATGGATCAAAAAAAGACACCAATACCTAGGTTGGGTGTGAACTCAAAAGATTATGCGAATGCATATCAATTGCAAGTATCATTAATAGGTATGATAACACATGGACATGGTCATGGAATGTATGGTCACTTCTCACTTAATGGTCTATGGCCTTCGGATCCCAATGCTACAATTGGTTCCCTTGCATTATGCTTACAGAATCTGGAAAGAACAGAAAACCATGGACAAGGAAATTTATGCCATGACGGTATGCCACACAACAATGTAACGTTATTCAATGCATTGAACTCAAGGAGAGCTCTAGACCTCCAAAACAAAATGAAGCAAGAGTGTGAGAGGAACGCATCAAGAATGACACCACCGTTGGCCATCCAGGGATGTAATGAAGAGATTGTACACATACAATCAGCTTCCTCTCAATGTGTTGTGGATACCATATCCACTCCTGTATTTCAAAAATTGCCTGAGAATCTTTTTCTACAGCTAGAAAATTGTGCAGGAGAGAATAAAAATCGATATTTGTTTGCATACTTATCCTTGTTAGTAGCAAAAGGACTTTTCAAAACCATGCATTTGGGATTCTTAATGGATTCCTGTTTGCAATCTTTCTGAGAACCTACTAAACAATGCATCTATGTCCTCATGTGTATGACCCACATAAAAATATAAATTTTAAAAGGTATTTCTCAACACCACCATTTTCTTGAGAATCTATCTCTTTGTCACATTCCCAAATTAAATGAAAATTTTCAAAATTTAATGGGAAATAGGAATCCATAGGCGTTGAAATTAGTCCCAAACTTGTGGGATTTTCCCATTTAATCTAAAATGGTGTTCAAAGCTTGCAACGATGACTGGGAATACTTCAAAGAAGCTATTGTACAAGTAAGTTATGAGCATTCTGCAAGCTATTGATAGCCGTTTTTCGGCCCTCCGTAATTGCCATAGTGAGTTAACCCACCCTACCAAAATCATCCAAACACTATGGATATCTCTACCATTTTACTGTATATAGGTGTGTGTGAGTTAGGGGACTTTTCCCATATCTTCTTAAAAACCCTTAATTAGCTAGTCATTGGGCTAGTTGAGCCAAAAAAATAAAAAATATAATTATATTATGGCCCATTTGTGTGTAAATATTTCATTGTATATAGGACCTAAATAAAAGGATTTTTCATCATTATTTTGGTATATATTTAAATATTTCTACCTATGGTGTGTTATTTATGCTATGTACATTGACTCACCATTAACATATTTTTTCTTACCATTTTGCATACTCTTTATTCCATATAAAAATAATTTCATGCAAGCTTCTCTTATTTTTGGTGTAACTCCATCCCAACAAAAATCCAAAAAAACTAGTTTTATTTATTTGTATATTTTTCACTATTGAGATTTTTCCTTCCTACATCTATTCTCTTTAACTCTCATAAATCAGAACACCAAAAATATTCATCTTTTTATGGTAGACTTATAATGAGAGAGATTTATTTTGACCCCTTTATATTTTTTCCACCTATATTATTTATATTTGACATGTACATATATTTTTAGACCCCTAAATATTTGATTTTCTTAGTTGTACTATTCACACATATCAAAATCTCAACAATATCTTCAATTATAGACCTACCAAATAAGGTCAAGGGTATGTGGCATGCATGCATGCACCATGGGGACCTCACTCTTGGAGGTATTCAAAAGAATCATCCAAAGAAGGACCTCACAAGGACCTTGTGGAGTGAAAAAACTAGTCGGTTTTGCTGAATTTTTAAAGATCACATGCTCCCCGAATTTGGAAAGGTGATACAAACAAAAGTTGTAGCTCGTGAGCTAAACTTTCACCTCAAATGTTTTCATATTTTTTTGAGCTACGAGCTGTGAGCTATGATTTTATTGGTGGACTTTGTAAAGAACTTCAAAAAATCTGCAGCAAAAATCCAAGGATAACCTCTACAAATGAAGGCTTTTATCATGAGTTTTCCAAGGTTTGAAATAACATAGCTTCATCGACACGCACTGCTTCGCCATGCTGACTGCTTCTTCTTCCGGTGCTGTAAAGAGGTGAATGTCAACTTCTCCAAAGCTTCAACCTCTCTTTACAAGCTCATCCCTTCTCTAACTTTTCTCATCATATATCTCACCATTTGGTGAATGATTTTGTAAATATTTTTTAGTGATAATTACTAACTACTAACCACTAACCTTATTGTAAAATGCACCCTCTACTAGAGTAGGCACTCCCAAATTATTCACTCAATCCTCTCTCTTATCATCCTCAATAATTCTCTTCCCTTGAGCCCACATCCATGTGACTCAAAGGACAAGAGAGACCCACCCTCAATAAAGAAAAAAAAAAGCATAATATTTTATTCCTTCAAATAAACTTGATTAGGCCTAATACTAATCGGGGCTTCTAAGAGCCCTTCTCTCCCTTGTAAATAATCACATGATCACACTACACCACACCATTCTCAACACATAACACACCACTCTTCAAGCCTAGTTGTGTAGAGTGTGTGCATTGTGAGTGCTCTATTCCATCATTACACATAGGTGCATGGAGAAGCTTGAAGTTAGTTATGCCATCTAGAGGAGTAGAGTGTATGACATACTCTTCACCACACTTGTAGCCTACTCTTGTGCATAAATAAGATTTATAGTTTTGGGTGCAATTGTATGCTGCAACTACGACTCTTCTCTCGAAATTGACTTGATAAGTTGGCTCATCACGTGGTTGAAGGTATATTGTCCTTGAAGTTTGTTGTGCCATTTCATGCTTGGTGGTTTGAGGGCTTGTTGAATTGTTTGCCTAAAAGGTCAATTGTAAGAGGGTGCTCGGTGAGAGGGCTCCCGTGACCCTAAGACAATTTGTGTATTGGCAACAAGGTCAAGTTTTGTGTTGTCTCTCTATTTCTCATCAAGATTTGTGTGCATCTAGTCTTTAAGGCTAAGACTGAGTTGGTCAAGTATATTTGTGCTCTTTACCTCTCTCTGGTGTAGTGAATGTTTGTGTCTGGTGTGTGTGGCTATCTTGCATTCCCCTCTCTTTGTGCATTTGAGTACAAGGAGATATCACGTGTGTCCTAGTTCGCATCTACAACTAGGTGGTGCCCCTTTTCTTGTTTGGTTTCTGGCTGTGGGTTGTTGTTGTCTCTGATTGTGCTTGCCCCAACCCCAATTGAGCAGCACGGGAGCCTCAAAGGGTGTTTAGAGGCCGCTCTTCTTGTTTAGGAGTGAGTGGTTGTGTTAGCATGCACAAGGTAAGTCTTCAAAAACTAGTTGTGTTTACATGAACAATCCACCACCTTTTAATCCTCCTCATGCAATTCAATTTCATCAGTTTCATTGGGTGCAATGGATTAGGATAAATGTTCGCATTGATAGAAAAATATTTTTTCAAAAACGTATTGTATTCCTCTTTGGTGCTGAAGCAATAAGAGATATTCTACAATCTCCAAATCCTATTATACTCCCACTCGTAGACTATAATGTCTCTTTTGATGTACATGTGTTTATCTTGTTTTAGCTAGGTTAATGAATCAAGAGGACTTGTATCGTACATGCATTCCTTTGGCTAGACAAGATGTGCATGTAATAGTTGGCACAAAGTTACAATTTCAACGTGTTTTCCGTCGTATGTTTGAACCTAGGCAAGTAGCGGTTATCAATGCCTCAGTCAATCCCTTCATTTTGCCATTGATTCGCTATGATCTAAACTTTGATGTTTACATTTTCATTCTACTTTGAAATTTGATTTTGCAAAACAAAAAATAAAAAAAAAGAAAAAGAAATTTTTGAGTAAAACCAGCAACATGGATACAACTAGGCAAATGAGTGGCTACCCCTTGTTCTTTGGAGAGCCTGGGGAGGATGCAGAATTATTCTTAGCAAATTTCAAAATGTCTTGCCGTTTCAAGAGGATAGTAACTGATCAAGAACGTGTAGAAATGTTTGAGGTGGTCCTTAGGAAAGATGCTAGCACTTGGTTTGACTCTTTGCCTGAGGAAGTTAAGGGGAATTACAGAAAAGTTTTGAATCGTTTCAAGAAATAATTCTTTGATCCCCAAAACACCCAAAAACTATGGCAAGACATTGTTTCTCATAAGCAAAAAGACTTAGATGACTACTACTTGTACAAGCAAGAGTTCCTACGTCTTTGGGCTCTATGGATACGAAATGTTGCTAACCCTGGTGATGGTGCAGAGTTCCTAAAGAAGGAGAGGTTCATAGCCGGACACTTTTTTCTGAACTTAAGATAAAAGTTGAGGTGGGTGCACCTGCTACCTTTGATGCAACTGAAACTAGGGCTGGTGAGAAATATAGGAAACTCAAGTGCTTAAGGGGGGAGGTTCCAATAGAAGGTCTTAGACCCAAAGGTAAGTCACAAGCATCAACATCTAGGGAGCCTGAGGTAACGGCGGAAGTGATTGAGAAGTTAAATGAATCTTTAAGCAGCCTGTCAATTTACCTTGCACAAGCTGTAGGACCAAAGGGACAAGCAAAGAAGTCTGAAGAGCGAGATTCACGACCTAGGAGAGTCTTGCAATGTTGGAATTGCGGAGAGTCTGGACATGGGATGTATAGTTTTCCTTGGCCCCGTGAGGAGCCAGGGAGACCTAACTTGAATTACCCAGTGATGAATGCAGGAGAAGGAACTAGTCCGCAACCACGGCTTCTACAAAGGCCAAGTGGAGCAAGACCACCTCCACAAGGAGTGGAAGGAGTTCCACCTTTGCCAGAACCAAATGTGCATGTGGTAGAGGTGACAAACTCAAATGAGGTTGACATGGAAGCAAATGGCATTAAGCGTGGCCGAGGAAAAGGTAAGGAGAAAGAAGGGGTTACATCACAAAGTGACCATGGACGAGAAAAGAAGGCAAAGGAGACCAAGGAAGCTAAGAGGACTCGACGTCGTATCAACCTCCAAGAGTTCCCTCTTGGACATGGTATGGCTCCATACAACCTATTGGAAGACATGAGAGGTAAGGGTCCTGATATCTCATGTCCTCAGTTTCTTGCATTATGCCCACAAGTTAGGAGGGATTTAACAAAGGCAATTAGCACTAGGAGAAAGGTAAAAGAGAGTGTGCCTGTTGTAAAAATTGCACATGTTGAAATGAATAAGGATATTACACCTGTGCTAGATTGTTACATCAAAGGAAGATTGGTTAGGAAAGGTCTAGTGGATGGGGGTGCACAAATTTGCATCATGACAGAGGGAATCATGCAAAAACTAGGCATGCACATCCATGAGACACCTGAAATTAAAGTCAAGATGGCAAACAATAGCAAAGCTAGGTGTGTAGGCATTTGTAAAAATGTTTTTGTAGAGGCCTTTGGCATTAAGAAGGCGGTGGATTTTTATGTTATGTCTACCAAAGGAAATGGTTACCCATTTATCCTAGGGAGACCATGGCTAATGAAAATGCGAGCTTTGTAGGATTGGGAGAGTGGAAAGCTAATTTGCAGGAATGACAATCATAAGAAGGTTGTCTTTGACATGAAGGAGCAACGCCAAGAGGAGCTCCATGAAGAATCATCTCAAAGTGAGACGGAGGAAGGCTGGACCGATAGCACTTCAGAAGGAGAAAGTAGCGACAACATTATTGAAGAGGAGTCTTCCATCGATGTCATGGGGGTAAGGTTTAATCCAAACAACCAAGAGACGTCTTGCCTAGGTTTGGAAGAGGTAGGTTCCCAAGAAAACCAAAAAGTGGAAGATGAAAGAATGCTAGAAGGTATGTTATCTACAACACTTACAAAGGATGAAAGAGAGGAGCTCAAAGGTGTGTTAAGGAAATTTCCTAGGCTTTTCGCTAAAGACTACACCGATGTGCATGGAGTAGATGTTGTTCAACACAAAATTGAGTTGAAGCCAGAGGCCACACCTAAGGCTCAAAAGCTACGAAGGCTAGGAGTCATCAAGGAGCAGGCTTTACTCAAGAAGGTAAGAAAGCTTCTAGCAGCAGGTTTCATTTATCCAGTGGAGAATTCAGAGTGGGTCTCTCCCGTTGTTGTCACTCCTAAGAAAAATGGCAAGTGGAGGGTGTGTGTGGATTACCATCCACTCAATGAGGCAAAAAAAAGAGATCACTTTCCCCTCCCATTTCAAGATGAGATACTAAATGAGGTAGCTGGTCATGAGAAGTACACTGTGTGTGATGGCTACTCGGGTTACTTTCAAATAGGTATCGCATTGGAAGATCAGTTAAAAACAACCTTCATCACTCCTTGGGGTTGTTATGCGTTTAGAGTCATGCCATTTGGTCTGACAAATGCTCCTGCAACATTCCAATGTTTCATGAACATGGTATTTCAAGCATTCTTTGGAAAGTCAATTAGGGTGTTCATTGATGATTTCTGCATTTATAGCTCAAAATCATTGCATCTGCAAAGGGTAGAAGAAGGTTTAAAGAAGCTCTATGACATGGGAGGTCAACTCAACCCCGACAAATGTCACATAGGTGAGGATGAAGTGATCTTGCTTGGTCACAAGGTTTACTATAAAGGCATTGAGGTGGATCCTTCAAAGGCAAAGGCTCTTATTGAGCTCCCATCACCCAAGAATCTCAAAGAGGTAATCTCATTCATTCAAAAGGTGAAGTGTATGTCACGCTTTATTCACTTAGATTTGGAGTTGCTTCATCCTTTGCAAAAGTTGACACAACAAGTAGAATTTGCATGGTCTGATGAGCTTAAAGAGTACTTTTGTAACATTAAAGTCATTTTGTCAGAGCTACCAACACTCATGCCTCCTTGTTGGGAGTACACATTCTTTGTTAGCTCTAGTGTTGGGAAAGAAACAATTGGTGCGGTTTTGCTACAACAAGATCCCCACAGTACCAGAATGCGACCCATCTACTTTGCTGGTAGGGTCATGAATGCTTTAGAGAGAGGCTACACAGAGGCAGAACTCATGATGCTTTCTCTCATATTTGCGGGGAGAAAGTTTAGATCCTACCTGCTACCAAAACCTTTTGTAATTCTCACTGCAGAAAATTTGTTCCCTTGGGTGTCATCTCAAATGAATCTTAGTACTAGGATCTCAAAGTGGATTATGGAGTTGCAAGAGTTTCAATACTCTTTCAAAGTAGAAGATAGTGTGCGTGCACAATTGGCAGGGATCCTTACTTATAGGGTACACGAGAAGGAGATTAAGGTGCCTGAAGTGAAGACCCTACCATTGCCACCACCTAAAAGTAGTCATAATGCTTTTACCTTGTTCTTTGATGGAGCTTTTTGACGAGCCATAGGAAAAGCAGGGGGAGGGCTAGTATTGCTCAACCCAAGTGGGGAGGTGGTCATGCAAGAGAAGTTCAATCTACCAGGTTCAACTAGCAACAATGAAGCAGAATATGACACACTACTTCATGGTTTAAAGATATGCATTGGCCAAGGTATACAATGTCTCATGGTAAAAGGGGATACACTTCTCATCGTGAAGCAAATTTTATGCATTTGGGCATGCAAGAATGAAAGCCTAAGGACAAAAGTTCATGCCATTCGTAGCATGTTTAATCAGTTTGAAGAAGTGCAACTATATCATATTCCTAGGAAACAAAATGAAGATGCCGATTTACTTGCACAACAAGCAGTTACATGTGTTGAGAAAGAAGTGCAGGTCATCATGGTGGTAGCAACTATCAAGCAACCGAGATACCAGGGATTGGAGTCATTGACTCCCATTATTAGCTACATTTTGGAGGGTGAGTTTCCACAAGACTTCACGAAGGCTCAGAAGAGGAGACTCATGAAAAAGGCAAGCGCGTATCTCTTCTTAGAAGGATCCCTCTATCAAAGAGGGAAGGATCAAGTGTGCAGAAGAGTACCAACTATTAAGGAAATCCCAGCCATTCTAAAAGGTTTGCATGAGGAAGCGTGTGGTGGTCATTTTGCACAGGAACTCACTGCAAAAGAGATTTTTCTTGCCGGATATGTTTGGCCAAGCTTGCACATTGATGTTCAACATTGGTGTAACAGCTGCCACAATTGTCAGATTAGTGGAAACAAGCGTCTGTTACATGGTCCACGTCAGCTAGTCCTTGCAAATGGTCCGTTTGAAAAATGGGGCATTGATGCTATGGGTCCTCTGCCTAGGACTAAAAATGGGAAACTGTATATCTTGGTGGCCATAGACTACATGACGAGATGGGTGGAAGCACAAAGTGTGGCAAAGGTAAATGAGAGGACAGTGAGCAAATTTGTCTACACTCACATTTGTTGTAGATTTGGCACACCTTTGGAGATTGTTTGTGATAATGGTCTAGGGTTTAGAAAGGGCTTGCTCACAGAGGTCTGTGAAGAACTTCACATTCTACATCTTCATAGTACACCCTACTATCCCCAATCCAATGGTCTGGTAGAAAAAGCTAATGGTGTCATTGCAGGCATCATTAGAAAGATGGTGAGAAACAAGACAAAGTTGTGGGATGACTTCTTGGATGGTGCCTTGTGGGCGTATCGAACCACATATAGGGAAGCCATAGAGTTTACACCATTTCACTTGGTCTATGGTCAAGAGGCTTTACAACCAATTGAGCTCAACATTCCAACAATGCGACTTCATGGAAAAGCAGCACAAAATGATCAAGAAGCATGGATGGATCGACTTCTTACCTTAGCTGAGCTTGAGTGGAAAAGAGAAGCAGCATACGAGTGCTACAAGAGGAAAGCCACACAGACGAAGGAAAAGCTTGATAAGAAACTGAAGGACAAAGGCATCAATGAAGGAGATCTTGTACCAAGGTATGACAATCGACTCGATAATTGTTTTGATGCCAAGTTTGAAACTAGATGGCAGGGGCCATACATAGTCAAGAAGGCTTTCAATTCAAGTTACTATCAACTTATGGACTTGAATGGGAAAGAGCACTCCAGGAAGGTAAACGGGTATCGCTTGAAGCCTTATTTGAGTCGCCTTGTACCAAAGGATCTACCAAAGATCTGTCAAAAGGCAGCTATCTCATGTAGGTATTGTTCCGTGAAGCATGAGTGTAACTCAAACCAAAATTCTGAGGGGCCAAACAATGAAGACCTCGTCAAGGACTCTGAAGCACTCTCTTTGGAAAAGATGCTCTATGATGGTACATGAATATACCATCATCCTGGGGGAGGGCTAATGATAGCCGTTTTTCGGCTCTCCGTAATTGCCATAGTGAGTTAACCCACCCTACCAAAATCATCCAAACACTATGGATATCCCTACCATTTCACTGTATATAGGTGTGTGTGAGTTAGGGGACTTTTCCCATATCTTCTTAAAAACCCTTAATTAGCTAGTCACTGGGCTAGTTGAGCCAAAAAATAACAAATATATAAAAAATATAAGTATATTATGACCCATTTGTGTGTATATATTTCATTGTATATAGGGCCTAAATAAAAGGATTTTTCATAATTATTTTGGTATTTATTTAAATATTTCTACCTATGGTGTGTTATTTATGCTATGTACATTGACTCACCATTAACATATATATTTTTTCTTACCATTTTGCATACCCTTCATTCCATATAAAAATAATTTCATGCAAGCTTCTCTTATTTTTGGTGTAACTCCATCCCAACAAAAATCCAAAAAAACTAGTTTTATTTATGTGTATATTTTTTCACTATTGTGATTTTTCCTTCCTACATCTATTCTCTTTTACTCTCATAAATTAGAACACCAAAAATATTCATCTTTTTATGGTAGACTTATAATGAGAGAGATTTATTTTGACCCCTTTATATTTTTTCCACCTATATTATTTATATTTGACATGTACATATATTTTTAAATCCCTAAATATTTGATTTTCTTAGTTGTACTATTCACTTATATCATGATCTCAACAATATCTTCAATTATAGACCTACCAAATAAGATCAAGGGTATGTGTCATGCATGCATGCACCATGGGGAGCTCACTCTTGGAGGTATTCAAAAGAATCATCCAAAGAAGGACCTCACAAGGACCTTGTGCAGTGGAAAAAACAGTCGGTTTTGCTGAATTTTTAAAGATCACATGCTCCCCGAATTTGGAAAGGTGATACAAACAAAAGTTGTAGCTCGTGAGCTAAACTTTCACCTCAAATGTTTTCATATTTTTTCGAGCTACGAGCTGTGAGCTATGATTTTATTGGTGGACCCCTGTTTGCCCATGCTATGCAGCCACACTCCCTCTTCCACTTTATCTTTTTCCTCTTTCACACACACTCCTCCCTCTCCTTCCCACTTCCAAACCTACACTCCCATGTCCTAATTCACCCTCTTCACCATTGCCACATCTCGCACACCTCCATAGCCTTCATCCTCCATTTCTACACTCTATGTGTCCCCCTTTCTCTCTACATATATGTCCATATTACCATACTCTCTTCAACTTTGTAAAGAACTTCAAAAAATCAGCAAAAATCCAAGGATAACCTCTGCAAATGAAGGCTTTTATCATGAATTCTCCAAGGTTTGAAATAACATAGCTTCATCGACACGCACTGCTTCTTCTTCCGGTGCTGTAAAGAGGTGAATGTCAACTTCTCCAAAGCTTCAACCTCTCTTTACAAGCTCATCCCTTCTCTAACTTTTCTCATCATATATCTCACCATTTGGTGAATGATTTTGTAAATATTTTTTAGTGATAATTACTAACTACTAACCACTAACCTTATTGTAAAATGCACCCTCTACTAGAGTAGGCACTCCCAAATTATTCACTCAATCCTCTCTCCTATCATCCTCAATAATTCTCTTCCCTTGAGCCCACATCCATGTGACTCAAAGGACAAGAGAGACCCACCCTCAATAAAGAAAAAAAAAAAGCATAATATTTTATTCCTTCAAATAAACTTGATTAGGCCTAATCTTAATCGGGGCTTCTAAGAGCCCTTCTCTCCCTTGTAAATAATCACATGATCACACTACACCACACCATTCTCAACACATAACACACCACTCTTCAAGCCTAGTTGTGTAGAGTGTGTGCATCGTGAGTGCTCTATTCCATCATTACACATAGGTGCATGGAGAATCTTGAAGTTAGTTATGCCATCTAGAGGAGTAGAGTGTATGCCATACTCTTCACCACACTTGTAGCCTACTCTTGTGCATAAATAAGATTTATAGTTTTGGGTGCAATTGTATGCTGCAACTACGACTCTTCTCTCCAAATTGACTTGATAAGTTGGCTCATCAGGTGGTTGAAGGTATATTGTCCTTGAAGTTTGTTGTGCCATTTCATGCTTGGTGGTTTGAGGGCTTGTTGAATTGTTTGCCTAAAAGGTCAATTGTAAGAGGGTGCTCGGTGAGAGGGCTCCCGTGACCTTAAGACAATTTGTGTATTGGCAACAAGGTCAAGTTTTGTGTTGTCTCTCTATTTCTCATCAAGCTTTGTGTGCATCTAGTCTTTAAGGCTAAGACTGAGTTGCTCAAGTTGATTTGTGCTCTTTACCTCTCTCTGGCGTGGTGAATGTTTGTGTCTATCCTGCATTCCCCTCTCTTTGTGCGTTTGAGTACAAGGAGATATCACGTGCGTCCTAGTTCGCATCTACAACTAGGTGGTGCCCCTTTTCTTGTTTGGTTTCTGGCTGTGGGTTGTTGTTGTCTCTGATTGTGCTTGCCCCAGCCCCAATTGAGCAGCACTGGAGCCTCGAAGGGTGTTTAGAGGCCGCTCTTTTTGTTTCCCGCCCCGGACCGCCTCACTATCAACAACAAAGTCCAAGTCTACCAAACTATGTAGATATTCAAAGACAAGTATGATCAGAATTAGAAGGTGTGATTGATGAGTGTATTGTACAAGATGCTACCTTCCTACAAGCTAATGATGAAGACATAGTTAAAGCTCTGTATGAAAAGTTGGGTTTTGTGACGCAACATTTGGGGTGCCCGCTGATTCAAAGGCTTGGAGGCACATTGAAGATACCTGGCCACATTTTAAGAGTGAACCACGCAATTTGCGTTTGGGCATGGCAATGGATGGAGTCAATCCGTTTGGCTTGAGAAGCTCGTCATGGAGCACTTGGCGTGTGTACCTTGTCAATTACAACCTCCTGCCATGGCTTGCCATCAAGAAAGGTCATTTGATATTAGGCTTGATTGTTCCTGGTAAGTTCAAGGTAAAAAACATGGATGTTTATCTCGCACCTCTAGTTGACGAGCTCCACAAGTTATGGCATGGGATCGACATAGCAGATGCGGTTGAACCAGAAGGACAACAGCATGCAAGAATCCATGGACTTCTTATGTGGACTATGCATGATTAGCCAGAATACAGTGAAGCTTCTGGTAATGGTGGATGATTTACAAAATTCTCACTATTCACAAGCACTTTGTGTAGTACTGAATCATGCTTTAATATATGCAGAGCTTACAACTTCGGGATACAATGCATGTCCAATTTGTGGGCCGTCTTTGGATGTGCGCTATTTTGTCTCTCTTCGAAAGACAATTTATCAAGGCCACCATCGTTATCTTCCAGATGGCCATCAGTTGTGCGAAGGTCAGCTTGGTCGAGTCGAATGTCGTCCTATGCATGTACAAGAGTGGCGCCACCGATGGGAGCAACATGAGGGGCAACCTGTTCCAGGAATGAAGCATTTGTCCATTCTCCATACGTTGCCGTACTGGGGTGATCTACTAATTAACCATTTGCTAGATCCAATGTATATATTCAAGAATGTGGGATAGCTCCTCAGGAAAACAATCATGGGAATGAAAGACAATCGAGCTTCACGAGATGATTTGTAGTCAGTTGGAAAGATGCCAGAGCTGTGGCCTTTCACCAATGCAACGAGCCAAACAAAGCTTCCAAGAGCTCCATCGTATTGCTAAAAAGCGAGGAACAACAAGTCAAAAGGGTGATTTTAGAGTTCAAGACGCCAACAGGATGCATGCGGTGTCTCAAGATAGCATTCATCCGTGACGATCAATTGTCAGGACTGAAATCACACGACTGGCATAAGTTCTTTCAATTTATTCTTCCAATTGCGATCAAGGGGTGTTTAACGGAGGAAGTGTGGTCCTTCATATTCAAGATTTTAGAGCTAGTGCGATAGATATCTTCCAAGCATATACGAGAGGAATCCATTGCAATCGCAAGGGATAACTCCATTGAGCCAGTTTGCATGATTGAGAAGTATCTATCCATGAGCTGCCTAACTATCCAAATGCACTTGCTCGTCCATGTAGTAGATGAAAGACCATATTAGGTATTTTGGTAAAAATCTCACATTATGGGAATCTCCAAATCGACTAAATTCATGTAATTTGGGAATTTTCCGCTTAAAGTGGGAAAAATTGAGGTGTGTGGTTAGTAAATAAAGTGAAAATCTCATAGGATTGTGGTGTTGATAAACACCAAAAGTCAAGAGGATGTACAACACATGGATTTGAATAATAACTACGAATTACATAAAACAAAGGAAGATACAAAAAATAGTTTGTTTACAAATTGACTAGTATAGTCACAATAGAAGCTCCACATAATTCTACTCCACATTTGATACCATATCTGAACTTTGATCCAAGTGTGGTTGATGTGCACGAGTGAGGCCTTATTTGGCTTTTAGAGCATGCCTTTCTGGAATCTTTATTCTAGAAAATGGTCCTTCTTTGTTGGGTTTCCAAGACCAAACAATTGCATCTACAGTTTCCCACACTTGTGGGTCCTTATAGTTGAGAGCCCAATAACCCTTCCAACAATTACTGTAAGCTTGAGTATCTGTCATCCCACTTTTTCTCGCGCAAGGTGCCCAATATTGAATCAAGAGTTTTATGTAGTTTGGTGATGTAGGCTCATTATCAATGTCAGATAAAGCCATTGCAAGACATACTGGATAGATTTCTGTGTCACTCGGAACAAGAATAAGAAAGTCACCTTGGTGCACATCAGACATAGGGTCAAACTCTTCCCTTGGCCTATCTCGTTGAGGCCCACAAAAATGATTGTTCAACTCTTCAAGGCCTAGGAATCTTTCTGCTCCTTGTTGCAAATTCATTGTAGTGCTTTGTAGGTGAGAATATTCTTGAGTTTTTGGCCAAAACATTTCATACAATACTCCCTCTGATATGATTGCATTTCCAATCTCTTCAATTACCTTACTCCAATAATCTATCACGGGTACCATTCCCTAAATTTTTCCAAAATTTTATATAGTTCTTTAGCCCCAAAATGACTTCTTCGTGGGCCTTGACATACTCCGCCATTTGTACTAGAGGTGGATCTCCATGTGGTAACATTGGCTTGCCTTCTGTGTCTGTTTTCCAAAGGCGAATGCAAAATGTTGACCCCAATTCCTCTTCTACAATTTCTGACGACTGCACAATGGGCTCTTTTCCATCACTCAAGTTATGGTAGTCCAAAGCATCCCTTGAGTTCAAAGCATGTAGTAGTGAAATATTGCTCCTTGGAAGTCCATTTGTTACTAGATCACCAAGAGGATGCTTATCTATCCTCTCTAGGTTATGTAAACAATTAGCAATTGAGCCAATTGTAAGATTTGGATCAACTGGCCACAAACCATTCAAGACAAAGTGTCTCTAATGACCTTCTCCATGTCCATGAGTGATCATGCCAATCAATGCCACCTGCAGATTATATCCTGAATCCACACCCTTAGGAACAATGCGTAATCTAGGAATGGCAGTCTTCTTTTGATCCATCTTATCATGGATTATGCATACATATTTTTGTGGTTGAGTTTCTGAATACGTGCGCCATGCATAATATAGGCTTCTGCAACTCTTTTGTTGTGCCATGTGAACTTCTCTCTCCCTCAAGAGAAGAGCTCTCTCTTCAAGAGAAGGTTTAGCTTCTAACCTTGCCTTGATTGAGCTACAAATATTGCACTTAGAGAACTTACTCGTCTTTGTTAAAGTGACATGTGGGTACTCTTTGTTCCAAATTCTACCAAAAGAAGATTGGGATAGCTTCTTCTCATAGCCCATTTGGTCAAGTGTCGTGTTGATTTCACATAAAATATCCACTTGTTTGTATGTTGATGGAATCACCAATTGAGTCTCTCTTGAGCCATCTAGCAGTGTTCTACTTCTATGTGGCATCTTCTCAGAGTTGTTTTCCACAAACTCATTTAGTAGTGCTCTTGCTAAACTAGTATGTTGAAGTCCCCTTCTCAATGTACATGTGTTCCCATGTACATATTGGCGCACACCATTTTCAAAGTTCTCCTTGTATCGATAAAATGATGTCTTTGGTATTCCATGTAGCTCATACCATGCTCTACAACAAACAATAGAGCCATTTAGCCTACATTGGTATCGTGACTTCTCATCTTTTTGATAACATAAAGAAAGAACATCATAAACATAATTAATCTGTGATTTTTGAGACTCTCCCCAAAACTGTTGTCGTAACCTTGTCACCATATCACGATCTGCAAATTGGCAACATTTTTGTGCACAACAATCAATGCATGATACCCTTTGAATTGATTTGTTTGAAAGGTAAAAAGTTGAAGCTGGTGCTGCTTTTGATTTTTGAGTCCTGTTCATGAAAGTGTATCATCTCTTCCTTGACAACTGGACAACATTACTCCCATCAAGTTTTTTTCCAACATTGTCATCGTTGGATACATCCTCATATGTAGCATGCATGCCATCAATAGGAACAAAGCGTTGTAGTGGGCTCCCATTCAACATTGTTGTCTACTTGATGGGCCACTTTAGCAAAGTGATGCTACCCACTTCAACCGCATCATCAATGCTTGCATTTTCTCTTTCAATACACACACCCACACAATCAGGACCAAGTTCCTTAAAGTTGACATAATCATGTGGAAATACATATAAGATGGTCCCTTCATTCATGGTTTGCATCATTGTGTCATCTTTTAAAAGGACCCTCTGATTTCTCCAAGACTCTCGAATCACTGCTTCAAATTCTGGGCTTGTCATAGGTATTGCATCTGTAACTAGAGGATCAGAATGATCATGTTCTTCATCACCATTGTAGATTTCCTGTGGATCAATTAAGTTCCCATTTAATACAAAAGATTGCAAAAGAAGCTTTGACCATCGAAAAACACTCCATAATGAGCCTTGGAGAGATGAAGTATCCATTGTAGGAAAAGGTAGGACCACATCCTTCAAGCATTCCTCCACTAGTATGGAGACATTTCCTTGCCCTATCTTTGTACCACCACAAGTGGAATCTGGATCTGTTCTACACACACAACCAATACCAACAATTTCATTGTCAAGTATCATATGTACTTTATCCCCAGATTCGAAGTCCATCCTGTAAGTGAAAAAGATTACATTGTTAAATCCATAGTTATAGAAAAATACTCTTCAAACAAAAAATCATGCTACAACATGAAAAAGGTTTGCATAGGTTGGACAAGTGGTGAACCTTGAGACCAAATCCTCCTCGCTATATTAATGGAATGAAGGTTGGAAATTATGGTGGATCTTGAAACCAAAGCATCCTTGCTATATTAGAGCATAGGTTGGACAAGTGGTGGACCTAGTTGTAATACCCACTGCCACCTATCAACTACTATAGGAGTATGCTTTCCAATGTCCAAGTATCCCTTGAGTCTTGCAAGGTTGAACACGTGGTGGACCTTGAAACGAAAATCCCCTTTCTATATTAGAGCATAGCTTGGAAAAGTGGTGGACCTAGTTATAATGCCCAATATCCAAGGTGAAACACCTTAGGACCTTGTTAACTTGCTTGCCAATGTTTACGTAGCCCCTCATTTCTTTAATGGAAGCAAGGTTGGACAAGTGGTGGACCTTGAAACCAAAGCCTCTTTGCTATATGAGAGCATAGGTTGGACCTAGTTGTAATACCCACTGCCACCTATCAACTACTATAGGACTATGCTTTCCAATGTCCAAGTATCCCTTGAGTCTTGCAAGGTTGAACACGTGGTGGACCTTGATGTACGTCGTCTCAATGTACGTTGATATACGCGCGGAAAGGCTTTACTTCCCACGCGTATATCGACACCTATAGCGACGCAAAAAAAATTGGTGGAAAAAAGCGAAACCCGTGAGTAGCAGGGGCCATTTTCGCCTGCGCTCTGCTCAAATCTTGGCCTCCACGTGCTGCGCAGGTATAATGCCCTCCCCCCCCCCCCCCCCCCCAACCCCTCTCTCTCTCTCTACATCGTGTGTGTGTGTGTGTAGGAAAGAGAGAGAGAGAGAGAGAGAGAGAGAGAGAGAGAGAGAGAGAGAGAGAGAGAGAGAGAGAGAGAGAGAGAGCGGTGTGTGTGTGTAGGAAAGAGAGAGAGAGAGAGGTGTGTGTGTGTGTAGGAAAGAGAGAGAGAGAGAGAGAGAGAGAGAGAGAGAGAGAGAGAGAGAGAGAGAGAGAGAGAAATGTGTGTGTGTGTGTAGGTAATCAAAGAGAGAGAGAGAGAGAGAGATAGAGAATTAATGTATGCTTAGGAAATTAAAATTAAAGAAAAATAATTAAAGAGAGAAATGAAATGAAATGTTATATTAACGTCTTCGAAAGGCCAAAGTGACCTATGAGACATGAGACAAGAAAGTTATAATGTGATGGATCTGATACAAAGTCAGAGTAAGAAGATGACAAAATAAAATATTATGGAATCCTAAACTGCTGGGTATGGACTAAACGGTTAAACCAGCTAGCTGGGATAGGTAGATCATAGGAGATCCAGCAATTGTCGCTGGCGGATCTCATCAATCTCCTCCATGGTCAATAGTCTGACCGGGCGTTATGCATGTCGAGCCAAAGTGACCTAGCTAGATCCTCTGATGCAGTCTCTGTCGATGTTGTGTAGTCCTCCGCAGTCGTGGACGTCTAGATCTCCCTAGCTCAGTCGCTCGTTCGATCAGTAGAGAGATAGGGAAGTAGAGAGAGAGAGAGAGAGAGAGAGAGAGAGAGAGAGAGAGAGAGGTAAGTAGAGAGAGAGAGAGATAGGAAATAGAGAGATAGAGAAAGAGAGTTATATATATATATATATATATATATATATATATATATATATATATATATATATATATATATAGAGAGAGAGAGAGAGAGAGAGAGAGATAGGAAATAGAGAGATAGAGAAAGAGAGTTATATATATATATATATATATATATATATATATATATATATATATATATATATATATAGAGAGAGAGAGAGAGAGAGAGAGAGAGAGAGAGAGAGAGAGAGAGAGAGAGAGAGAGAGAGAGAGAGAGAGAGTAGGGAAGTGAAGAGCGAGACAGAGAGAGAGATAGGAAAATAAGGAAATAGAGAGAGAAAGAGAGATAGCGAGAGAGAGATCGAGAGAGAGAGAGAGAAAGAGAGATAGCGAGAGTGAGATCGAGAGAGAAAGAGAGATCGAGATCGCTTTTTTGAGCAAGAACCATGCAAGGCTTCTGAATCTTTCTCAAGTTGCTCATCCATCTCCACATTATCTTCTGGCTTGGACATGGAGGCCCCGTCCGGTTTACAATCAGATAGAAAACTTTCATTGGGCTGAGAAATTCCATGGCTTGTGCTTTCATCAAGTGCGGCATTGGAAAGCTTTCTCTGACAGGCTACCTCGAAATGGAAGCAGGTGGGTTTGTAGACAGAGAAGAAACTATGGAATTAAAAGAGGCAAAGGGGTTTTGTCTGCTACATGCATTGCCATGTACACCTGGGAGTGCACGTATGTGTCTACCCATATAGGATTTGACCAATAAAGACGAGATTTTGACCCGGTGGTCCTGATCTCTGTACATCTCTGGACCGAGGTGTACGGAGATTAGGCAAGACTAGAGAATGCGAGGTAGTTTACATTGTGAGGAGTATATATATATATATATATATATATATATATATATATTAAAACAACATTCATAATCATTGTAGATGGCAACGTCATCAACTAACATGGAGGAAAAGATTGCATGCTCGTGCACGCTCTGCAAGTATCAAATCCTGCGCAAGCATAGGATACGTAATGAGCATGTGTACAAGTATGGAGAGTTTGCTAAAGAAACCGTACAGAATCTACGATACGACTTCTACGAAACGGGCATTGATTTTCGCGACATAGCACCTACATCTGAGAGGGAGAGAAAAAGGATTATGCGTGAAGATCCGACCAATATAGAACCAAGGATGGAAGCAGAAAAGGACTTACAGACAGAAGACGACGGCATGGAGGAGATGTTGGATGTCTTCTTCTAGACAAGCGAGGAGAACGCTAACGAAGCAGCACCAGAAGCCATGCGCCTATCTCCTGAAGACATGTTGAGGAAGTTGGCATGTCAACCAATCTATGAAGGCGCCAAAATATATGTGCTTCGTACTTGTCTGGCATTTTGGAATCTTCAGTCAGTGTACGGGTGGTCAAATGCAAGCATCACTGCTTTGTTTAGGTACGTAATTTACAAAAGAGATTTTCCGATTGCAACGGTGCTGTGCTCGGAGAGCTTTTTAATTTAATGTGGCTTAAATAGGTTATTGCGATGAGGAGGATGCAAGACTGGTGGGAGAGGAGCCGCAAGGGCAAGGGGTGCCGAAGAAAATGAACCTGGCCATGCGAGAAAAGATCATGAAGTTCTGTATACTAAATTCAGCGCCGATGCAAAAATGGCTTGAAAGGTACGAAGAAGAGAAAGAGAGACGCAATCTAGAGCAAAAGGTTTTCAGGCGAAGTCGAACGACTAGAGGCTTACCCTTGCCAGACTATCTCGCTCCTCTACGTGAATTCCCTACAATGGCATGGTTGGACAAGACAATGAGAGCAGCTCGACAGATCGGAGAACCCATATCTCTAGAAGAGGAAGAGCTGGCTATTGGATGTGACTGGAAGTATCATACATACATGGCACTGTGGTCACATGGAAAGCATTTCAGAACACAACAAATTGATAGCAGAAGAAACACGTTTGACAGTGGGGTAATGGTTAGTTTCATGCAAAAGAGCAGGGCCAGTGCTAGAGACACGAATGAGAGCACTGGCAACCTGGATTACTGTGGTCTGGTGTCAGATATCCTGAAAGTAAGCTTCAGGCGGTTTGAGATGTTTTTGTTGGATGTGAAGTGGTTCAAGGTGATTACTTCTGGTTGCAATGCAACGATACGCAGAGATGGAAACAAGCTTGTGCAAATAGATTCTACAAAGACTTGGACAGATGCGAGCGACACATTTGCTCTCCCCGAACATTGCGAGCAAGTGGTCTTTGTACCAGACCCTCGAGAGCGACAATGGTGGTTTGTGGTTCAGGTTGCTCCAAGAAATAAACAAGTATTTGTAGGGCAAGATCTCCTGGAGGAAAGTCAGTCAGACGACGTCCATACTACTGTGACATTAGATGAGATGGACGAAGGTATTGCAGAGGAAGCTGACAGATATACGAGGGATGACGCAAACGAGCCAGAATTGACACTTGTAGATGAAGATGCAATGGATGAAGACAATCTGCTAGAACGAGTTGGGGCAGAGTTATGTTTGCAATTAGAGATAGACGATGATACGGTGCAAGATCTTATCGATGATGCCTCACTCGTCAAGGCCTAGGCCTGTAAGTGTTTGTGTGAAGACTTTGATTTAAAATTAAGCTTAAAGTTAATTGAAACGACTGTGTTCTGACGCTTTATTTTACTTTCTTTGTGCAGGACTTTAGTATGGCAGACGAGATTCCAGATCTCGCTTCCATGAGTGCAGATGCATTCATGGGCTTCATTACACGGATGAAGCCTGCTCAGATGGTAGAGGCTTTTCAGTCCTAGGTAGCCAAAGGCACGGGTACTACGCCTCCGGGCTTCACACCCAAGGGACCGACGCCTAGGGGGGGGACGCCTACGGGGTTCAGGACGCCTATGGGTACGACGCCTTCTTCTCCCATCACGGCCGCTTCGACACCTAGGGGTGGGGCAGAGGCGGGTACGTCCTCATCTCCGCAGCACAGGCTCACTCGCCGATCTCGGCGATCGTCAGGTGGAGGTGGTGGTTGCTGTGGAGGAGGGTCTATAGATGCTTCGACCCCTCCTCGCTCACGAACCTCGTCTTACCCAAGCACACCTCTCGACACACCTCTTGGCACACCTCGGACACCTTGGGGGACACACGATCCTAGTGCCTCCAGGCTCTATACTGTACGGGGATATGGTTCTGTTGACATGGATAGAGTCGGGACTGAGATGCGACAGCGGATTCGCCAGCTCGTGGAGCTGCAATTTTCGACCAACATTCTGACATCTTGGGATCAGCAAGACAAGGAAAAAGTCACTTACATAGTGGAGACCATCCTGAGAGAGTACCAGCCTGCTCCGGGTTCTTCCGTTGTTTTGGCACGGTGGATCAAGGGTGTTGCACGGGACACCATCAAACATCAACGAGATGCAGCTCGGAAGGCTTTCAGGACCGGCTCGTCAAAGCCTTCGGGCATCCCACACGAGACGTGGCTGCAGATCAAGGAGGATGAGCGGACATCGGCCACGCGGTTCAGACAGTAGCGTGAGGCCGCACAGGTACGACAGATGAATAGGGGGACATCTCATCTTGGCAGCGGAGGCTTCGACACCTTTTGCTATGAGTTTGTGAGTTTCTAATCCAATCTTAACTATGGCGTTTTTTAAAACGCGATGAATCATGTATTCTTATTACTTTGATTTTTGTATAAACGCAGAATCTTGTGATGCATCGAGCTCCATCGCGTGAGGAGGAGTCAGATGGATATCGCAGAGGTATCTATCAAGTACTGAATGATCTTGAAGCTTCAGGAGAGCCTGTAGACTGGGAGGCCTTACAGTCTCGCTGATCGCTTGAGGTGAGACGTTAATATGTGTGAGTTGATTTAATTAAGTCAGTATATGTGAAGTAATATCAATACTAATTTTGTGAGTTTTCCTATGTGCAGGTTGCGACGCCTAGTCATTAGTGGACCAGATTTCATCTATATGCTTTGTGAGACACAGACACGCTTCTGTGTCTCTTTTTTGTACAAACAGTTAGTGTTCAGACAGTTATTGTTTCCCTTATGGTTATGATTATTGTCATTGTCATTGTATAGACAGTAATTGTTTCTCTTTCTGGTTATGCTTATGGTTATTGTTAATTTTGTTTATGGTTATGGTTATCTGCATTATGGTTTTGATCAAAGTGGTTATAGCCGGTTATGGTTTTAAGTTATGGTTATGGTTCGTTATGGTTATGCTTTTAAGTTATGGCTATGCTTTTCAGTTGGTACGGTTGTCTTTCATTGGCCTTAAATCTCATGTGAGATCCTACATGGATAGCATGTAGGAGGCGTATACATGATATGTTTTTTTTTGAAAAGTTTATGTAAAAACAAAGGGAACTCTGCCCAAATTTCTGCGCGCAGGAGCATGGTTGATATTTTGGTGCTGCTGGCTTTCTTGGGTAGAGGGCAGGAAGTCTGGCTGTGGCTGTGTCCATCTTTTAACTGGGCATAGGCCAGGCTACCTGCCCTCTGCCCAAGAAAAAAAATTTCTGCTATGGTCGTCGCTATATGCGCGTCGCTAATAGCGACTGGTTTCACAACGACGCGTATAGCAACGCGTATAGCGACGGGCAGCGTCGATAACACCTGTTTTTGTTGTAGTGATTGTGTGCACTTGGTCCTATATGTGTTGACCACTTGGCTAAATCTAGGACTATAAGGCCAAACCTTTGGCACCTTAAATATAGTATGGGACATAATCTAGAACTGCTATAGTAAATTAGTAGTATAGTTAATATGTTAATATTTGTATTATATTTAAGTATATGCTAAATATAATTTATGTTCAAAATTTCACTAATGAAGAATGTTCTTATTTAGCACTCCAGATGTGGGGTCTTAGGGCAATGCCACAATGGGGTGACAAGGCAGCGCTTCCACGTGAGGTTTGGGGGTAGCGCTCTTGATGGGGATGTGGAATATAGCGCTCTCGATGGTGGGGCTTGGGAGGCTGATTTTGGGATATTGTTCCGGGCGGGGTCTTGGGGCAGCGCCCCGGGCAGGGTCCTGCGAGCAGCAAACACACAAAAAGCGCACACGGATCGCACACAGTTAGATTATACGCGCACGTAGAGGAGAAAACCCGGCATCATACACAACACACAGGTGGAGCGCACATGATTGAAAGTTCGCGCACAAGATAAAGAAATAGCAGTGTACGCAACGCTTTCCAGAAGGGCAGGATCGGGCATAGCTTCTTCTCAGGAGACATTGCACACCTCACGAATAGAGAAAAAACGGGTATTTCTCTCTCTCTCACTCTCTGTCTTTCTCCATATAGAGAAGATGGTTCTCTGTAACTCTTTCTTGCACACACACTCTCTCGTCAAAAGACAGAGATACATAGTTTAAAAGTATCCCCACACACATACACATATTCCCACACATCGTCTTTCTCTCTTCCACATACATAACCACAGTGAAATCTGTTATCTTGCTGTCTCTCTCTTGAAAATACATGCACATATTCCCACACATCGTCTTCCTCTCTTCCACATACATAACCACAGTGAAATCTGTTATCTTGTTGTCTCTCTCTTGAAAATACGTGCACATATTCCCATACATCGTCTTCCTCTCTTCCACATACATAAACACAATGAAATCTGTTATCTTTCTCTCTCTCCTCTCTCTAGAAACAGGTATTTCTCTCTCTCTATCTATCTATCTATCTCTGTATCTTGCTATCTCTCTCTTGAAAATACATGCTCATGTATGTGTGTGTCTGTGTTATCTATGTGTATGTATGTATATTTGTGTTATTTCATTGTAATACTCATACATAATGCAGATACACAATTACACTTAATTACGATATGCACACATAGTATATATACATACATAAATATCACAAATAACTAACACATTGTAATACTAGTAAACTTGAATGGAAGACTTACTTGCGTGATCTGTTAAAGTCGATTCTTGTAGCGAGTTGTGGATGTATGCTGAGCTGATTTTCCTCTAATCCATTTGTAGATATGATTGTAACTTCTGTTTCTCAAAAAAAGTAGTGTTGTTTAGTGATACACCTAATGGACATAAATGGTTGAAACTAGGACATGTAGACCAAAAATACGTTATTTGTTTGGATGAATTTATACACTTTTTGGTGACCCTTACCACAAGTGGTGGACCTTGCGACTAGTGGACTAGTGGACTATAAGGACCTTGTACACTCAATCCTTCTTGGTATCTAGGTTGGACAAGTGGTGGACCTTGTTCAAATTCTCTAACCACTCTCTCTAACATGGTGACATAATTTAGGTGTGATAAATTCATATCTATGCAAACTAATATTGGTTTGGGCTTGTTAATTTGAATTTGTTTGAATTTATGTACAATATAATGATTTGAGGTTTGCATATTTAAATTTAGGTGGTATAATGATATCTTTTTGTGGAAAACTTGAATTTGAAGTCAATTTTGCGTGGAATATTTTAAATTTAAGTGGTAAAATTTAAATTTTATTAAAAAGTTTCAATTTTTAAATTTGGGCGGGATACTTTAAAATTTGGGCGCGATATTTAAAATTTGGGAGGGATATTTTAAATTTAGGCGATAAGATTTTTAATTTTAAATTTAGGCGGGAAGGTTTTGAATTTATAGCAAGATCTCCCTTACATAAGAGAGTATAGGTTGGACAAGTGGTGGACCTTAAAGCCAAAGCATCCATGGTACTGGACATGATAGGAAGGGAATCTAGTTGAATATTGTACGTATAATATATATGTAATAGATCTAGCTTGGACAAGTGGTGGACCTTGGGACAAAACCCCATGTAAAACATATCATGCACATTCCAAGTGGTGAGAAAAAATATCATTTAAGATGTAGCCTTATAGGTTGGACAAGTGGTGGACCTTAACACCCAGATATTCTTAATATAATGACATAGAGTGGAAAACTGGTGAATCTTGAGACCAAACCACTCATGCTACTAGCGATAATAGCTTGGACAAGTGGTGGACCTTGAAAGTAAACCCCCCATTTACGAAATATCATGGGTTTAAGGTATTTTGATGGAGCCTAGCATCTTGGAGACATGGTGCAGCTTGCTTCTCTTCATGTTTTAATGGAGCCTATCTTGGACAAATGGTGAAGCATCCTTCTCTCCATGTTTCAATGGACCCTACCTTGGACAGGTGGTGGACCTGTGCCTCTCTCTATGTTTCAATAAAGTTAGCTTGGACAAGTGGTGGACCTTGGAACCAAACCCCCATGTAAAACCTATCATGGTCACTCCAAGTGGTAAGAAAGAATAACCTTTACAATATAGCCTTATAGGTTGGACAAGTGGTGGACCTTAACACCCAAATATTCTTAATATAATGACATAGAGTGGAAAAGTGGTGAATCTTGGGACAAAACCACTCATGCTACTAGCGATAATAGGTTGGACAAGTGGTGGACCTTGAATGTAAACCCCCCATCTACGAAATATCCTGGGTTTAAGGTATTTCGATGAAGCCTAGCATCTTGGAGACATGGTGCAGCTTGCTTCTCTTCATGTTTCAATGGAGTCTATCTTGGACAAATGGTGGAGCATCCTTCTCTCCATGTTTCAATGGACCCTAGCTTAGACAAGTGGTGGACCTTTGCTTCTCTCTATGTTTCAATAGAGTTAGCTTGGACAGTGGTGGACCTTGGAACCAAACCCCCATGTGAAACCTATCATGGTCACTCCAAGTGGTGAGAAAGAATAACCCTTAACACTAGGTTGGTAATGGGACACTTTTATGTCCTGGGACACTTTTATGTCTTATTAAGTGACCATTTTCCTTGAACTATGTCAAGAGTTTCAAAATGGATTTTGAGGTGCTATCTATCTAGAAATTTGTCTCATGAGATGACAAAAACTCGACATTTTTTTGGAATATCAATTCCATCCTTAACATTGTCCTTGCACAACATTTCACAACCTAAACTGTGTGAAAAAACGGGTCCTGTTTTTGCCTTTTTTCAACTTTTTGCAACTATACCACTCTAGAATTCATGTTTGTGAGGTCTATAATGCTAGAAAATTATCTTTAGTAGTCCTCAACATGTCCTGATGCTTCTAGGGAGAAATAAATATTAAAGTTGTAAGTTATGACCAAATTACAAAAATTGTCAAATCCTGTTTTTTAGCCAATTTTAGCTCTTCTATGATTTTTTTGGTGGATTTCACGATATCCAAATGTATTTTTGATTTTCTATGTCGCATATTTTAACATAAATCTAATATTCCTTGAGTTTTGGGGCACCTAATACCCTATTTTGCATAGTACACAACGATGGTTGATTTTTTCAATTATAGAAGAAAACAAATCATTCTAGTATATCAAGTATATCTTTTTCAATATTGTTGGTTTCGTGTGACAACTACATGAATTTTGTAGGTAGTAACCATATCAAGTCATAAGGATCAAATTTGTCTAGATATTGAATAGTTTCTATGGGATTCTATAACTCATAATGTTGAACACAGTTTTTTCATGTTTGTTGTATTTAACACTTCATCTTTGTCCCCAAGATTCCCCTTGGTAAGAGATGTATCATTCTTTTGACATGCTCCATGGCTCCTTATGAACATAAAGGACAATAGGGAACTAAGAAAACATGCATATATTATTTGTATTGAGCGTGGGTATAGAAACTTTGATGATATGTTTGCAGAATGGTAAAAATTCAACTTTTTTGTACCCATTTATTTTGGAAAAACAAAAAATAGTGAGTGAGAAGCAATCATATGTTCTGATCACCAACCCATTGAAGTTAACTAGGGAATTTATCTCATGTCCTACAAAAATCCCTAATCTTATTTTTATGCAACAAAACGTAAGAAATGACTGTTTTGATGAAAATGGAATGGTCCATCAACTTTGGAGGCTTGGTGTGACCAAAAGATGAGAAATTTTACAAGTTTCTTATTTTTTCCATGTATAGTAGGCCTTGAACTATAACCTCATGAAAGGATTTTACAAAATGAGTGGATCTACTATGGTTTTGGAGGTTTTTTTCAAAACCCTGAAAGGACACTTTTATGTCCTGTTAGGTTACCAACCTAGTGTTAAGATATAGACTTATAGGTTTGTCAAGTGATGGACCTTAACACTAGAATGGTAACCTAACAGGACATAAAAGTGTCCTTTCAGGGTGTTGGGAAAAAATTCCAAAACCATAGTAGATCCACTCATTTTGAAAAATCCTTTTATGAGCTTATAGTTCAATAACTACTACATATGGAAAAAATGAGAAACTTGTAATTTTTCTCATCCCTTGGTCACTACAAGCCTCCAAAGTTGATGGACCAATGCTTTTTGCCCAAAACAGCAATTTCTTACAGTTGATTGCATATAAATAAGAGTGGAGATTTTTGTAGGACATGAGACAAAATGCCCCGTTAACTTCAATGGATTGGTGACCAAAAAATATGGTTGCTTTTACCTCACTAATTTTTTTTGGGGCAAAAAAAATAGGTACAAAAAAGTTGCATTTTTGCCATTTTGCTGACCTATCATCAAAGTTTCTATAGTCACGCTCAATACAGATACTATATACATGTTTTCTTAGTTCCCTTTGGGCCTCTGGATTCAAAAGTAGCCATGGAGCATGTCAAAAGGATAATGGATCTCTTACAATTGGAACCTTGGGGGCAATGATAAAGTGCTAAATACAGCAAACATGAAAAAACTGGGTTTAGCATTATGACCTCTAGAAACCCATAGAAACTCCTCAATATCTAGCCAAGTTTGTAGTCTATGATTAGATATGGTTACTACCTACAAAATACACACAATTGGCCTAAGAAACTAGCAATATTGAGAAATTTATACTTGCTACTCTAAAATGTATCGTATTCTTCAGCAATCAAAAAACTCAATCATCATCATATACTATGCTATATAGCATATTAGGTCCCCCAAAACTCAAGGAAGATTAGATTTATGTTATACATTACAATTACACAATCAAAATTGAATTTGGATATCAAGAAAGCCACCAAAAAAATCATAAAAGTGCTAATTTTGGCCAAAAAACAGGATTATGCAATTCTTGTAAATTGGTCATAACTTTCAATTTTAACACTTAGCTCTCCCTACAAGCATCAAAACATGATGAGAACTATGAAGGCATGTTTTTCGATGGAGCCTAGAATCTTGGAGACATGGTGCAACTTGCTTCTCGTCATGTTTCAATGAAGCCTATCTTGGACAAAATGGTGGAGCATCCTTCTCTCCATGTTTCAATGGAGCCTATCTTGGACAAGTGGTGAACCTTTGCTTCTCTCTATGTTTCAATAGAGTTAGCTTGGACAAGTGGTGGACCTTGGAACCAAACTCCCATGTAAAACCTATCATGGTCACTCCAAGTGGTGAGAAAGAATAACCTTCAAGCTATAGCCTTATAGGTTGGACAAGTGGTGGACCTTAACACCCAGATATTCTTAATATAGTGACATAGAGTGGAAAAGTGGTGAATCTTGAGAGCAAACCACTCATGCTACTAGCGATAATAGGTTGGACAAGTGGTGGACCTTGAATGTAAACCCCCCATCTACGAAATATCCTAGGTTTAAGGTATTTAGATGGAGCCTAGCATCTTGTAGACATGGTGCACCTTGCTTCTATTCATGTTTCAATGGAGCCTATCTTGGACAAATGGTGGAGCATCCTCCTCTCCATGTTTCAATGGACACTAGCTTGGACAAGTGGTGGACCTTTGCTTCTCTCTATGTTTCAATAGAGTTAGCTTAGACATATGGTGGACCTTGGAACCAAACCCCAATGTAAAACCTATCATGGTCACTCCAAGTGGTGAGAAAGAACAACCTTTAAGATGTAGCCTTATAGTTTGGACAAGTGGTGGACCTTAACACCCGGATATTCTTAATATAATGACATAGAGTGAAAAAGCGGTCAATCTTGAGACAAAACCACTCCTGCTACTAGCGATAATAGCTCGGACAAGTGGTGGACCTTGAACGTAAACCCCCCATGTTTCAATAGAGTTAGCTTCGACAAATGGTGGAGCATCGTTCTCTCCATGTTTCAATGGAGCCTAGCTTGGACAAGTGGTGGACCTTTGTTTCTCTCTATGTTTCAATAGAGTTAACTTGGACAAGTGGTGGACCTTGGAAGCAAACCCCCATGTAAAACCTATCATGGTCACTCCAAGTGGTAAGAAAGAATAACCTTTATCATGTAGCCTTATAGGTTGGACAAGTGGTGGACCTTAACACCCACATATTCTTAATATAATGACATAGAGTGGAAAAGTGGTGAATGTTAAGACCAAACCACTCATGCTACTACCAATAATCGCTTGGGCAAGTGTTGGACCTTGAATGTAAACCCCTTATCTACGAAATATCATGGGTTTAATGTTTTTTGATGGAGCCAAGCATCTTGGAGACATGGTGCAGCTTGCTTCTCGTCATGTTTCAATGGAGCCTATCTTGGACAAAAGGTGAAGCAGCCTTCTCTCCATGTTTCAATGGAGCCTAGCTTGGACAAGTGGTGAACCTTTGCTTCTCTCTATGTTTCAATAGAGTTAGCTTGGACAAGTGGTGGACCTTGGAACCAAATCCCCATGTAAAACCTATCATGGTCACTCCAAGTGGTGAGAAAGAATAACCTTTAAGATATAGCCTTATAGGTTGGACAAGTGGTGGACCTTAACACCCAGATATTCTTAATATAATGACATAGAGTGGAAAAGTGATGAATCTTGAGAGCAAACCGCTCATGCTACTAGCGATAATAGGTTGGACAAGTGGTGGACCTTTAATGTAAATCCCCCATCTACGAAATATTGTGGGTTTAAGGTATTTAGATGGAGCCTAGCATCTTGGAGACATGGTGCACCTTGCCTTTCTTCATGTTTCAATGGAGCCTATCTTGGACAAATGGTGGAGCATCCTTCTCTCCATGTTTCAATGGATCCTAGCTTGGACAAGTGGGGGACCTTTGCTTCTCTCTATGTTTCAGTAGAGTTAGCTTGGACAAGTGGTGGACCTTAGAACCAAACCCCAATGTAAAACCTATCATGGTCACTCCAAGTGGTGAGAAAGAACAACCTTTAAGATATAGCCTTATAGGTTGGACAAGTGGTAGACCTTAACACCCAGATATTTTTAATATAATAAAATAGAGTGAAAAAGTGGTGAATCTTGAAACAAAACCACTTATGCTACTAGTGGTAATAGCTTGGACAAGTGGTGGAATATGAACGTAAACCCCCAATGTTTCAATATAGTTAGCTTCGACAAATGGTGGAGCATCCTTCTCTCCATGTTTCAATGGAGGCTAGCTTGGACAATTGGTGGACCTTTGCTTCTCTCTATGAGAAGAATAGAGTTAGCTTCAATAAGTGGTGGACCTTGGAACCAAACCCCCATGTAAAACATATCATGGTCATTCCAAGTGGTGACAAAGAATACCCTTTAAGATATACCCTTATAGGTTGGACAAGTGGTCAACCTTAACACCTAATCTTCTTAATATAATGACATAGAGTGAAAAAGTGGTGAATCTTGAGACCAAACCACTCATTCTACTAGGGATAATAGCTTGGACAAGTGGTTGACCTTGAAGTTAAACCCCACATGTAAAAAATATCGTGGGTCTAAGGTATTTCAATGGATCCTAGCATCTTGGAGACATGGTGCAGCTTGCTTCTCTTCATGTTTCAATGAAGCCTATCTTCGACAAATGGTTACTCATCCTTCTCTCCATGTTTTAATGGAGCTTAGCTTGGACAAGTGGTAAACCTTTTCTTCTCTCTATGTTTTCAGAGAGTTAGCTTGGACAAGTTGTGGACCTTGGAACCAAACCCCCATGTAAAACATATCATGGTCATTCCAAGTGGTGAGAAAGAATACCCTTTAAGATATAGCGTTATAGGTTGGACAAGTGGTCGACCTTAAAACCCAGATCTTCTTAATATAATGACATAGAGTGAAAAAGTGGTGAATCTTGAGACCAAACCACTCATGCTACTAAGGATAATAGGTTGGACAAGTGGTGGACCATGAATGTAAACCCCTCATGTAAGAAATATCGTGGGTTTAAGGTATTTCAATAGAGCCTAGCATCTTGGAGAAATGGTGCAGCTTGCTTCTCTTCATGTTTCAATGGAGCCTATCTTGAACAAATGGTGGAGCATCCTTCTCTAGATGTTTCAATGGAGCCTAGCTTGGACAAGTGGTGGACCTTGGAACCAAACCCCCATGTAAAACCTATCATGGTCACTCCAAGTAGTCCGAAAGAATAACCATTAAGATATAGGCTTAAAGGTTGGACAAGTGGTGGACCTTAACACCCATATATTCTTAATATAATGACATAGAGTGGAAAAGTGGTGAATCTTGAGAGCAAACCACTCATGCTACTAGCGATAATAGGTTGGAAAAGTGGTTGATCTTGAATGTAAACTCCCCATGTACAAAATAACGTGGGTTTAAGGTATTTCGATGGAGGTTAGCATCTTGGAGACATGGTGCAGCTTGCTTCTCTTTATGTTTCAATGGAGTCTATCTTGGACAAATGGTGGAGCATCCTTCTCTCCACTTTTCAATGGACCCTAGCTTGGACAAGTGGTGGACCTTTGCTTCTCTCTATGTTTCAATAGAGTTAGCTTGGACAGTGGTGGACCTTGGAACCAAACCCCCATGTAAAACCTATCACGGTCACTCCAAGTGGTGAGAAAGAATAACCCTTAAGATATAGACTTATAGGTTGGACAAGTGATGGACCTTAACACCCAGATATTCTTAATATAATGACATAGAGTGAAAAAGTGGTGAATCTTGAGACCAAACCACTCATGCCACTAGCGTTAATAGGTTGGACAAGTGGTGGACCTTGAATGTAAACCCCCCATGTTTCAATAGAGTTTGCTTCGACAAATAGAGTTAGCATCCTTCTCTCCATGTTTCAATGGAGCCTAGCTTGGAGAAGTGGTGGACCTTTGTTTCTCTCTATGTTTCAATAGAGTTAGCTTGGACAAGTGGTGGACCTTGGAACCAAACCCCCATATAAAACATATCATGGACATTTCAAGTGGTGAGAAAGAATACCCATTAAGATATACCCTTATAGGTTGGACAAGCAGTCGACCTTAACACCCAGATCTTCTTAATATAATGAAATAGAGTGGAAGAGTGGTGAATCTTGAGACCAAACCACTCATGCTACTAGGGATAATAGCTTGGACAAGTGGCTGACCTTGAAGTTAAATCCCACGTGTAAAAGATATCGTGGGTTTAAGGTATTTCAATGGATCCTAGCATCTTGGAGACATGGTGCAGCTTGCTTCTTTTCATGTTTCAATGAGGCCTATCTTCCAGCAATGGGGGATCATCCTTCTCTAAATGTCTCAATGGAGCCTAACTTGGACAAGTGGTGGACCTTTGCTTCTCTCTATGTTTCCATAGAGTTAGCTTGGACAAGTGGTGGACCTTGGAACCAAAACCCCATGTAAAACATATCATGGTCATTCCAAGTGGTGAGAAATAATACCCTTTAAGATCTAGCCTTATCGGCTGGACAAGTGGTCGACCTTAACACCTAGATCTTCTTAATATAACAACATAGTGTGGAAAAGTGGTGAATCTTGAGACCAACCCACTCATGCTACTAAGGATAATAGGTTGGACAAGTGGTGGACCTTGAATGTAAACCCCCCATGTACAAAATATCATGGGTTTAAGGTATTTCAATGGAGGTTAGCATCTTGGAGACATGGTGCAGCTTGCTTCTCTTCATGTTTCAATGGAGCCTATCTTGGACAAATGGTGGAGCATCCTTCTCTCCATGTTTCAATGGAGCCTAGCTTGGACAAGTGGTGGACCTTTGCTTCTCTCTATGCTTCAATAGACTTAGCTTGGACAAGTGGTGGACCTTGGAACCAAACTCCTATGTAAAACCTATCATGGTAACTCCAAGTGGTGAGAAAGAATAAAGTTTAAGATATAGCCTTATAGGTTGGTCAAGTGGTGGACCTTAACACCCAGATATTATTAATATAATGACAAAGAGTGGAAAAGTGGTGAATCTTGAGACCAAACCACTCATGCTACTAGAGATAATAGGTTGGACAAGTGGTGGACCTTGAATGTAAACCCCCCATGTACGAAATATCATGGGTTTAAGGTATTTCAATGGAGCCTAGCATCTTGGAGACATGGTGCAACTTGCTTCTCTTCATGTTTCAATGGAGCGTATCTTGGACAAATGGTGGAGCATCCTTCTTTCCCTATTTCAATGGACCCTAGCTTGGACAAGTGGTGGACCTTTGCTTCTCTCTATGTTTCAATAGAGTTACCTTGGACAAGTGGTGTTGGAACCAAACCCCCATGTAAAACCTATCATGGTCACTCCAAGTGGTGAGACAGAATAACCCTTAAGATATAGCACTATAGGTTGGACAAGTGGTGGACCTTAACACCCAGATATTCTTAATATAATGATATAGAGTGAAAAAGTGGTGAATCTTGAGACCAAACCACTCATGCTACTAGCGTTAATAGGTTGGAAAAGTGGTGGACCTTGAATGTAAACCCCCCATGTTTCAATAGAGTAAGCTTCGACAAATAGAGTTAGCATCCTTCTCTTCATGTTTCAATGGAGCATAGCTTGGAGAAGTGGTGGACCTTTGTTTCTCTCTATGTTTCAATAGAGTTAGCTTGGACAAGTGGTGGACCTTGGAACCAAACCCCCATGTAAAACATATCATGGACATTTCAAGTGGTGAGAAAGAATACCCTTTAAGATATAACCTTATAGGTTGGACAAGTGGTGGACCTTAACACCCAAATCTTCTTAACGTAATGACATAGAGTGAAAAAATGGTGAATCTTGAGACCAAACCACTCATGCTACTAGAGATAATAGGTTGGACAAGTGGTGGACCTTGAATGTAAACCCCCCATGTACGAAATATCGTGGGTTTAAGGTATTTCAATGGATCTTAGCATCTTAGAGACATGGTGCAGCTTGCTTCTCTTCATGTTTCAATGGAGCCAATCTTGGAAAAATCGTGGAGCATCCTTCTCTCCGTGTTTCAATGGACCCTAGGTTGGACAAGTGGTGGACCTATGCTTCTGTCTATGTTTCAATAGATCTAGCTTGGACAAGTGGTGGACCTTGGAACCAAACGCCCAAGTAAAACCTATCATGGTCATTCCAAGTGGTGAGAAAGAATACCCTTTAAGATATAGCCTTATAGGTTGGACAAGTGGTGGACCTTAACACCCAGATCTTTTTAATATAATGATATAGAGTGGAAAAGTGGTGAATCTTGAGACCAAACCACTCATGCTACTAGTGATAATAGGTTGGACAAGTGGTGGACCTTGAATGTAAAGCCCCCATGTACAAAATATCATGGGTTTAAGATATTTCAATGGAGCCTAGCACTTTGGAGACATGGTGCAGCTTGCTTCTCTTCATGTTTCAATCGAACCTGGCTTGGAAAAATGGTGGGGCATCCTTCTCTCCATGTTTCAATGTAGCCTAGCTTGGACGAGTGGTGGACCTTTGCTTCTCTCTATGTTTCAATAGAGTTAGCTTGGACAAGTGGTGGACCTTGGAACCAGACCCCTATGTAAAACCTATCTGGTGCATTCCAAGTGGTGGTAAATAATACCATTTAAGATATAGCAGTATAGGCTGGACAAGTGGTGGACCTTAACACCCAAATCTTCTTAATATAATGACATAGAGTGGAAAAGTGGTGAATCTTGAGACCAAACCACTCATGCTACTAGGGATAATAGCTTGGACAAGTGGCTGACCTTGACGTTAAACCGCACATGGTGAAGATATCGTGGGTTTCAGGTATTTCAATGGATCCTAGCATCTTGGAGACATGGTGCAGCTTGCTTATTTTCATGTTTCAATGAAGCCTATCTTCCTCCAATGGGGGATCATACTTCTCTAAATGTCTCAATGGATCCTAGTTTGGACAAGTGGTGGACCTTTGCTTCTCTCTATGTTTCCATAGAGTTAGCTTGGACAAGTGGTGGACCTTGGAACCAAACCCCCATGTAAAACATATCATGGTCATTCCAAGTGGTGAGAAATGATACCCTTTAAGCTCTACGCTTATAGGTTGGACAAGTGGTCGACCTTAAAACCTAGATCTTCTTAATATAATGACATAGAGTGGAAAAGTGGTGAATCTTGAGACCAAACCACTCATGCTACTAAGGATAATAGGTTAGATAAGTGGTGGACCTTCAATGTAAACCCCCCATGTACGAAATATCATGGGTTTAAGGTATTTCAATGGAGCCTAGCATCTTGGAGACATGGTGCAGCTTGCTTCTCTTCATGTTTCAATGGAGCCTATCTTGGACAAATGGTGGATCATCCTTCTCGCCATGTTTCAATGGAGCCTAGCTTGGACAAGTGGTGGACCTTTGCTTCTCTCTATGTTTCAATAGAGTTAGCTTGGGACAAGTGGTGGACCTTGGAACCGGACCCCCATGTAAAACATATCATGGACATTTCAAGTGGTGAGAAAGAATACCCTTTAAGATATAACCTTATAGGTTGGACAAGTGGTGGACCTTAACACCTAGATCTTCTTAACATAATGACATAGAGTGGAATAGTGGTGAATCTTGAGACCAAACCACTCATGCTACTAGAGATAATAGGTTAGACAAGTTGGAGACTGTCTCAATCTCTACTTCCTTTGCCTTGGACCTTTCTTTTATCTTGCTGAGCAGTTCATGCACCATGTGCATGTCTTTTTCATCATCATCTGTCAACTCTAAAGCTCTTTCCGCCACCACCTCCACTGGCTTTGGCTCTTCTAGTATTTTCGGTTTGTCCAGTTTCTCTTCACTTTCTTTTTTACTCTTTGTCTTTTTCTCCGTCCCTCTCCGTTCATCTTGTTTTTGTAGGGTGATCCCATAAACTGCCTCAAGGGCATCTTCTTCGGTGTATCCTATCTCTACCAGATCCTCATAATCATTTCTCTTTTGCTGAACTGTATCTATCTTCTTTTCTTTGGTCTCGGCTTCTGGCTTTTCCAAAACATCTGTGTCCACCTCTACTGTGGTCTCTTCCACAATTTTTTTCGTCTTCTTCGGGCTTGGTACATCAGTCATAGAGGGATGTTTGTCTTCAGCTTCCTTGGCTTTCCCTTTGTCGGCTTGCCCATCTTTCTCTTGAGGCTTAGTAGACCCATCTACTTTCCTTTTCCCCTTCTCGTCCTTTTTCAGCTCAACTTTTAATTGCTGTACCTCCTCTTCAGTGTATGGCTCGACAGGTTGCTGCTCCAAAATAGCCTCTGACTCCTCATAAGCTTTAATATATTGATCGTATTGATCAATGTGTGGCCTGGCCGAGCTAGTTCCGACTTTAGTGGGGTCTGGCACCCACTTTTCTTCAAAGTCACCCGTTAGAGCTCTTTCCGCTCTAAACTGCTCCACTAATCTTTCCATTCTTGCCGCTTTCTGACTTTTGGTTTGCTTGAGAGCAACCTTCTTCTTTACTTTCTTCTTAAGTGGCTCGTCCACATCCTCTTCAGGTTCTGAAACTACTTCTAGTTTCCGGCGTGTCTTGTGGATGCCCTCTTGGATACTTCGGGATGTTCTTCCTCCTCGTCGGCCTCTCTAAGCCACTCATTCTGGGAGGGAGCCTTTGGCCACAGATCTCTAGCTCCAATAGCTTCATAAGCTATTCTTGTCAAAATATCCGCTCCTCCTATGTATTTTGGCTTCTCGTTGTGCATGGCAATTACTTGCTCTTGGATGTGTTGAGCATAATTCACCTCTTTTGGCATATTTCTCTTTAATGCCCATGTGATGGTGGTCGCAATGGCATGGGGTGGTGTCGTATACTTTCGCGGTCTTTTACTGCAAACATGAAGAAATTGGTTGTACAGTCGGCAAAGGGTTGCCGCTCTTGGGTCCTTCATATCTCCATAGGTCGCATTCTGTTTCTTGGGCCCATAGACCTCTATGGCCTCCCTTCTTTCCCTGACCGAGCTCCCTTTGTTGTGCAGCTTCAATGCGTCTGCAATTAGCTGTGGAGTGATCTGTACTTCTACCTTCTCTCCATCCATGGCTGTCAATGTGGCTTTTCCATCCTTCTGAATGGATGTTTCCAACTCGTACACTCTTCTTGTATCCACACCTGATGGTCTCGAGGTGAAGAAACTGTGCAAGTCTGCCCTTTCCAGGTACCTGCTGATGTCTTCTGACCTGCCATAATCTACCAATTCCTGTGGGATCATCGGTACATCCACCGCTTGCCCTTGAGGATCTCTGAAAGTCCCCTGGTAGATCTTTATTCCCTCTTTCTCCAATACTGCTTCCTCCACCCAAGTTTTGGTTGGCTTGAGGGTTTCTGCTGGAATGTCAAATGGTTCCGCTTCTGCAATAGCATCTTTGATTGTTGGTCTTTTTCTCTTGGTTGCCTATGACTTGGTGGAATCCATGGATCCTGTAACTCCAATTTCAGAAGTTAGCGTCTTTTTAGTACTGAAAGCCGAAATGAAGCTTTTAACTATCCAAATGACTTGAAAATTGAAACATGAGCTATTCAGGGCCTAAGGATGCAAGGTAGGTGAAAAAATATGCAAAATGGGCTCAAAATCATGCTGGAGACATCATACGCGTATGATGTCTTTTGTGTCAAAATGACTTCATATTGGTTGTGCTTGTAGCTGATAGTGTATACATGATTATCATATGCTTGGATTTGAGTTTGGATCCCATTTGGTCAAGTTTTGGCCAATTTAGTCCAGTTCCGGCTCTTGGCAAAATTTTGAAAGGGAATTAGATTTTATGATCCAAATTGGATAAAACTTGGTGGTTCACTTTCAAATGGCACGTAGATCACTTCTGTTTGGTGGTTGAAGCCCTGCGGTGCCAAAATCACATAGTGAGACATCATACGCGTATGATGTCTTTTAGTGTATTTTTGGACCAAATTTCTCTATAAGCTTGGATTTGGCTTTAGATAGGCTTATTCAGTGGATTTATGAAGTTTGGATAGATTTTGGGCTAAAAATGGCTCTGGAGACATCATACGCGTATGATGTCTTTTTCATCAATTTTGCATGGGATTGGTTCTGTGGACTCCCCATGTACTAGTGAAGGACTGTTCCTACTCAAATCTTGGTTTGGACTTGAGTATGTTGGATTTGGGCCAAAAATAGGCTTTAGGTGAAGGATTTTCCCTCAATTGGGCTAATGGGGTGATCCTCTTGACCAAATGGTTCCAAATTTCATATGTAGCATGTATTAGATATATATAATGGATGTATGATGACAAATGAGTAGTTTTGGCTCTATAAGTGCAAATAGACATCATACGCGTATGATGTCTTTTGTGTCAAAATGGTGCTTTTTGGTTCCAGATAGCTTGTAGATGTGTTTAACAACAATCCTACAAAGTTTCAATGAGTTTGGAGTTATTTTGACAAAATTAGGACCAAAAAACAATTTTATGGCCTACTTTGCGTCTTTTTGGTTTTCCTTGGGTTTTCTAACTCCAATTCTCATGATACTTGGTTCATAGGATGTGATTAACATGTGGAATGAGTCTATGCACTCAAATGTTGAAATGGATGTGAAATTCATGCTGTGAGACATCATACGCATATGATGTCTTTTCTTGAAATGTTGGTCTTTTTGTGCAAAGAATGCTTTGTGCTAGTGCCCTAAGCCCTGCTAACTAGTTTTCAACTTAAAAAGTCATCAGTTTAGCTAAAAAGCCCCCTTATAGGAATTTCAGTCTCCGAAGTCGTCTTTTTGCCTTGGAGTTGAATTTCTTCAACTTTTCTTCTCGAGAGTTGCATTTCCAGCTTGGATATGTTGTGAAGCCATCTATTTGGTTGAACTTGACTTTGGCTCCCCGTTCTCCATCTTTCTCCCTTTGGTTTCCCGAAAGCGTCTTTTTCACCATCGGTAAGTGAATCAGCTTTCTTTTGGGTTTTGCTTGCAAACATAAGTCATCGATAGTTACTTGAAGCTGCTTGTGAAGTTTCATTTCATTCGGTCGTCAATTTCAGCCGTTATGCCAAAATGACGCTTTGTGTGTCCGCAGCCAAATCGGTTGTTCCGACCTACTTTTTGTGATTCAAACTTGGAGATATTCTATGGTTGCATTGTCCTTGATGTGGTTGAACTTCCTGTGAAGTTTCGTGTTGTTTCGACAACTTTTTCCTGTTTGCCTCTTGCAGGCTCTGTTGACCTAGGGTTTTTCCAGTCGTTCTTTCTCGATCTTTGAGTGTTAGAAACCCATCTTCTATACTAGGGTAACCCACCTATAAGTTCTTGCAAGGTTTGGTTAGGCGGTTGTGCCACTACCTAGCATTCTACCCCATTCCCCGTCTGCTCTTGTTTCTTGGTTTTGGTCAGTTTTCGTGACAAAAGTTAATGATAAGCATCAAAATCTTATGGCAACGAGTCTACCTCTCATGTCTGGTGTCCTCTGAGCTCTCGTGGAAGTCGTAGAAGGTCGTAGAAGATCTGTGCTCCTGTGGCTCTCTGCTCTTCTCCAAGAAGGTAATAGTGTGAATGAGCTTGAAAGTGATGTGAAAAATACTTGACTTCGAACTTCCCGGTTCACTTGCCACCAAATTTGTCATGTGCTCCTATCTTGTTGTGAGATGCGCTTTAGGATCTGAAATTTCCCAAATCGGACTCCGTTTGACCTGTTTTCTTAGAATTCCGTCCACTTGCCCAAATTCTGCCGTTTCGGACTTTCCGCAACTTTTACAGAATTGTACCCAATTTTTACCATGGGTTGCCCTTGTCATTAGGACCATCACCGTCTATTCTTTTCTTTTTTCCGATCTCATTTCACTTGCTTTTTTATATTTTTCTTTTACTTTTATTAAGAAAATCATAAAAAATAAAGGAAAATAGAAAATTGAAGCCAAAAAATTCCAAACATACACAATAAATAGTTGGTAACCCTGTGTATATGAATATACACTTATTTGTGATTTCTGGACTTGGATTACCACTTTTTTCTACTTTTTAGCTCCAAAAACACTCTTATTTAGTGATATTTACACGTCTAGAGACCCAAATTCATCATTTGATCTTTTCTTGTTGCAAAACAAGGTATTTAAGGGCATAAATATTATCAATATCCGCAATCAAACATAAAAATTGCAATATCATGTAAGACATTGCCGTTGTAATATAATTTTTGTTTTTCTTTGTTTTTGTCGCTTGTAGCTGCTTTGTAGCTCCTGTATACCTGTATACCTCCCCCCCTCCTAGTCTGAGTCCTCCCGGACGACTATGAAGTGTCTGTGGGCGAAGCATTGTAGTTGTTTTGGTCATAAGTTCCCAATGCAATTGTAGAGCGATGATACAACAGTCTTTCCAATAAAGCTGCTCTTTGTTTGATTGAAGGATTGGTGGTCGGGTTTTGGGTTGGTTTTGGAACTTCGGTAGTAGAATCAGTAGATGGATTCTTCTTTACCTTGTTGTTCTTTTTCACAATCCAAATCTGCTTCCGCTTCGCTTGTGCTTGCCACAAACTCTTTGCGACCCAAACCTGCTTTGTTCTTTGTGTTGATTTCCTCGCCTTGAAATACCTAGGAGTTTCCGTGGATTGTACTGAAGGGAGTTCCTGTTTACAAATCCTTGGGATCCAAATTTGCTTGCTATAGCTTTGTGCCGTCATGAACTTCTTTGGAATCCAGCTCTGTTTCACTGTCCTTGATTGTCTGGAATCACTCTGTTGTCTGGTATTGAAGACTCTGTTTTCCACCTTTGTGTTCCCTGGCACAACCTTTTTGGTCTCCATACCAACTTTGACTCCGTTTTTTTCCAAGGTTGAGCTGTTATATTATTGCTTGTCTTCCTTATCCAATGTTGAGAGTTCCTCGGCGAAGAGCAATCCAGTTGTATAGAAAATTTTGGTTGCCATTGCTTCTTTTTCTTCTCTGGTTGTTGTTTACCTTTGTTCTTGGATTCTTCCTTTGGAGTTGGCACTGGTCCTTTGGTGAACTTAACTGATTGACTTTCACCTTCGTATTTGATAAGCACTGATTTAGAACTCCAGTCAATCATTGCATTGTATTGCTTCTGCCATGGTTGTCCTAACAATAATGGATGTTGTGTAGCTTGGTCTTCAACCACGTAAAACATATGAGGATACACATACTGGTTAATCTGTATATGTAAAACTGTGCATCCGACAGTTTTGATTGAATTCTCAGAGTAACTCTTTAACTCTTGCTTGGCAGTTTGTAATTTAGTGGCATTTGTCAATTGTCTATACAAACTGAGTGAAAGTAGGTTAGTTTGAGCTCCTGAGTCCAATAGTGCTCTGGCTTTGATTTGGCTGGTTCCTACTTTGCATTCAATAATGGGTTCTTCTTTTTCATTATCCATTTCTATTATACTGACTGCGTTTATTCGTATTGCTCCTTCATTGCGCTGTTTCTGACGCAGTAGTCTTCTTTTCTCCATTCTTTCCTTCGCCTCGGCTTGCGCTTTCTCCACAATCTTTTTCTTTTTCTAGACACGCAGCTTTTCTTGATGTATTTTGAGAAGCATGTCTTGGGTTAGCGGAAAAAGATACTTTTTCACTCTGCATCCACTAATCCAATTGGGCATTTCTTCTCCGTCTAATGTAGCAAGCTTGACGGCTCCACTTGGTGATAGATCTTTAATCACCAGAGGTCCCATCCCTCGCTTTTTAAGCTTCTTAGCATGCTGTTTCAGAGTGTAAACTAGGACATAGTCCCCAACCTTAAACTCTTTAGTCTGCACATGCTTATCAAAAAATTCCTTTTGTCGCCTTTTTTGAGCATAGATAGAAGCTACTACTTTTAGGCGAAGCTCGTCTAGCTTTTCCGGGTCATCTATTCTATCAGAAAGCTCGTGCCCTATCCACTCTAGATCCTTAGCCACCCTTAAGGTTGAAATAAAGAATTCTATTGGTAGGATAGCATTTAGCCCATAATGTTGAATGCAACTTCTGGTCCCAGTCAGTTCTCGACTCAGATACAATCTTTGTAAGGACCGTGCATATGGTTTTGTTTGTTGCTTCAGCTTGTCCGTTTGCTTGTGGATGATACGGGGCTGATTTCCTAGGGATTACCATGAATTCATCTAGAAGGATCTCTATCACTTCATTTATAAAATGTGTGCCTCGATCACTCACAATTTCTATTGGCAATCCATATTGTACAAAGACGTATTCATATAGAAATTGTGCCGTGGTCCTGGCATCTGCTCTTTGAGTTGCCTTTGCTTCGACCCACTTTGTTAGATAGTCTGTAGCCACAACGATGTATTGTGCATGAGTCTTATATGCAGGAGGTGAAATGGGTCCGACATAATCAATCCCCCATTTTGCAAAAGCTCTTGCCCCCATCATTGGTCTAAGCGGCATATCATCTCTTTTAAGCGGTACTTTGGTCCGCTAATAGTCATCACACCGTTTAACGTATTCCTCAGCGTCCATATGTAATGTTGGCCACCATATTCCTGCGGCTAAGACAAGTTTTGCTGTCTTATCACCTGAGAAATGGCCTCCACCTACTCCTCCATGAGCTTGCTCCAGGATTATCACATACTCAGACTCTGATGCGCAAATCCTAAGCTGGTTGTCTTTACCTCTCTTATAGAGTTGATCTCCTATTAAAGCGTAATCTCTAGCTTCTGTCTCTACAGATTTCTGACGAGCTTTTGACGTTCCTTCTGGGAAAGTTCTATTTGTGAGATATTCAACAATATACTGACTCCATTCCGGAGCGATCATTATCTGATATAATGTCGAATACTCTGCTAGCGGTTTTGATGAACATACAATACATACAGTGACATATTCATGTACGCTTTCTTTCATTCCTGGCCAATAGAATCCCAATTGTAACAAATTCCTATATGTGTTCCTTCTTGAACAATGAAATGCACATTCCTGAACATGTGATTCGCGCAGATATATATTATATTCCTCAGGATTGATGCATAGTCGTAAAACATGATCATTTCCCAATTGATACAACCTTCTTGCAACCAATTGAAGATTCTTGGATTGCTGAATAGCAATATGTTTCTGGTTGTATTCTCTTCTATCAAAATCTCCTCCATAGGTTAATAGGCTAACGACATTTTGAGACCACTTCGGTATCATTTCTATGTTGAACAAGCACGCGTCTGGCATGTCGTCATCTACTCCTATAGGGTCTTCTCCATTCGTCAATCGCGAAAGATGATTAGCTCTAAGATGTGTTTTTCCTTTCTTTACTACTACCATGAAGTCGAATTCCAGTAAGATAATGAACCATCTCACTATTCTCCCGGTATTGCATGGTTTATTCACTAGGTAGAAAAAGGCTTGGTGATCCGCAAAAAACACAAACTTGTTGGCTAGAAGATAATGCCGATATTTCTTCACAGCATATATCATTCCTAATCCCTCTCGCTCTGTTGTGGTGTAATTCTTCTCTGCATTGTTGAGCTGTCGACTGGCGTAATAGATAGGAAAATCCATGTTTGCTTCTTCTGGCTGAGCTAGAATGCATCCTATTGCATATGCCGAAGCATCTATATGCACATGGAATATCTTCTCCCAATCTGGTGATTTCAAGACTGGAGCAGTAATGAGTGCCTCTTTCAATTTCTTGAATGATTCCTCACACTCCTCTATCCATTCAAAGTTCACTATTAGCCTGTAAAGTGGTTGGCCTATTATAGCGTTAATGTAAATGAATCGTCTATAATATCCGCAATGTCCCATAAAGCTCTGTACTTGTTTCGCATTGGTTGGTCTAGGCATATCCACTATAATTTTTATCTTCTCTAGATCCGTGGATATTCCGTTTAGTGAGACAATATGTCCCAGAATTCTGCCCTGTCGGACCATAAACACACATTTCTCAGGATTGAGACAAATGCGATATGTCCTACATTTCTCAAATACTTTTCTTAGGTGTTCTAGATGCTCATCTCTCAGAAGAGAATGTACACATAAGTCATCCATGTATATTTATAGAAACAACCTTAAGTATTCTTTGAAAGCATGCGTCATCAGCCTCTGGAAGGTTGCGAGAGCATTGGTTAGACCAAAAGGCATAACCCGATAAGCATAAATTCCCCACTCCATTGCAAAAGCTGTTTTATGTTGATCTTCCGGTGCTATGGCTAGCTGGTTATATGCTGAAAAACCATCAAGAAAGGAGTATGTTGTGTTCCCTGATACACGCTCTAGAATATGATCAGTTATCGACAAGGGATAATTGTCCCTGATTGTTGCAGCATTCACTTTCTTTAAGTTGACACACACTCGGAGTTTTCCATTCTTCTTGGGTACCACCACAATTGGAGATACCCAATCGGTGTGTTCAATCTCGTATATGAATTCAGCTTCCATTAGCTTATCTATCTCTTCTTTGATTCGCTTAGCAAACGTATCATTATATGTGTATGGTCTCTGTCTGCTAGGCTTTGCGTCTTGTTTTAGTGGGATTGTGTGTTGGCATATTGATGGGTCAACTCCCTTTAAGTCCTTATAAGACCATGCAAACACATCCCTGTACTCTCTGAGAAGACTCAAAAGTCTCTCTTCCTCGCCTGGAGACAAATCTGTGGCTATGTACACCGGTCTAGGTGTCTCACATGGAGCTGCTAAATCAACTTTTTTGGCATCCTCCGGTCCGTCATAAGATTCGTTCTCCCCTCTCTCTCGAATAGGTTGGGTTAATACCACCTTCCTATCCTCTATTGTGAATTTCCTGTAGTGAGAGGGAACATCCATGTTTTCCTTGATTTTGGCGTTTTCGTCCTCTCCACTCTCAATTTCTGTCGTCCAAACTTCTTTCAGAGTTTTCTTGAGCTCTCTGTACTTGTTTCTACGTTCTAACTTGGACTCCGTGTGTTCTCTTTTGCGCTTGTTCTTTTCTGATTTTTCTGTTTCAGTTTTCGTTTCATTCTTTTGAACTTGATTTCTTGAGCTTCTTTTGTCTTTTCGTAAGCTCTTTTGCTCATTGCCTCTCATTCTTCCAGAAATCTTGTCCTTAACGCAATCTTCCGCCTTTATAGCATTAGGAATTGATTTTTTCCTCTTATTCTAGGCATCGGATTGGTTCTAACCCCCTTTGTTTTTCTCTTTGCTCTATAGCGTTTCTGGCGTTGTTTAGTTTGGTTCGGAAAATCATAAAATCGGACATCCGTTATAGTTTCTTCGTTTCCGCTTGAATTGTCCGTTGACTCGTTGTCTGCATCATTTTCCCACTCTGGATGATCGGGAATGTCGTGAAACACCTCTTCTTCATCTTCCTTTTCCAGTGTATCGTTCTTTTCAGTTTCTTTTTCGAGTATAGTTCTCAGCATGAAGTACGGAACCACGTCGTACCCGTCCTTGTCGCAAAATTTCATTGTGGGACCATCCGGAATTGCACAAACATCTAGGGTTGCTAGAATGTGTGTCCATTCTAATGGTTCAAGCGTGTCCTCTGGAAAGGGTTCTTCGATATAAGTTTCGTCTTCGATAGCCCTTTCTAAAACATATTCTTCTCGCCTTAGACTTCCACATTTCGAGGCTCCACACATCCATAACTCCTTGGGCTTACCTAACCCAGCTAGAAATTTGGATCCCGCCAAGGTAGCTGAATCAAACTCCTCTACCGGTGTTCGGTTCACATCTTTGTAGCTATGGTCTCTCAGGTTCACACGTGTAGTGGTTTCCATATTTCTCAGGTATATGTGATTGTAGCCCCAATCTTGGACTATTTTCAACTGTCTCATGAATGGTCTTCCCAGTATGATATCATAGTTATTCTCCTTGCCAAAATCGACAATAGCAAAAGTATGTTCGTATTCAATGCCGCAAGAAGTTACTACGACTTTCTCTAATAACCCCATAGGTTTCTCCATGTGTCCATCTGCTAATTGGAGTTTCAACCTAGTCTTCCTTATTGCTGGTTTCCCCCATTTTTTCCAGATTTCTTTTGTAGCAATGGCTACCCCAGCTCCGCTGTCTAGTATTGCCATCGTGTTCACTCCTTGGAATTTAACTGGTAAGGTTGTATTCCCCTCTTCACCTTCGCAATACTCTCCGACCTTGTTTAAGGGTACAGGCTTAGCGTTCTTTTGTGGTTTGCTCAGCTCTTGTATACCCTCTTGCAGTCTCGATGTTGGGTCTTTTATCCCAAATTTCTCCAAGCATTTTCCTACAGTGGTCCACATATGTGGTCTTAGCCTCAAAAGCTCAGCTAGAGTGATAGTGCATGTCACTGGTGTTGACAAGATCTCTATCAATCCTTGCGAGTCCATGACTTTTTCTGATGAGATTCTTCGTGAGGGAAGTGCTCTAATCTCGGATTTTGCTTCATACTCTCCTAAGTATGAAGGTAAGGTATTCAGTGAATGAGGTTTGCTCTCCATTGTTCTAACAGAGCCCCCATCTCCCCAGTAAGATTGCAGATCCAAGTCCACTTGAGATCCTGCCTCAAATTCCACTATGGGAGGATTCCTGATGTCCTTTTCCCAATTTGTCTGATTAGCTTGGCAACTTAGCTCGTTTTCAAAGTTTGCCTCTCTCACTTGTTTCCAAAATTCATTGTAATCCTCATCTCTTTCGTAAATCCTCTGTATGACTGGATGAAAACTCTCTATCTCGTGATCGGTTGTGTTCAATACTATGCGGTCATCCTTGTGTGTATTTTCAGGCTTTTGTGCACTAGGAGTCTTTTCAGCTACCCGTGAAATGATAGTCTCTTGCTGAATTGGGTTTTCCGTTCCACAATTCATTGTTTCTCTTGGTGGTTCTAATAAGGCTTGTGCAGTCTCGATCATTCTCTGGCACATTTCAAGTCTCTGCTTTTCCAATTCCGCGTTTGGGTATGTCATCCACCTCTGTTCTTGTGTTTGGTTGTTCTTTAACCTAGCTTCGTAAGCTCTCATCAGTGCGTCCAATGGTTCGTGTACTTTGTCGACTAGCACTGATCCCCCTGAGCTTAAGCTCGTTGTTTCTTTGATACTCTTTTGTTTTATTCTTTCCGGGCTCATCTCGCGTTTCCCGTTTTGACTCTCAAGTTTTTCTAATCTATCTTTAGTTCGCTTTAGTTCCTCAGCTAGAATAGCGTCTTCACGTTCTTTTCTCAACTTCATGCGTGCTTTTCTAGCTTTCCATGTGTTTCTCTGACTCCGCGGTCCTTGACTAACCACTTCAATCGCTAACTTTCCATTCTCAGGTTCTCTAGTGGTTTTCTTAGCTTGAGCTCTAGTAACAACTTGCGTTGGTATCAGAGTTTCATTTTCGGACCCACTGCTGGTAGGAATAGTTTCTAGCATATTCAATGTCGTCTTTTGCACTTTGTTTGGATTCTTTGAACAATCCTCAATGAAGTGAGTAACCCCGCACTCAGTGCAATATGCGTTAATTCTAATGATTTCCGTATGTGGACAAACATTCATCAGATGGTCACCTCCACACTTGTAACAGGGTCCTAGTGCTGGTCTTGGTCCCACTTGATTCGTCCTTTGTGGATAGGATGGTCTTTGTCATGTTAACCCTCCATGAGCTATGAACATCAATGTTCTTGCGTCCAAATTGTATCTCTCTTCATCAGAAGCACTTGTAACTGTTGGTGTTCCAACATTCCCAATCATGCCCCATGGTTCTGGTTGTTTGGGTTCTTCTGGTGGGTAATACAGAGTTGGAGACATGTGTGCGCCAGATTCTTCATAATAGGCTTGAACAAGCACTAAGGCTTGTTCTTCCTGATTCTCTAAGGTTGGTGCATATCTAATGCCCACTGGTCTTGCTCCTGGTAAAGGTGGTTGTTGTCCCAATACCGGTTGCGATCTTTCTATCCCCATAGGTCCTGGTACATTTCCCGTTGGGTATCGAGGTACTGGATGTACCTGAGGTGGTGCTAATTGAGCAGGAGGTGCATATTGACGCTCCCTTACATACCCTTTGTTGTAATAGCACTCCTCTGTTGGGTGGTTTGTCCATTTTTGTTCAATAGCACACCATTTCAGTGGTTTTGGCAATGGTTTTTGGTATGGTGCCATCCTTTTTAGAGCATCTTCTATCATTTGCTCTACATTTGGCATGGTTGTTGTTTGAACATTATTTTTAGTGGTAGTCTCGCTCGCTACGGAGGAAGAGCTACTGGATGCAGAATTTGTATCCGCTGACACCTCTCCATAAACCGTACATACAATTATCCACTAAGTACAATGCTTCTCTCGTTACTTGCTCGAAACTTGTACAAGCTTTCAAGTGCAAGTCCTTCTTGAGAGTGTCGTTTCTCAATCCTTCAATAAAGAGAACAGATAGTCTGTCATCTTGTGGTCGTTCACGTACTGGACATCTCTCAATGTATTGTTTGAAGCGAAGTGAAGCTTCCTTCACTTTTTCGTGTTCTCTCTGTTTAAAAGCATATATTTGTGAGACCGTATTGTGCTTAATCCCTCGTTTTGAGAATTCCTTAGCAAACTCTCTTAGCAAATGGTCAATGTCATGGAATCCCCCTTTGTTCAGTGGTTGAAACCATGTCAATGCCGTACCTTCTAGAGTAAGACCAAATCCCTCGTATTGTGTATGGAAATCTGTTATCTGCTCAGCTCTTAAGACTTGCTTAAAGAGTGACATATGTGCATACGGATCTCCTGAACCACCATACTTCTTTGGCATACACTTGGCTACTTGAGATGGTCTCATACGTCTATGGTCTGCTACCAATCTCATTGCTCCTTTGTCCCGGCTAAAGCTTTCTCTAGCATCATGGACTTCATGGGTTACCCTTGTTGGTTCCCCTACCCTGAGTCTACTACTAGGAGGTAAATGTGATGGTTCCGTTTCGAACCTTGGACCTGGAGTGGTATATGTGGGGATTGGAACTGCACTACCTTGATTCGTATCCATTGACTCTCTGGAATGTAATGATCCCATTGGTCCGAGCTTCGAGTACTGAGGTTGACTGAAAGAGTCAGCATCCTGAATTCTTTGTTCTCCTGTTGTCATTGGGTTTTGCACTCCATTTGTTGGTGCTGGTCTTTGTGAGCTAGAAGTAACATAATACTGATGTAGTGGTCCCCCAAAGTATGTATATCCTTCTAATTCTTTCTAGCCCATTGTTGAGTATTGCCTCCCATACTTGTCGTAAGCGGCAATTTTCACTTCCGATCCCTCTGTGTAGGTAAAGACATAAAGTCTTTTTTGGTCTGTCAACTCTCCAGTGTAGGGTTCTTCACATCTATAATAGAGATCTTGCTCCCCATTATTATATTTGTATAGCCCCACATAGATGTTATCAGTGTTGATCCTTGTAGTTTCATTCTCTCTTCTTAACCTCGATCAGGGAATTTCATTATTGGTGCTTTCTCCTCAACTTCTTCATCTACTTTGGCTTTGGTGCCCATCAATCCCCACTTGTCCACAATGTTAGGGTTTAGGACTACCAAATACATGGTACCCTCGTCATCTAGATATCTATCTCCGCTATAGCTCACAGGCACTAAGTCCTTGAACTCACTAGGTCTATCTTCTATCTTTACACAATAGCGGTCCATTCCATCTTTGTAGATCTTGGCACCTTGCTCATTGTCGTATTGGTATTTTATGAACAATAGCTTCATTGTGGCGGAAGGGTTTGATGGTCCTGCTGCCATATTTTCTCTGTTGTTCAGGTTCAAGTGTTCCAAGTGTTCGGTGAAAATCTCGTAAGATCTCTCCGAAGAAGTATCAGAAACACTTCCTTCAAAGATTGGCTCTAATGGTTGCACCCAACTTTGGTTTACACTTCCCTCGGTTGATATGACACTTGCTTGTTCCCCTTGTTTTGGTTGGTTATTCTGGAGATTCCTGCCCGATCTCAAATTCATCAATTCCCCTAAAGGACTTTAACTTTTCCGTCTCGGCAATTTGTTTTCCCAAGTTTTTGTGGTCAGAATTGATCCAAACTGATTGATACTTGGTCAATTGTTTAATCTTGTCAGTTGGACAACTTCTGTTTCATCAAGTGAGAATTTTGTTGTAGTTATGCTGAAAAAGACATTATACGCGTATGATGTTTTTTTTCACAAATTTGGACTATTTTGGTTATGCTCACTCTCAGTAGCCCCCTTATGCTCTGTCCACTCACAAAATTCAGTTTGAACTCTGTTTGAGCAAGTTATGGCTAATTTAGGCTTTTCTTGGCAATTTTCCGCTTTTGACTTGTTTTGGGTCAATTGTGATCCAAATGGGATGAAACTTGAAATATAACCTCTAGACAGCTATTACAATGGATCTGTGTTGGCAAAGTATCAAAATATGTCCAAAATTAGGTCAAAGACATCATACGTGTATGATGTCTTTTTCATCAATTTGGGTCAAGACTTGATATTTATGCTTTCTACACTGTTTGTAACAATCTTGTCAGGTCAGATATCAAAAATAAGCAGTGGATGTGCTAAAAGACATTATACATGTATGATGTCTTTTGTCCCAGATTTTGACTATTCTTGGTTTTAAGCCTTCTCCAATGTTTATAATTCAGTTTCAAGTGTTTTTGTCAGGTTTGAATATAAAAACAAGATCTGAATCCAAAATTTCCTATTCTTTGCGTTTCTTGGACTCCGACTTGTCTTTTTGGGTTTCTTTGAGTGTTAATGCTCTTGTTTTAAGTTGAAATTAGGGTATAACCCCCCTTTTGAACACTTTGGTAAAGTCAAAATTTCTGTTTTGGTCTCTGTTTGGTCATTAAGACATCATACGCGTATGATGTCTAAAGTTGCAGATTTCCAGGTTTTTGGCACAGAATCCTTCCTAAAGCTTTCTCAAGTGCTCAGCAACTCCCAGATACACATAAAATTTCTCTGACTTTTGTTTATTGCAAGTTTCACTACTAACTCGACGGTTTAGTGATCTAACATGCAATCAACCATATCAAGCAAATACTCCAATGATTACTAGCTCTAGATCAGGATCAAATGAAGTCCTACCTAAGCTATTCCTAATCATAAAATGGGTTTGGTAGTTGTGATTTTAAAGAGATCCACTGCCACTCACGGACTAGCAAATTCTTCTTCTATCAACAACTACTCAACACCAACAAAACAACAAACAAATCTAAGCTAAACTAAAAATACTGTCACCACGGAAGACCCAGGAATACCCCACTTCCTAGTATCTCTCGAGATCTTCGGAGTCCACCACTCCTAGATCTTTTCTAACTAAAGTATACAAAGTAGTTTATACGACTCACCTTGTAGGATTAGTCTAAGGTCACCTACTTAGGGCTCTCGTCCCCGGCAACGGCGCCAAATGTTAAGGCAGTTACGCCGCTAGCGGAAGCTAAATAGCGAGAACTCAACCAACAACAGAATTTGTCAGACGAGGACGGAGCTTGACCCGCAGGCGCATGGAAACAACTAGGTGGGTGTCAAATCACCTACTCGACCTTCTAATGACAATCACTACTAAGGAAATCAAATCTAAGTTCTAAAATACGCAAGTGACTGAAATCCGTACTACGAACTAATGCTATACGAAACAAGATCTAGAATCATTGAATCGATCTCAAACTCAAGGGGAAGTCTATACACTAGGTAAGAACAACACCCTAAAGACTTGAACTGCAAACTCAACCTATAACCACTCCGTGCAGTAAACGCGTATGAAGACAGGCCGAAATATACAGGTGACCGAAACTTGACCCCGATGGTACTAATGTGTAGCTCTACTCGTTGTGGTTCTATAGATATGCTGCACGCTCAATTCCGACACACGAGTTGGAGGAAAACTCACACCGAAGCTCTTAGGAAATTACCACACATAGAAGCCGATAGCGCGCACTCTTGGTATCTGTGCGTAGCTCTCGCCGTTGCTAACACAATGGCGGTGTCGCTTCTCCAATGGCGGTTCCGTAGCTCGCGTAGCAAGTAGATAAGACTCTCTCTCTCCCTCTCTCTCTCTCTCAGACACAGTCACGGCGCTCAAAAACTCACTTTGATTAATAATCTCCCCCTTAGGTTACAAAAAGTTTGGCTTATATACCTCAGCCTTGGAGGTGAGAACATCTCTAACTAATTACATGAGCAAGTGAAATTACTTCGGGATTACAAGCTGGAAACTCAATTGAGTCCCGTTACTTAATGAATGGCTCAAATCAAAATTAATGTCGGAAAGACATTTATTACAATCAATGGTTACAAAATGATGAGTGTGAGCAAAAATGTGGGTGTGATCCTCTGCTGGCTCAACACAAATGGTGGAGCATCCTTCTCTCTATGTTTCAATGGACCCTAGATTGGACAAGTGGTGGACCTTTTCTTCTCTCTATGTTTCAATATAGTTAGCCTATATTTAGACAATTAGTAGACCTCGAATCTCTCCATGTTGTCTAGAGATGAGCTTGGACGAGTGGTGGACCTTACTTCTCCCTTCCCTTAGTTTACTAGCTTAAAAGATCACTATGTATACTTGCTTAGATCTAGCTTGAACAAGTGGTGGACCTTGTATTCACACAAACTTAATCCATTACAAAAAAGTATATGTTAAAATAAAATTTGGTTTTTTTTGTTTCAGGAAAGATGGCTCCAAAAAAACAGGTTGCAAGGGTTGCTGTCTCAGTTGACTATACTTGAAATGATCTTAGGAAATGGTATTTGGACATACATGGTATAGAGGGTGCACAATTTCATAAGGTGCATCTATTTATTGCCAAAAAGGAGAATGACAGCTTGTTTGAAGATGTTGGACAATTTGTGGAAGCATCTGTCTCTGTAGTTGATAGTCATCCGGAGGTGGAATGCATTGACATTCTAGTTCCAATGAATCTAGAATTTCAACTATCTCTAGGAGCATATGCATTGGAGCGCATGTCTAGAAACAAAGAAGAGACTGTTTTCTAGAGGATGGAAGTTTGCAAAATCAAATCCAAATATCACAGCAGATCAACTTCAAAGCTCCATCATTGCCACACTACAATGAAAAAAGGTGAAAGCTTCACGACCACCATCCACAAAGAAGCAAGCAAAAGTGCAGAAAGTAGCAGCTAAGTGAATTAGTTCCATTTTGGATGTAGACAAGGCATCTTTGGCATCCTCATCAACAGAGGGTTCAATGTCAAAGATGAGAATTGTGGATCCAGATGTTTTAGAAGCTGAGGCCATGAAAGGAGAAGAAAAAGATACAGGTGGAATGAATAAGTACATAAACTATTTTCCTTTCCAATATAGGGAATTTGATATCCCTATTCAAAAGTGTTGGCTTGCTCCTGATCACTATAATGCACGTATTATGGATAAAAAACACGCTGAAAGTGTGTTATTTGGATTTTCACTGAGTACGACCAAGCCTGCAACATGTGCATATTTGATACCTGTTCAAAATGCAAAATCAAAGAAGGGGACTCCTTTGGCAGTAGAAGAGGTAGAGGAGCAAAAAATTAAAGATTATCATTATTGGATTCTTGATGGGCAGCATTCAATCTATGCTGCAAAAGTTTTGCTTCACAATGAACAAAACAACAAAGAGATATTTGAAAGACTGATTAGCGTGTATAAATTTAGAAAGGCTCGCATTGTTGTGAATGCTCCTCCATTTGTTGCAACTGCTATATCTGCCATTGCAAATGAGGAGGATCAGGCATTGTATGTCAAGCAACCTTACAGCTAAATATTGAGACATTTACGGAGTCAATGAATCTTCTCAGAACGACCACCAAAGGTAGCAAGTGGAATTGCAAAGGGACATGCATCTCGTGCTGGATGGGATGTAAGTTATTTTCTTTGTCTTTTTGATAGTGTTTAATTAATAAATCTTGCTCAATAGTTTAATTATTTCTCTATTTCTTTTTAGGATTTTCTTCGATTGGCAAGAATGAGTGTAGCAACAAGTTGGATTGCTAAACAGGCACACATGGTCATGTACTCTGATTTAATTTATGATTGCTGGATAGAAATCATTGAAAGGCTAGAAGAGGAGAAGAAGAAACCCCCAACAACTGTATTTAGATACCTTTGTGGCCTTGAGGAATCAGAGGTAAAGACTATTCAAGAAGAGATTATAGATGAGAAGATTTTACTGTCAAAGAGTGCAAAGGATGGTGATGCAACTGACATGTATGATCAAATCAAGCAGTTGAAGCAAGACAAATTGATTCAAGATGCACTTCTTGAAGGCTTCAACAATTTGAATGAGTCTTCACCATGTAAAGACTGGGAGGTGGTGGTCAAAATGTATAACATCAATGATGTTGTTTATAAAACACTTTTAATGCTATGCGAGGAATGAATCAGATCTAGTTTGACGCGTGGAACAAAGAAAATGGCTTTTCCAGATGGAGCAATAAAATACATGCAATGGGAAATTCACCTTCAAAAGGAGAAAACTGATCCTAGAGATTTTCCATGGTCAATCTATGTGGTGAGCCTACAAATGGAAGGCAATCTCTACTTGATGCGCCACTTCAATAATAAAGTGCCTATTGGCTTATGTGTTTTAGATATGACAAAAAACGTTGGAGGAAATTTGAAGTGGAGTGAGGAGACATTTAACAATGCTTTGGATGGGATCTTTGCTATTGCTGGAGGGTCAACAGATCCTGGATTTGTCTTTCTTGCATTTGTGGATTTCACTAACTTCACAAAATTGCAATGTGCCTTTCACGCCATGGGAGATAATCTGAGCTACCATTGTTGTGGTGCATTGCATCACTTTCCATCAGCTCTTTGCAAAGGAGCAATTCAATTCCTAACAGTTATTGCCTTCTTGGGACAAGGCAATGCATTTGAAGACCTGAGAAGAAGATCAGAGGAACATCCCATGCCAATTGATTGTTCTCTTCTTCAAGTAGCAGATAACGATATGTTAGATTTGCAATATTTGGAGGCCAAAAAAAGAGCTTTGTTCAAGCACTACATTCGTACATATTGTTTTGAAGACCACAAGATTGTTGAGGTTTTTGGTGATGGCTCCTTGGTTGCACAAGAAGGAATACAACATAAAAAAGAAGTTATATGCTTAATTGATAGTGTGGAGGAGGCAAAAAACGTGGAGACCATGCTGCTAGACTTTGTTAAGTCTCATGAAGATATAGAAAAATGGGCTGGACTTCAACAATCCACTTCGCAATTAGACGACACTGTGCCTGTTACAGAGGAGTGCTCTCCACGAAGAGAAGAAGAAGAAGAACAACAACATCCTCTGTCAATGGAGGACTTTTTGGAAATGGAGACACGTATGTTTTGAGTTTCTTGTGCATGTTAGTGTTTCTTGTTACTGATTTGATACTCTTAATGTTAGATTTTGCTTTATATAGTATTGATTGAGGTTGTATTTTTTATCTCAACCATTCAAGTTTTGAATGTAAATAGTAAATTACTTGAGTTTTTGAATGGTGGATCTTTAGACTAAAACTATAACATTTAATACTCACAAAGACTTAATTACTTAAGAGCTTGAACTCAATAAGTTTTGGAAATTTTATCAATACCCCCTTGATATGATACATTAGATCGTAGCATGGTTAAATGGTGATGCTTCATAAATTGAACCTAGCTTAGACAGGTGCTGGAGCCTAAATTTAAACTAACCTTGCTAGAAGGGAGCTTATGTTTGGACTTTGAGAACTAACATAAGTAATCAATTAGAGCATAGATTAGACATGTGGTGGTGGCCTTAGAGACCAAACTCTTAATGAGCTTGGAAAGGTATTTAAGTACTGTAATTTACTTAGTTTTAGTACTCACTAAAGGCATAGCTTGACAAAAGGTGGACCTTACATGGATCCTAATTTCAAAAGGTGTGGTAGACCTTCAAACCAAGCTCATAGAGCTTGGATATGTGGTGGACCTTGCATGGAGACTAGTTTAGACAAGTGTGGTACACCTTGTAACCAACACCCATTTGTTATATTAGCTTGGAAAAGTGGTGGACCATGCTTTTATGTTTCAATGGAGCATATTTTGGATAGGTGGTAGACCTTTTTTCTCTCCATGCTTCAATGGAGAGAAACATTAGCTTGGACAAGTGGTGGACCTTGCTTTTATGTTTTAAAGGAGCATATTTCGGCCAAGTGGTAGACATTGTTTCTCTCCATGGTTCAATGGAACCCACCTTAGAGAAGTGAAGTACCTTGAAACCAAACCCCCATAATACAACCTACTAAATAGGTTGGAAAATTGGTAGGGTATGAAACCATCCATGATAGAGCATAGTATAGGTGAAAACGTAGTGGTCCTTATATCAATTACCCATGCATAGCTTGGACAGGTGGTGGACCTTGATTCTCTCTATGTTTCAATGGATCCTATCTTGGACTAGAGATATATCTTACTTATTTCCATGCTTCAATGGATTGTAGCTTGGATAAGGAGTCGACCTTCAAACAAAAATCCACAGCATAGCATATATTAACAATTCATGGGTTTTATAGAGATTTTCTTGCCTATTTTGGAGAGTTGGTAGACCTTTATTCTCCATGCTTCAATGGATCTGAGGTTGGACAAGCGGAGCTGGAGAAGTGGCCAACCTTAAAATGAAACCTCCCCATGCTACAACCCATCATAGATCATATATGTAGTGGACCTTGAAACTCTTTTATGTCCCTAGCTTAGAGAAGCATTGCAATCTTGATTATCTCCATACATGAAGGCAAGGTTGGACAAGTGGTGGACCTTCAAACCAGAATCTCTATGCAATAATAGGCAAGTGGTGGAGCTTGTTTTCTCAATGTTCCAATGGACCCTAGCTTAGACAAACACTGGAGCTTGCTTCTCTCCATGTTTCAATGGATCCTAGCTTAGAAAAGTGGTGGAGCTTTGCTTCTCTCCATGTTCCAATGGACCATATAATCAATCATATAAAACACCCCCCGTATAATCAATCATATGTTGTACACATGGTGGACCTTGCAATTGTTTTATATGCCTAACTTGGACAAGTGGAGGACCCTTGATTACCTCGAGATATCAACAACAAGCCAAGTTTGGACAAGTGTAGTACCACCAAACCAGAATCTCTATGCTACAATAGAGTATAGGTAGGACACGTGGTGAACCTTGATATCAAACCATCCATGCTACTAGAGATGATAGGTTTCACATGTGGTGGAACCTTGTATCAATGTTCTATGTGTAGTTTTTGACTAGTGATAGACCTTGAAACTAATCCCTCTAGGCTACAAGAAAAAAGAGATGGATGAGGAGGATAGACTACTTTTGTTGCATCAATGCATCCCATGTGACCACATATACTATAGGGTTCTTGGATAAGTTTTGGATCTTGTGTCAATGCTCCATGTCTAGCTTGGACAAGTGCTGGACCTTGGTTCTCTCTATGCTTCAAATGGGCAATAAATTGGAGACACAGTGGCCTTTTTTTTCCAATGATTTTATTTTTTGGAAACCTTGGAGGCACCATGTAAGAGGCACTCTAAGTATTCCATACAATGGACCTATGGGACTATAAAATAATGATATCTTTATTTGATATTGTCATTATTTTATGAATAATATTTTCTTCTTTTTGCAGACACAAAGGAGTTAAGTGATATAAAAACTAAATGTATTTCACACTATGATTGGCATGAAGATCCTTTTGGGACACCAACTTTTCCTATTCCCAAAGATGTAATTTTCCATATTAACGGTGTGGATTTTGAAGTACGACTTTCATGTATTGAAGGAGCTGGTTATGGGCTATTTGTGCATACTACCCTGGAAAGTGGTTTGACTATTCTGAACTATGGAGGGCATAAGTATAGATTTCAAGACTGGAAAAAGATATGCAAAATATTTCCAAGAGCTTATAAATATTATCTTCTAGAGGATCCAAACATAGAAGAAGAGGAAGATCAATCATACATTATTGGTTGTGTAGAAGAAGGAAACGTGTCGGGCTATATAAATAGTTCTCATAGTACAAATGTCTGTCCCAACGTACACTATACATTTGATCCAAATTTTCCACCTTGGCATAAATGCACCTCTTCACACGTCAAGTCAGAAGAATATGGCCATGTATGCATTGAGACTATTTGTCAAGTTGAAGCAGGAGAAGAGTTGTTTGCTGACTATAACTTTACTTGACATTGTAAAGTATTGTACATGGATGGAAATCTCAAGTACATGCATCATTTTCATTTTTTATGGATGAAATATCAAGTGAATATAACATTTGATTATTGTTTAGTTTATGCTCAATGAGAATCTAGAGTGCTCTTATGCTTTGTGTGTTGTCTAACTTATTTGACTACCTTGGCCATAGAATCTTGATTCTACTCTAGATTTGTGATAAATCTTACCAAAATGTAATCAATGTCTAGGTTGGACAAGTGGTGGGGCTTCAAACATTACTGTCTTAAGCAAGTGGACTTATCTTACTTGAATAAGTGGTGGCCTTTGAATCCAAATCTAAGACAAATCTCTAATTGTTTTCTTGTAGTCTAGGTTGGACATTTGGTGGACCTTGTATCCATGTTTCCTCATCAAGTTATGGCTTTTAGTTTTCACTTTAAGTACTCTTCTTTAATAAAGTGTAGGATGGAAAATGTTGAGTTAGTAGATTGTATTTTAGACAAGTGGTGTTTTGTATACGAATGCTGAAAATGGTTGCAAGGATTCTAACAACGACTTTACCTTAAATAAACTTCTTACTAGGAATTCTACATATAAATATGGTGAATAAAATTCTAGTGGTTTTGAGATACCATTTGTGTGTGTGTGTTTTCTTAGATTCACAAATTGGGATGGATAATGCTCCTATGGTTCAGTCAACAACTATAGAATCCATAGATTCTATGGTTTCTAAAGTGCCCAAGATGGATGATATTTCTATACTAGAGTCTAGTGTTGTGCAACTTGAGCAAGCTTCCAATAATGAGAACCAAGAAATCGATGCTTCAAAAATGCAACATACATCAAAAGAGACTGAAAAGTCCACTCACGAGCTATTGCCAATTGGTACTACGTCATGTAGTGTAGGTGTTGAGAAATCCATGCTTACAATTATATTGGATTTAAATGGTCTATTGTTGAAACATTCCCCTCAACCATTCTCACACCACAACTCAGTGCAAATGGATTCAAAAAGATATATTATACTAAGGCCAGGCTGCATCCAATTCTTGAAGACTATTTTACAGAGGTTTAATGTTGCAATTTGGTCGACAGCTACTAGGAATAATGTGTATCAAATCCTTGCAGCATTGAACAACTTAGCTGAGGATACATTGCCTTTCTTTGCAATTTGGTCGCAAGATGTTTGCTACACCGCTCAAACTCAAAAATTGTTTAGACCCGACAATCCAAACGTTGAGGCAATGTTCAAGCCTCTAGCCAAAATTGCCATGGGGTTTGAATGTGATCCACAAAGAACAGTGCTTATTGATGACTAACCTTACAAGGGATGTATTTCACGAGCAAACAATTGCATTTTTCCACCACAATTTGATGCTGAGAAGATGGTTGACAATATGCTCTTGGAGGAGTTACTGCCATACTTGATTCAGCTTGATGAGAGAAGGGATGTGCGTGATTTAATTGCTTCTAATCGTTATGGACAACCTATAGTGACAAATGATAGTGAATACAAACAAATCATGGAGTATTGGAAGCAGAAAAATGATGTTTGGTCAGCTAAGGTGTTCTTTACAAGAAGAATACCACCTGCAAAAGGTGACAGAGATGAAACTATCGTTGAAGATGCAAGTGACACAAGCCACCGCAATGAAATGAGAAGAGCCCAAATACAAGAGATCTTGGCAAAGGAGCGTACAACCATTGAAAGCATGAAGGCGTCACAATTGACCACTTTAGCTAGGCAATTGGTTTGTAACACAAAAGGAGTTTTGAAGGCAACCACAGCAAAGGCTAATATAAATAAGGTGAAAGCTGAGAACAATCTTCTAAGGCTGGATAGAAACCAACCCTAAGGTACTAGTGACATGTCATATATTCTTGATACACATGCTTGAACACTCATGTGCATGGTATCTAACAAATCTTTCTTTTTATTCCTTCTTGCAGGATCTTACAAAGGATACTACTAGATGGAGCTCAATCAATAGAGATTTTGAGCTCAATCAATTTCTTGAGAGACTTTCTTTTAGTTTGTAATCATCAAATGAAATGAAAAGTATCCTTCTTATTAAGATTGCTGATCTTTTTCTTGTTCAAAACTTTCAATTGTGATTTATAGTTTTGTTAGCATGAGATTGTGCTTTTTTAGTTTGAAAAAAACTGTCAAAGATCCAAGTCTTTTTGGCTTTACTTAAGTTATTAATTGTGAAAGATCCAAGTCTTTTTGCTTTACTTAAGTTATTGATTGTCTATATAATAGTCCTTAAAACAATATCGGATGGCTTTCTTGCTCCCATGTCTCGCATTGTTCTTTAGGTAAGACAAGTGGTGACCTTGAAAGTATGGTCTCATATCTCGATCAAGTGAAGAGACATGAAGCTTAAATATCACTACTATGTATCTAGTGTTAAACTCCATTGAGACAAAGATACTAGAGTGCCAAATTGTAGTCTAGTTTAAGTGAAAATCCATTTGAGCTAAGGTAAAACTTATAGTACCTCATTTTTCTAGGATTCTACCCCATCAAGGAAGTTAGAATCTAGCACAAACCAATTAAGACTCTTTTGGAGCCTAGATAGGACAATTCGTGGAACTTAAGAAACTTATTATTGAGTTAGAGTCTAGTTTAGATAAGCAAAAGATCTTCAAACCATCACTTGACTTTCTTACTATTCAATATTCAAAGTCCCTTGAGGCTAACAAATTACATACCTACTTGTAACCTAATGAGTAATTATATAGATCTAAGCAAGTATATATAATGAGTCTTCAAACTAATAAACCAAGGGAAGAGAGTAGCAAGGTCCACTACTTGTCGAAGCTCAGCTCTAGACAACATAGAAAGATGCTAGTTCTACTAATTGTCTAATTATAGGCATGGAGAAATGATAGAAGGTTGACCACTTGTCCAACCTATCATCTCTAGTAAGATGGGAGGTTTGGCTTTAAGATTCACCATGTAACCAACCTATACATCATTGTATTATGAAGAGTAGAAAAGAAAAGCTCCACCACTTGTCCAAGCTAGTTCTAAAATCCACATGGAGATAAGCAAGCTCCACTATTTGTCGAATCTCTCTTCCATTAAAACATGAAAAAACTCAGCTATGTTGTAAAGGGGAGACTTTTTTCCAAGGTCCACCACTTCTCCAAGCTAGGATCCATTAAAACATGGAAATAAACAAAGCTCCACCTCGTCCAACCTTTAGAGTTGCAAAGTGTATGGGTTGTCTAAACTAGGTATGGGAAAATAATTGAAGGTCCATCACTTGAAACATGGAGCGAAGCAAGCTCCACCATGTTTCCAATATGCTAGACTCCATTGAAACACTCTAAACCCATGATATTTTGTACATAGGGGATGTACATTCAAGATCCACCACTTGTCCAACCTAGTATCCCTAGTAGCTTGATAGGTTTGGTCTCAAGACTCACCACTTGTCCACTCTATGTCATTGTATTAAAAAGGATTGGGTGTTAAGGTCCACCACTTGTCCAACCTATAAGGTTATATTTTAAATGGTTTTTTTTCTCACAACTTGAACTACCCATGATATGTTTTACATGGGAGTTTTGTTTCAATGTCCGCCACTTGTCCAAGCTAACTCTATTGAAACATAGAGAGAACCAAAAGTCCACCACTTGTCCAAGATAGGCTATATTGAAACATGGAGAGAAGGATGCTCCACCATTTCTCCAAGATAGGCTTCATTGAAACATGGAGAGAGGCAAGCTCCACCATGTATCCAAGCTAGGATCCATTTAAATACCCTAAACCCATTTTATTTTGTACATGGGGGGTTTTATTTCAAGGCCCACCACTTGTCTAACCTATTATCCCTAGTAGCACGAGTGGTTTGGTCTCAAGATACACCACTTGTACACTCTATGTCATTATATTAAGAAGAACTATGTATCAAGGTCCACCACTTGTCCAACCTATAAGGTTATATATTAAATGGTATCCTTTCTCACCACTTGAAATGCCCATGATATGTTTTACATGGGGGTTTCATTCCAAGGTCCACCACTTGTACGAGCTAACTCTATTCAAACATAGAGAGAAGCAAAGGTCCACCACTTGTCCAAGCTAACTCTATTCAAACATAGAGAGAAGCAAAGGTTCACCACTTGTCAAAGCTAGGCTCTGTTGAAGCATGGAGAGAAGTAATTTCCATCATTTTTGCAAGATAGGTGCCATTCAAACATGAAAAGAATCAAGATCTACCATGTCTCCAAGATGCTAGGCTCCATTGAAACACCCTAAAACCATGATATTTTGTACATGGGGTGTTTACATTCAAGGTCTACCACTTCTCTAATGTATTATACCTAGTAGCATGAGTGGTTTGGTCTTAAGATTCACCACTTATCCACTCTATGTCATTATATTAAGAATAACTGGGTGTTAAGGTCCACCACTTGTCCAACCTATAAGGGTATATCTTAAATGGTATCCTTCACCACTTGTCAAGGTCCATCACCACTTTTCCAACCTATAAGGTTATATCTTGAATGATATTTTTCCTCATCACTTGTAATGTCCATGCTATGTTTTACAAAGGGGTTTTGTTCCAAGACCCACCACTTGTCCAAGCTAACTCTATTGAAACATAGAGAGAAGCAAAGGTCCACCACTTGTCCAAGATAGGCTCCATTGAAACATGAAGAGAAGGATGCTCCACCATTTCTCCAAGATAGGTTCCATTGAAACATTGAGAGAAGCAATCTCCACCATGTCTCCAAGCTAGGCTCCATTGAAATACCCTAAACCCATAATTTTGTACATGAGGGGTTTACATTCAAGGTCCACCACTTGTCCAACCTATTATCCCTAGTAGCACAAGTGGTTTGGTCTCAAGATTCACCACTTGTACACTCTATGTCATTATATTAAGAAGAACTATGTGTTAAGGTCCACCACTTGTCCAACCTATAAGGTTATCTTTTAAATGGTATCCTTTCTTACCACTTGAAATGCCCATGATATGTTTTACATGGGGGTTTCATTCCAAGGTCCACCACTTGTCCAAGCTAACTCTATTAAAACATATAGAGAAAGAAAGGTCCACCACTTGTCCAAGCTAGGCTCATTGAAACATGGAGAGAAGGAACCTCCACTATTTCTCTTAGATAGGCTCCATTGAAACATGGAGAGAAATAAGCTCCACCATGTCTCCAAGTTGCTAGGCTCCATTGAAATACCCAATACCCATAATATTTTGTACATGGGGGGTTTACATTCAAGGTTCACCACTTGTCCAACCTATTATTCCTAGTAGGTTTTGTCTCATGAATCACCACTTGTCCACTCTATGTCATTATATTAAGAGGAATTGGGTGTTAAGGTCCACCACTTGTCCAACCTATAATGTTATAGCTTGAATGGTATTTTTTCTCACCACTTGTAATGCCCATGACATGATTTACATGGGGGTTTTGTTCCAAGGTCCACCACTTGTCCAAGCTAAATCTATTGAAACATAGAGAGAAACAAAGGTCCACCACTTTTCCAAGCTAGGCTGCATTGAAACATGGACCTTAATACAAAATTATTTCTAGTAGCATGAGTGATATTTTGTACATGGGGGGTTTACATTCAAGGTCCACCACTTGTCCAACCTATTTTCCCTAGTAGGTTTGGTCCCAAGTTCACCACTTATCCACTCTATGTCATTATATTAAGAATAATTGGGTGTTAAGGTCCACCACTTGTCCAACCTATAAGGTTATATATTGAATGGTATTTTTTCTCACCACTTGTAATGCTCATGATATGTTTTACATGGGGATTTTGTTCCAAGGTCCACCGCTTTTTCAAGATAACTCTATTCAAACATAGAGAGAAACAAAGGTCCACCACTTGTCCAAGATAGGCTCCATTGAAACATGGAGAGAATGATGCTCCACCATTTATCCAAGATAGACTCCATTGAAACATGGAGAGAAGTAAGATCCACCATGGCTCCAAGATGCTAGAGTCCATTGAAATACCAAAACCCCCTGATACTTTGTACATGGGGGGTTTACATTCAAGGTCCACCACTTGTCCAACCTATTATCCCTAGTAGCATGAGTGGTTTGGTCTTAGGATCACCACTTGTCCACTCTATATCATTATATTAAGAAAAATTGGGTTTCCATATCTAAATAGATCTTTGCTTGGATAAGTGGTAGACCTTGAGGCCTAAATACCCATTCTACACTAGAGCATTGGTTAAGCCTTATGCACTTCAAGCATACCTTTAACAACAAGTAGTAGTTATTAGTTGACTTAAGTATAGTTGAACTCCATGGTATTGAGACTAAGAGAGAGTGTAGCATAAAAAAGAGTTAGGATTTTAATTTGACTTTCTTTCTATTAATGAGTAGATCATAGATGAATTTTGGTATCTAATAAAACCTTAGGGTAGACAATGTAAAACTCATGTCTATTGATGTGTTTGCATTCAATGTTCTTGTTCTTTAATTTCAGAATCATTACAGAAAAATGGATTGGCTATATGCTGGCATAAATTGAAGAAAACTATTGAATTACCCATCCAACCTCCTCCAAGACCTTGTCCAAGGAATGAATCACCTCCTTATCACCTACCACTTGCTTTCAAGGACATCAAAAGAGTACTTATCTTGGATCTAGAGGGGTTACTTCTCAAGACAATTGAAATGAAACATGGAGATTCTATACCATCTTGGGCTCAACACATGCGACTTGTGGAGGATAAAGATGAAGTTTATCATGTGGTGCGACCAGACGCACAAAGTTGTTTGGATTTTTGTGCTGAATACTTTGAGCTATGGATATGGAGTTGCTATAACTTAACAAGGGTGCAACGCATCACACAAAAATTTTTTCCTGAGCAGTATACCAAGTTCAAGGTGTTTATGAGTAACAAAATTGCCAAAATCCAAATATCATGTTAGGATTTACAAGGGCTTATCACAAAAATTTGAGTGATATTTGGAAGATATTTGAGGATTTAGATGCAAACAATACCTTAATTTTTGATGACACTCCATATAGGGTGATGTGGAACATGCCAGGGACATATCTTATATTTCCAAAGATATGGAGGCAAACTTCCAAGCAACTTCAAAACTTCTTGTAGAGAACCATAATTCCATGGTTGGTAGGATGGTTGTATGCAAGAGATAAGAGAGTCTATACATACAACACAATTGTAAATCAGTATAGTGATTCTGAGACAAATTATGTCCTTGGTGTGTACTTGTCAACACGAAAGCATTGAATAAATATGGCCATAAGATGCTTTTTTTATTCTAGTGTGTATCTTTCAACATTTGTATAATTTGATATAGTCTTAAAAAAAAAAAACAAAGGTGTGTCAATTTTATGAACACTTGAATGGAGTGCACCCTACTCTAAGGGGACTTCAATGTACTATTGGAGTGCATCCTATTGTAAGGGGACTCTGATGTATTGCTAGAGTGCACCCAAATTTTTGGGGACTCATTTTTTATTTGATTGGGGCCTATGTTGGGTCATATAGTAAAAGAAATTCATTTTTTGTCAATTCATATCGAGGTTGCATTTATTTATAACTATGAGAGAATTGATGTTTGATGTCAAAATAAAACTTGTAAGTGTAGATCAGAGAATTCATGGACTTTAAATATGTGAGAGGGATATTTTTCTTGGGCACAAATGTTTGCTTCAAGAATTTTGTCATTACATGCTTTATGTGAAAGAGTTTTAGAACCTAAAAGACTTTGAAAACAAAACTATGGAATCTAAGTGCATGTACTTGAATGGCTTGAAAGTTGTTGTATACATGCATGTCGCCTTGATGAAGATTTAGATCTGACAAGATGCAAAGCTAGAATTCTTGGACGTTACCTTTGTCAATTGGTAATAACATATTTAACTTTATTTTCTTATGGGTGGAAAATATATTATTATGTGCATTTGGAACCTAATTGCTTGACCTTCAAACCAAGATTCCTATGTTATTTTTTCATATACTTTTTTGTAATGAATTAAGATTGTGGATACAAGGTCACCACTTGTTCAAGCTAGATCTAAGAAAGTATATATACTGAGTCTTCAAACTAGTAAACCAAGAGAAGAGAGAAGCAGGGTTCATCACTTGTCCAAGATCATCTCTAGACAACATAGAGAGATGTTAGGTCTACTAATTGTCCAATATAGTCATGGCGAAATGATAGAAGGTTGATCCACTTGTCCAACCTATCATCTCTAGTAAAATGGGAGGTTTGTCCTTAAGATTCACCATGTAACCAACCTATACTTCATTGTATTATGAAGAGTAGAAAAGGAAAGGTCCATCACTTGTCTAAGGTAGTTCCAAAATCAACATGGAGAGAAGCAAGCTTCACCATTTGTCCAAGATAGGTTTCGTTAAAACATGGAAAACCTCATATATGTTGTACATGGAAGCTTTTTTCCAAGTTCCACCACTTGTCCAAGCTAGGATCCATTAAAACATGGATAGAAACAAGGCTCCACCACGCGTCCAACCTTTATAGTTGCAAAGTGTACCGGTTGTCTAAACTAGGCATGGGAAAATAATAGAAGGTCCACCACTTATCCAATATATTATCTCTAATAGCATGGGAGGTTTGTTCTCAAGATTTAGGAATTGGTTGACTTGTATTTCATTGTATTATGATGAATTTGGTTTTAAAGTCAACTACTTATCCAAGCTATAAGTTTATATCTTGAATGGTATTCCTTCCCATCACTTAGAAAACCAATGATATGTTGTACATGGGGGGGTTTGTTACAAGGTCCACCACTTGTCCAAGCTAGTTTCATTGAAACATGGATGAAGGAAAGCTCCACCATTTGTTAAAGCTAGACTCCATTGAAATCTAGAAAATCCATGCTATGTTGTACATGGGGTTTTTGTTTTAAGGTCCAACACTTGTCCAAGCTAAGCTCCATTGAAACATGGAGTAGAGAAACACTCCACCACTTGTCCAAGCTAGGAAACATTGATAGTAGTTGGTTTAGTTTGAAGATACACCACATGTAATTTAACTCTATTGAAACATAGAGAGAAACAAAGGTCCACCAATTGTTCAAGCTAGGATCCATTGAAACATGGACAAAAGCAAGCTCCACCATTTCTCTAAGATAGGCTCCATTGAAACATGGAGAGAATCAAAGGTCCACCATTTCTCCAAGCCAAGCTCCAGTTGTCCAACCTATAAGGTTATATCTTAAATGGTAATATTTCTAATCACTTGGAATACCCATGATATGTTTTACATGGGGGTTTTGTTCCAAGATCACCACTTGTCCAAGCTAACTCTATTGAAACATAGAGAGAAGCAAAGGTCCACCACTTGTCCAAGCTAGTCTCCATTGAAACAAGGAGAGAAGCAAGCTCCATAATTTCTCCAAGATAGGCTAGCCTGGATAAGTGCACCTTGAAACCAACCTTCCTATGAGGCAATAGAGCATATGATATATATTTTATGTCTGCCCCATCCCTCAAATTAAGAAGTTATAGATTAGAAGTGGACCTTGCTTGAATGTCACATGCAAAAAATAGCCAAGTGGATTGTATTTCTCAATGGATCCTTGCTTTCACAAGTTGTGAACCTTGAGTCACTTTTACATTAACTTGGACAAGTGGTGGACCTAGAAACCAAGCTCTCCATGTTGAGATAAGTTGTAGGTAGGATAGTAGAATATAGACAACGATAATGGATGCAGTATACTCGTGTCCTAATAATCCAATTGATTGAAACCATGGTATTTTAGTTGTTTTCATTGTGTATTGTATGTGTATAAAGTGGAATGAGACCTTAAGAAAACTCAAAATTTTGACAAAATCTCTATATTTTGTACATGATATATTGAAAGTTGTCCAACCTGGGAATTGGGTTTTTCCCACTTTACCTAATATGGTCTTATGAGGTTGCAGTGGAAGGTACAATCCACAGCCGTTGGATGTTCTTTCTAGAGCGGTTCATGAAAACACTTAAGGGTTTTGTTTGCCAAAAAATGCTTCCAGAGGGGAGCATGGCAGAAGGATGGATGGTGCAAGAGTCTCTTGTCTTGACGAACGAATTTCTATCCGTTTCTGACCCAGAAATGCCTCGACTATGGAGTGATGAGGAGGATGCAAGATTGGTGGGAGAGGAGCCGTAGGGACAAGGGGTGCCGAAGAAAATGGACGACGCCATGCGAGAAAAGATCATGAAGTTATGTATACTAAATTCAGAGCCAATGCAAAAATGGCTTGAAAGGTACAAAGAAGAGAAAGAGAGATGCAGTAAGGAGCGACACGATTTCAGGTGAAGCCAAACGACTAGAGGCTTATCCTTGCCAGACCATCTCGTTCCTCTACCTGAATTCCCTACAATGGCATGGTTGGACAAGACAGTGAGAGCAGCTCGACAGATCGAAGAACCCATATCTCTAGAAAAGGAAGAGCTGGCTATTGGATGTGACTGGAGGTATCATACATACATGGCATTGTGGTCACATGGAAAGCATTTCTGAACACAACAAATTGACAACAAAAGAAACATGTTTGATAGTGGGATAATGGTTAGTTTCATGAAAAAGAGCAGGGCCAGTGCCAGACACATGAACGAGAGCACTAGCAACCTGGATTACTGTGGTCTGGTGTTAGATATCTTGAAAGTTAGCTTCAAACGGTTTGAGATGTTTTTGTTGGATGTGAAGTGGTTCAAGGTGATTACTTTTGGTCGCAATGCAACGGTACGTAGAGATGGAAACAAGCTTGTGCAGATAGATTCTACAAAGGTTTGGACAGATGCGAGCTACACGTTTGCGCTCCCCGAACATTCCGAGCAAGTGGTCTTTGTATCGGACCCCTCGAGAGCCACAATGGTGGTTTTTGGTTCAGGTTGCTCCAAGAAATAAAAAAGTATTTGAAGGGCAATAGATCCTCAAAGAAATTCGGTCAGACGATGCAGATATTACTATGACATTAGATGAGATGGACGAAGGTATGGCAGAGGAAGCTGATAGATATACGACGGATGATGCTGTTGGAAAACAAGCAAATTGAAACACCTCTATAGCGATGTCACCCAAGAGCGTTGAAAAATAACTACAAGACACCAAAAGCTTTGAAAAATCCTTTTAAAACACCACAAGTCCAATAGGAGTAGACCCTTGGGAATTTAGTAGCCGTCGCCCACCCAAGAGACTATGTCACATAGGAGCAAAACCCTGTCAAAGCACGGATTTACAGCACACGCCGACCATTGCATATAAAGACAAGAGCCTATCCTTTCACAATAAACATCACAAATCCAAAAATTCAACATCAATTCCACAATTCATATCCACATGCCCTCCCAATCTGTCTGCACACAACTTGCCACTAGGCTGCCATAGCCATAACCCTGCAGAGAACTAGTCATAACCTGAAGAGCACAACTCCAATTGGGGCACTTTAAAGCTTGAAATAAATCTTGAAAAATGACTGGCAAGAAAGGTGAAGATGACCCAAATCGATTCCATACGCCACCATGAGAAAAATTGACGCGAACAGAAAGTTGTCCCAGCACGACTACACGTAGAGAAGGCTAGTCGGGGCAAAAAACTGCATCCAAAAGTAGCAAGGAGACACAACGAGCTAAAAACTGCAAATTTCTGATGTTTGGATGAAATTGTTTAAGTTTGTACATGAGTTTTGATTATATACAAGTCTCACTTCAAAAAACTCACTCACGGGCACTTACAGTAGCCCAACAACTGTCACTAGACTATCAACTTGCAGTGCATGTACATGTGCTTGCTAAAGCAAGCTAAAAACCCCACAAAAAGAAATCCCACACACACTTTTGACACCGGGCTTCATGTCCGTATGTACAAATTTACAAAAAACGTGGTGTCATAAATGCGTGCAACATAGTTTGTCAACCCCCCAGTCTGCTAGAGCATTCATGCTCAGCAGTAGCATAAACATGTTGTCCACCTGTATCAAAGGGCCATAGACCATAAGCACAAAATGCATGAAGAAACACCAGCCATATCAATTCTCTCACTCCTAATATGAAGGCACAAACCATGTGTTGAATCCAAATCCTCTTTAGGCATAAAGGACTCTCAACAAATACAAGAGAGAAAGACCCTTTCATCATTATAGCATGCAAGGAATCCTTTAACATCTTATCCAAAAAGGCTTCAACTTTTACCTCAGCCATTTTTATATCCTCGTGCGTATCCATCTCATTCTCCCAACTTTTCATGAAGCTTCTATCCAATTTACCCGTATCATGCTTGATAAGTAAGACATCTTCTACACATAGCTTCCTATCCTCAACATAAGGATCAAGTAAGGAAGCATCAACCATCTCATCACTAGGCATCCATATTATACTTTAATGGCTTTCCACATCCTCAAAAACCTCCAAATTCTCCTTCTTGATCAAGGCATGGTTACATATATCATCATAGATGCAAGCATGAGAGTCCTCATGGAAAATGTCCTCATTAGCAAGGTCCACAACATGCTCAGTAGCATCATCATTTAGTGAAAAAGACTCAAAAATAGCATGCATTTGAGAGATCTCTTCATTCACATCATTTACTTCTATATAAGTATCCTTATTGACTTGAAAATCATTCTCAACTACTTCACATAAAGGAGAGGGATACCCAACATCCACTTTCACATCACCCACATGCTCATCTTTCACATTGGACACATCAACAATGGCATCTACAACTTGATTCTCATCACCATCATTCTTTAAGACGTCAATAATTTCATCCTTTTCCTTAGATCATTAACTTTCACATTGGTAGAAACATCATCTTTTGCATGTGAAACACCATTGAGTGGCACAAACAATAAGGATGGCATAATATGTACATTCTTCTCAATATCTTTCTCCTCATTAAATGCTTTCTGCTCTTTTTCAAGAGAACCACCATGATAAAATATTACATTAGAGGCTTTCTTTGTATTCACATCAATCCATATAGAAACATTTGGCTCCATATCACCCTGCAATCCAAACTGCCTCACTCTCTCTAGTTTCCATTCCTTATGCTTTGCAACCTTTACTGCATCATCAAATTTAAGTGGCCTTTTAAGCTCACCTTTTAGATTCAAATCAACCCTCAAATTTTACATAAACATACACTTTTTAAGAATAAGAGGAGGAGCATCACTTCCCAAAGAAACACACCATCTTTTCCACAAAGCATTGAACTCCTTGACAAAGGCATGTACACTTTGACCATCACATTGCACATGTCCTTCAATGGAGTGCCATACATCCGTTGGGTCCTCTACTTTCTTAAACCTCTTAAGGAAGTTCTTCTTTACCTCATGATAATTCATCACTTGTGAAGGTTGAGATGATTTCCACCAAGACTCGTACTCATCATACCATATCCTTGCATCCTCTTTCAAGCAAAAAAACAAAATCTTCAACATAAGCCTTGAATCCTCCTTATTGGCAATCAAACACGCAAAGTCCATATCTTCAATGAATGCATCAGAATCCTCACCAACATGGCCATAGAACCTTGGAAACTCTGTCTCACCATAGCCATCAAAGCTGTCAATTGAAGGTCACCCGAAGAAGATCCTTGGTGGGGGGCACCAAAACGCTATTGGGAAACAAGAAAACTGAAACACCTCTATAGCGATGTCACCCAAGAGCGTTGAAAGAGAACTACAAGACACCAAAATCTTTGCAAAATCCTTTTGAAACACCACAAGTCCAATAGGAGTAGACACTTGGGAATTTAGTAGCCATCGCGCACCCAAGAGACTATGTCACATAAGAGCAAAACCCTGTCAAAGCACGGATTTACAGCACACGCCGACCAATGCATATAAAGACCAGAGCCTCTCCTTTCACAATCAAACATCACAAATCCACAACTTCAACATCAATTCCACAATTCATAGCTACATGCCCTTCCAATCTGTCTGCACACAACTTGCCACTAGGCTGCCATAGCCATAACCTTGCAGAGAACTAGTCATGTCCTGAAGAGCACAACTCCAATTGGGGCACTTTAAATCTTGAGAGAAATCTTGAAAAATGACTGGCGAGAAAGCTGAAGATGACCAAAATTGATTCCATACGCTGCCATGAGCAAAATTAACGCAAATAGAAAGCTGTCCTAGCACGACTACACGTAGAGAAGGCTAGTCAGGGAAAAAAACTGCATCCAAAAGCAGCAAGGAGACACAACCCCAGGGAGGTCACCTAATAAAAATGTAACCTATCACGTGAGTTCAACAAAAGGGTAATTAAAGTTCTTCAAACTTACATAAATATATATACAAAGGGCATATTTTTTTCAAATTTGAAAAAAACTTACAGATTTTAAAAGAAAAGGTTATATTATATTCCTAAAAGAATTCACAGATAAGGGGTTTTACAAACATGTCTTGAACACACATGATATGGTAGTTTTACACATAGTGAATGCCCCAAGGACACAATGAGATAAAACTTGCAAATTTTTGATGTTTGGATGAACTTGTTTAAGTTTCTACATGAGTTTTGATTATATACAAGTCTCACTTCAAAAAACTCACTCATGCGCTCTTACAGTAGCCCGATAGCTGTCACTAGACTAGCAACTTGCAGTGCATGTACATGTGCTTGCTAAAGCAAGCTAAAAACCCCACAAAAAGAAAGCCCACACACACTTTTGACACCCGGCATCATGTCCGTATGTACAAATTTACAAAAAATGGGGTGTCATAAATGCGTGCAACAACACAGACGAGGCAGATATAACACTTGTAGATGAAGATGCAATGGATGAAGACAATCCGCTAGAACGAGTTGGGGTAGAGTTATGTCTGCAGTTAAAGATAGACGATGGTATGGTGCAAGATCTTATTGCTAATGCCTCACTAGTCGAGTCCTGTAAGTGTTTGTGTGAAGAGGTTGATTTACAATTAAGCTCTTTGTTAATTTAAACAAAGGTGTTATGACGCTTTCTTTTACTTTCTTTGTGCAGGACTTTAGTATGGCAGACCAGTCACCAGATCCCAGTTCTATGAGTGCGGATGCATTTATGGGCTTCGTCACACGGATGACGCCCACTCAGATGGCACAGGCGTCTCAATATTGGATAGCCAGAGGTACGGGTACCATGTCTCCGAGCTTCCCACCCGAGGGTCCGACGCGTATGGGGGGGAGACACCTATGGTTACGATTCCATTGAGGTCTCCCATCACGACCGCTTCGACACCTAGGGGTACAGCAGAGGCGGGTACATCAGTATCTCCACTTCATAGGTGCACTCGCCGATCTCGGCGATCGTTAGGTGGAGGTGTTGGTTGCTGTGGAGGAGGGTCCACAGATGCTTCAACCCCTCCTCACTCACGACCCCCGTCCTACGCAGGCACACCTCTCAACACACCTCAGACACCTTGGGGGGCACACGATCCTAGTGCCTCTGACGGACGCAAAGCGGACCCCGAGTCCCGATGGCCTCTAAAATGCCGGGGGCCAAATGGCGTGCCTCGAGCCTGCCACGGTAAAGTGAACATGGGGCACCACCTAGCTTTGGGCGGCTAGGATGCAAACCACGATGATATGAACACCGCAAATACACACACACACACACACACACACACACACACACACACAGAGAGAGAGAGAGAGAGAGAGAGAGAAATTGCAAATGATGAAAACCGTCGGGGGTGTGAGGGTGAATTATTTCTGCAATATTTACAAATGTGGCACGCCGTGGTGGTAGAGAGGTAGGGAGAGGAGGTGATGCAACCTACTTGGTGCGTTCTCTAAGACGACTCAATGATTGTGAATACTTGCTACCAAGAGCGTGTATACGTGTGTGCATTGACCATTGGAGTTGAAAGATGGACGTGGTTCCCTTCGCATGGTGCAATTCCCAAGGCAAACCCAACACACAAGTCCCCTTCCCCGTGATGGTGATAGTGTCAATCCTTCCCACTACACTCTACCAAATTCTTGGCTCCTCATGAATTTCCCCTCCCCCCCCCGATAGTGACCTCTCAGTGCCAATTTATAGGTGTTCGCTGCTTAGATTATGATAATCCCAGTGTGGTTAGGGTAAGCTTAATCGGGAAGACAAAGCAAGTGGTGGGCCTGGTGTGGTTGACCCTTGCTTTGTTTTGGGAGGTTTTTAAAAGATGGGAATCTCCAGGTGGGCCTTTGTGACCATCACCTAGAGAGAGGATATTTACAAAAAGAAATGGGAATTTACAATGGCTCGGGTGAAAACTGAAGAAAATGATGAAAATAACCTATAAATTACTGGAATGGCGTCGTGGTTGCCTGTTACCGGTGCGTCGGTGTCGAGCGTACTTCTTTTCGAGGTCGGACGAGGCATGCCTTCGACGCATTTTCTATTTTTGTTGTTGGCGGCACGTGCTTTGGATCCTTCTTCTTTGTTGTCGATGTCGTAGTCGTAAACCTTTGGGTATTTTTTGTATTTGTGGTGCGGTGCATATATGAGAGTGTGTGTATGTATTGGTGCATGAGGGCGGATGTGTGTGTATGTGCGAGTGCACACGCGTGCGTGTATATGGGTGTGTGTATATGTATATGTGTGCATGCAAGCATGCGTGGGAAAGGGGGGCTTAATATTATTATGTACTTAATATATACATTATATATATATATATATTTATTTATTTATTTATTTATTTATTTTATTTTTATATATTTTTTTTTTCTCTGTTGGTTGACGGCCGATTGCCTGCTACGCTACGCGAGGCGGATGGGGGGGACATGGGGTCAGAGAGAGAGTGTGGGTGTGTGCGGTGCGTGTGTGTGTATTGTGTGTGTGGAGAGAGAGAGAGAGAGAGAGAGAGAGAGAGAGAGAGAGAGAGAGAGAGAGAGAGAGAGAGAGAGAGAGAGAGAGAGAGAGAGAGAGAGAGAGAGAGAGAGAGAGATTCGGTCTGCTGCGGTGTCGTGCACAGCGCGAGAGGGAGAGAGGGCGGGGTGAGATGGTGTGTGTGTGTGTAGAGAGAGAGAGAGAGAGAGAGAGAGAGAGAGAGAGAGAGAGAGAGAGGTTCTATGCCTGCTGCCCGTGAGAAGGAGAGAGAGAGAGAGAGGGAAATTATCTGCGCCTTTGGGCTGAGAAAAAGGAGAGAGAGAGTGTGTGAGCCTTCGGGCTGAGAGAAGGAGAGAGATATGGGGTGAGGGATAGCGTGTGTGGTGTGTGGATAGAGAGGGTGTGTAAGGGAGGGAGTGTGTGTGGATAATAGAGAGAGAGAGAGAGAGAGAGTATTATCTGCGCCTTCACATGCTTATGTGTGAGAGAGAGAGGATGTGAGGGAGAGATAGGAGTGAGGTTGCGCCTTGTGGGCCGCCGGACAAGAGAGTGAGGGAAGGGGGGGGAGGTTTGGCAATGGAGTGGGGTAGGGGGAATGTGTGGGTGAGAGAGAGAGGGAATAGTATCTATTGTCTTGCATGGTAGCTTAAGGACGAGAGGAGGGGAGCAAGTCAATGGGTGGGAGTTCGGGAGAATATTAGCGGGCCAAGGGAGGAGGGAATGAGGCCCAGGGGAGGATGAGGCGAGCGGGTGGGGAAGAGGGGGAAGGGGTTAGGGGAAGAATATTAGCGGGCCGGGGGGGGGGGGGGGGGGGGGGTGTAAAGGGTGAGTGTAAGAATATGGGAGAGCGGAGGGGGGGTTTCCATGTGGCTCACACAAAGGGAGCACGAGAGAGGGGTCGGGGGTGAGTGCTCAAAGCTTGTGCCGGGGGGTGGTAAATTTGGGAGAGAGGGAGAGAGGATATTAGAGAGAGGTATGTAGGGAAAATGAGAGAGAGAGAGAGAGAGAGAGAGAGAGAGAGAGAGAGAGAGAGAGAGAGGGGGGTGTTATTTCATCCAATGCCCGTCGGGCGGGGGGGGAATAAGCTACGGGGAGGGCAGCCTGCTAGGCTGGGTTATGGACCAACAGGGTTGATGGTGATAAGGCCGGAAAATCGAAGGGGGGGGGGAGGAGGGGGGTTGTGTCATGCCCGTAGGGGTGTTGGGAGGATTGACCAGGCAGTGCCGAGCCCTCCAACAGTGCTGTCAAGGCTTCAACAGAGGAAAAATAAGTTTTTTTGTCTTTTTTTCTTTGATTTTCAAAAGTCGGCTATCATTAGCCCTCTCCCTTTGGCTAGAGGCATTCATGCTTCTAGCCCTTCTTTTGCTTCTTCAGCTGTAGAGTTAGAGGGTTCTCCCTCCTCTGGAATGTCTAGCATGAATTCTGGGTCAAACCTAAGAAAATGCCTTTTCAGTCTCCATCCATTGACCCTAGTCTTGTGAATTCTCCCATCTGCTTCCATCAGCTTATAGCTGCCGTTTTCATAGCGCTTCTTGATGATGAATGGCCCTTCCCATCTGGGTTGAAATTTCTTATCCTTCCTAGTGTCAAATCTGTTGTCGTATCGCAGTACTAACATGCCTTTTTCCAGTCCCTTTTCTTTAAGCCCTTGATTGAAAGTAAGCCGGCGTCGTTCTACCTGTGCTGCATAGTGATTGATTGCTTCTTCCCTATCCAATTGGAGTCTCTCCAGATTCAAGATGTGGTTTCGGAGGTTTACAATCGGGCGATGTGTCTAGCTAGCCAAAACTCGTAAGCTGGCTATCTGTACCTCAATGGGTAGAATTGCCTCCTTCCCATAAACCAGATGCAAAGGGGTGAAACCTAGTGATGTTCGCAATGTTGTTCCGTAGGCCAAAAGAGCTTCCATGAGATGTTTATCCCAGTCCCCTATGTGGTTGTTCACCTGTTTGGTGATGATTTTTCAAATCATTCCATTTACCTTCTCTACCAGACCATTGCATTGTCGATAGTATGGTGTGGAATGCCGACGTGTGATGCCTAACTTCTTCATCAGTTCTCCCACCAAATCACCTCTGAATCTTGGTCCTCTATCTGATATTATCTCAAGAGGAGTGCCAAAATGGCAAACGATATGCTCAAAAATGAACTTTGCCACCTCTTGGGCTGTAATGCGGGTGGTGGCCGTTGCTTCTGCCCATCGAGTCATGTAGTCTACACCCACTATGATGTACAGTTTACCTGATTGGGCCCTTGGTAAAGGACCGATTGCATCTATTCTCCATTTCTCAAAAGGGCCATATGAGATGATAGGGGTTTGTGGCTCGTAGGTTAACGTGCGATCACTGGCCACTTGACAAGCCTTGCATGTTTTACACCAATGGTGTACATCCCTGTTCAAACTAGGCCAAAAGTATCCTGCCTGTAGAATCTTCCTACCGGTGATATCTAGAGCAAAATGACCACCGCAGACTCCATCATGGAAACTTGAAATTACCTCTCTGATTTCACTGGAGGTTGGCACCCGCCTAAGAATTTGATCTTTGCCCTTACAATACAAGTGGTCGTCTATAAGGCGGTACCTAGTAGCCTTCCTTACCAGCCATTGTTTTTGGCCTTTGGTGTGTCTGGCTGGACATTCTCCTGTATCTAGAAAACTGATGACATCAGGCATAGCATCACTACCTTGGAAGAGGGGTAGCTTTAATTTGATCGCCCCCATGGGAACGTCTTGTATTCTTTCTTTAGCTAGCGCATCTGCCTCTTGATTTTCTGCTCTGGGGACATGGAATAGTTTCACTGCTTCAAAATTCTTTAGAAGGTCCTTCACTTGGCGAAATTGACCAAGTAAAACCTGATTTTTACAATCCCAGGTGCCATTTATCTGCCTTATCAAAAGCAAAGCGTCTTCGAACACATTTAGGCGCTGAATTCTTTGTGAAATACATTGTTCCAACCCAAGAATTAGGGCTGCATATTCTGCTTCATTTTTGGAGTGGGAGTGTAATAACTGCCCAATGGAGAATAATCTTTCTTGCCGTTCATTGAAAATGACCATGCCTGCTCTGCAGAATGATCCATTGTTCTCTTGTATGCTCCGTCAAAGAAAAGAGAGTGAGCTCTCTCTAGCCTAGGACTTTATATCGTTGGTGTTTCTTCCTTTGCTTCCGTGTTGACCTTCAACTTCTTCTCATAATGGCGATGAGTGATAATTCCCGCTAAACTAGCCCTAGTGGAGTTTTCTACTTGCATGGTGTAGTCAAACTCTTGTAGTCTAATTAACCACTTTGAGATCCTAGATGCAACATCCATGTGTCGCATTACATATGGGAAAACCTCCTTCATTGTCAGGATTACAAAGGGTCTAGGCAGGAGATAGGAGCGGAACTTTGTGGTAGCAAACATTAGTGCCAGAACCATGTGTTCTACTTTGGTAAATCCTTTTTCTGATGGGGTCATGACACGACTAGAGAAGTAAATAGGGTGCATGAAAGAATTTTTGGGGTCTTTTTGCATTAGCATTGCTCCGAGTGTATCACTTCCCACACTAGGGTTCACATAAAATGGCTCGTCCCAGTTAGGAGGTGAAATAGTGGGAAGCTTAGCTAGGATTTTCTTTACCGCAGTAAACTGCTGCTCATTCTCTTCATTCCATGAGAAGACATCTCTCTGGGTGAGTTGTTGTAGGGGAAGGACCACTTGAGATAGCGGGTGAATGAACCTACTTAAGTATCTTACCTTCTGAAGGAAAGAAACCAGCTGCTTGGCGGTGGTGGGTGACGATAAAGATACCAGGGCCTGAATCTTGCTAGGGTCAGCCTCGATTCCTTTTGCTGAAATTACATGACCAAGGAGAATGACTTTGCTTTCACCAATGTGACACTTGTCCACGTTGAGTTGGCCACCCAAGGTTTGAGTGAGCTCTCTCTAGCCTAGGACTTTATATCGTTGGTGTTTCTTCCTTTGCTTCCGTGTTGACCTTCAACTTCTTCTCATAATGGCGATGAGTGATAATTCCCGCTAAACTAGCCCTAGTGGAGTTTTCTACTTGCATGGTGTAGTCAAACTCTTGTAGTCTAATTAACCACTTTGAGATCCTAGATGCAACATCCATGTGTCGCATTACATATGGGAAAACCTCCTCCATTGTCAGGATTACAAAGGGTCTAGGCAGGAGATAGGAGCGGAACTTTGTGGTAGCAAACATTAGTGCCAGAACCATGTGTTCTACTTTGGTAAATCCTTTTTCTGATGGGGTCATGACACGACTAGAGAAGTAAATAGGGTGCATGAAAGAATTTTTGGGGTCTTTTTGCATTAGCACTGCTCCGAGTGTATCACTTCCCACACTAGGGTTCACATAAAATGGCTCGTCCCAGTTAGGAGGTGAAATAGTGGGAAGCTTAGCTAGGATTTTCTTTACCGCAGTAAACTGCTGCTCATTCTCTTCATTCCATGAGAAGACATCTCTCTGGGTGAGTTGTTGTAGGGGAAGGACCACTTGAGATAGCGGGTGAATGAACCTACTTAAGTATCTTACCTTCTGAAGGAAAGAAACCAGCTGCTTGGCGGTGGTGGGTGACGATAAAGATACCAGGGCCTGAATCTTGCTAGGGTCAGCCTCGATTCCTTTTGCTGAAATTACATGACCAAGGAGAATGACTTTGCTTTCACCAATGTGACACTTGTCCACGTTGAGTTGGCCACCCAAGGTTTGAGTGAGCTCTCTCTAGCCTAGGACTTTATATCGTTGGTGTTTCTTCCTTTGCTTCCGTGTTGACCTTCAACTTCTTCTCATAATGGCGATGAGTGATAATTCCCGCTAAACTAGCCCTAGTGGAGTTTTCTACTTGCATGGTGTAGTCAAACTCTTGTAGTCTAATTAACCACTTTGAGATCCTAGATGCAACATCCATGTGTCGCATTACATATGGGAAAACCTCCTCCATTGTCAGGATTACAAAGGGTCTAGGCAGGAGATAGGAGCGGAACTTTGTGGTAGCAAACATTAGTGCCAGAACCATGTGTTCTACTTTGGTAAATCCTTTTTCTGATGGGGTCATGACACGACTAGAGAAGTAAATAGGGTGCATGAAAGAATTTTTGGGGTCTTTTTGCATTAGCACTGCTCCGAGTGTATCACTTCCCACACTAGGGTTCACATAAAATGGCTCGTCCCAGTTAGGAGGTGAAATAGTGGGAAGCTTAGCTAGGATTTTCTTTACCGCAGTAAACTGCTGCTCATTCTCTTCATTCCATGAGAAGACATCTCTCTGGGTGAGTTGTTGTAGGGGAAGGACCACTTGAGATAGCGGGTGAATGAACCTACTTAAGTATCTTACCTTCTGAAGGAAAGAAACCAGCTGCTTGGCGGTGGTGGGTGACGATAAAGATACCAGGGCCTGAATCTTGCTAGGGTCAGCCTCGATTCCTTTTGCTGAAATTACATGACCAAGGAGAATGACTTTGCTTTCACCAATGTGACACTTGTCCACGTTGAGTTGGCCACCCAAGGTTTGCAGCCTGGTTAAGCCATCATAGACTTTGCTTAAATGAAAGACTCGTAAGCTATAAATGCAAAAATCATTTATGAAAACCCGTATTGATGTTTCAAAGTAGGGTTGAAAAAAAAAAGTCACATAGCGTTGAAACGTGGCCGGGGCGTTAGTGAGACCAAACAGCATCACTCTGTAGGCAAACATCCCCAAGGTGTGATGAAGGTTGTCTTTTTCTGATCCTCCTCCTCAATGCTAATCTAGAAGTATCCTGAGTAGCCATCGCATACTGTGTATCGCTCGTGACCGGCCACTTCATTGAGTATTTCATCCTGGAATGGGAGGGGAAAGTGGTCCCTCTTCGTGGCTGCATTGAGAGGTTTATAATCCACACAGACTCTCCACTTACCATTTTTTTTTGGTGTGACTACTACTGGGGAGACCCATTCTGAGTCTTCGACAGGGTAGATGAAACCTGCTTGTAGCAAACTTCTCACTTCTTTAAGCAAGGCCTCTTGTTGGATTACTCCAAGTCTTCTGAGCTTTTGTACTATGGGTTTACTGCCTTCCTTGAGCTTTATGTGGTGTTGTACTACTCTAATTCCTTTGATCTTATCATAGCCATCAATGAACAAAGTAGTGAAGTTACCTAGCATGGAGACGTACTCCTTCCTTTCTTTATTGGTTAACTCATTTGAGAGCATTTTTTGTAGCTTACCTGCATTCTCCCAAGACTGCATACCTAATGATCCCTCTTGGTTTGTTGAGGTTGTTTCAGATTGTGTTAATCTGTTCGGGTCTTTAAGAATGACCCCCATTACTTCGATGCTACTGTCACTCCGTCGGTGGTGGTCGTCTCTTCCCCTGAGGTAGACGAGTAGTCGCTGGTGGACTCATCTTCTGAAGCCTCCAAAATCATGTTGCCCTGCTTTCTAGTACTCATGTCATAGAATATGGACTTCCATTTAGCATCCTTCATTTGGATCATCTCGGTGCTCCAGTCTTGTTTAGCTTCCATAGCCATAAGCCAAGGCCTCCCAAGAATGATGGGGTAGCCCTCCCCTTTGTGTGGCATGACGAAGATGTCTACCTCCACTTTTGTATTGAATGCTTTTACTTTGACTGCATTTACAATGCCTCCGCATTTGACTCTTACATTGTTTGCCATCTTGGCTTGGTAGGGTGCCGGCCTACTTACCTCTAGACCTAGATGATGCATCATCTTTTCACTCATGACGCATATATACGCTCCACCATCTATGTAGACGTTTGAAATTTGTTGCCCCTTGATGTGAGTGTCCATGGTTGGCAGGATGTCGTCGAGATCCCTCCCAGAGATAGCCCCAGCTATCCTGGGCCTTGATTTCTTGGTACTTATCATTTTTGTCCATTGCATCCTCATTCTGAGTGCAGGGTGGAGTAAGTGGGACCAAGTTATCTTCGGGCCCTGCACTAACACATCCTGAACTAAGTCATAGGGTTTTGCATACTCACCTACTGAGAAGTCCACGATGTTTATCTTCCGCCGCGGTTTAGCTGCTTGCTTGCTAGACTCGGACTTTCCTTTCATCTTCTCTTCTCTTTGAGATGCCTCCTCGTGCCTCGCACGTTTCACTCCCATAGCATCCACTTATTCTACCTTCTCATTTTTTTTGTGCTTCTCTCGACCTGATTCTTCTACCTTCGCCTTCCCTTTAGCCTCGAAGCTAATAACACTCACCGCTTGGTTCACAGTAGGTGGTGGGGGTAGTGGCGGAATGAGAGGTTGGGGTGGTGGTTGCTATTGTATAGGTGGTCGAAGGATTTGGACCGGTGGGATTGGTCCTAGTTGCCTAGGTGGTGGTGGTCTTGCTCTTGGCAGAGAGATCTAATTCTGTCTCCCCCCTCTATTGAAATTCTGCCTCCTCGGGTGTGGGCAATAGTACATTCCATGGCCATCTTCTCCGCAGTTGTAATAGTGGTACTCTGGAATCTGCCTGTTGAGATGTCGAGCTCTACACCTTGAGCTGGCATCCACTACGGGTCTTGGCCGCTTACGGCATTTACTCACTGGCGCGTTAGGTGACCGACACGGAGGATCTCTGCCAGTGATTCTACAGCTGGACTACACTTATAGTGCCAGCCTAGTACGCTTCTAGCGAGTTCACACTTAGTGACCGCATGTACATATGTGCTACTTTTCAGCTATAGCACTTAGTCATTTTGTACTCTCTTTTCAGTGAAGAAGAAGAAGAAGCTTTCCATCTCTGTGTGCTTTGTGTTTGTCTTGTGTAGCTCTCTTGCATCCTCATTCTTTACATGGTATTAGAGCCTGGTGCAAGCAAGAGAGGCTAAGAGACCAAGAGCATCACAATCCCTTCGTTCGCAATCCACGACCAGATGCCGAAGGCGCCTCGCGCAGCGAATTTTTTTTTATAGGGGTTTTTCGCACAAGTTTCTGAACAGGTCTCCAAAGTGCAGTATACAGAGATTTACTGTACAAGTACAGTGGTTGTGAAACGCTTGATTGTGGACACTCGTTGAGTGTAGAAAGCGTTACAGGAACCACGATAGCAGGTTCAACAGATTTGCAGGTTTTTGCAGATTGCAGCTATTTTGTCTTAGTGCTTCAAGATGTCTGACGGTTTCAGTCAGATTGTTACTGAGAAGCTTGAGAAAAATAACTACCCTGCATGGAAGTTCAGAATAACAAATTTACTAAAAGGAAAAGGTTATTGGGACTATGTAGAAGGAGACAATGAAAAGGAACCAGAGATTCCCGAGGCAAATGCTACAGCAGAACAAAGGAAAGCTTTGAGGGACTGGCAACAAGGCCAGAGCAAAGTGATGTATTGGCTGTCTATGAGCATCACAGATGGCATGATGGGCTATCTACAGGATGCTGAAACCCCCGCCATTGCATGGAGAAACTTAGGTAGAGTGTTCGAGGTGAACACCAAGGCCAGGAAGCTTCAACTAAAGTCGGAGCTAAATCAGGTTAAGAGGAACAACCTCTCAATCAATGATTATGCCTTGAAGATCAAGAGTATCATTGAGGCTCTTGGATCTATTAAAGTCTCAGTGGAAGACGATGACATTGTCCGTGCATGTTTGGATGGTCTAGGAGATGAGTATGTACATTTTAGGTCTTCCATGAATACAAGAGATGACATCCCCGTGTTCCAAGATTTGATTTCTATGCTTATTCTTGAGGAGAAGAACCTTGACACATCTTCTTCTCATGGCAGAAATAATTCTGAATGGGCCTTCTATTCTAACTCCAACAGAGGTAGAGGTAGAGGTCATGGTCGAGGCCCAAGGGGTTGCAGGGGCCAATTTTTGGAAGGTCAATCAAATCAAAACAATACAAGTGGCAGGGGAAATCAGTCTCAAGGCAGGGGGAGTCAAAGAGGTCGTGGTGCAGGATCAAGCAGGCAGCAACATACTCCAGATAGTAGAGAATGTTGGACTTGTGGTGAAAGAGGTCACATGTCACGTGACTGTCCAAAGGGAAAAGCAAGTAGAAAGAGAGAACAGGGCAACTATGCATCTACTAGCAGAGATGCAGATGACAGCAAAAACGAGCGCATGTTTGTTATGCAACATGTAATGAATACAATGACTGCAGAGAATTCCACCCAAGATGATGTTTGGTATGTGGATTCACGTGCCTCTAATCACATGACGTCTCGTGGAGAGTGGTTTAGAGATATGTGCAAACCAGATGTGTCAGGCTATGTGCAGACAGGAGATGACACAGCTCACCCCATTGCTCATGTAGGGGACATACCTCTAAATACGAAGAGTGGGAAATCAAAGTACTTAGCAGATGTACTTCATGTCCCAAACATTACAAAGAATCTTGTTTCTGTTGGACAAATGGTTGAGCAGGGTTTGCAGGTTCGCTTCAATCCAAATGGCTGTTATGTAGAAGATTTCCAGAATGGCTGTAAGCTGATCACAGAGGGCAAATGTGTGGGCAGAATGTTTACGCTGAATGTAGACATGCCTGAGGTAAAAGCTGCATTATTTGCACAGGGCACAGGTGTTGTGGCTGATGTTGACATTTGGCACAAACGCATTGGCCATGTCAATGAGCAGAGATTGCGCAGCATGCAATCAAAACAGATTGTAAAAGGTTTGCCCAAATTCAAGGTGGATGGTATGCATAAAGTGTGTGCAGCATGCCAGTTTGGAAAACAGTCAAAGGGCTCATTTCCACATGAGCGCAATGTATGTAAAAGGCCACTTGAGGTGGTGCACACAGATGTTTGGGGTCCAACCGATACTGCAAGTATACATGGTTGCAGGTATTATGTCTCTTTCATTGATGACCATACAAGGAAAGTATGGGTCTACTTCATGCGTAACAAAAGTGAAGTGTTTGGTCACTTTCAAGACTTCAAAGTCATGATTGAGAAGGAGACAGATATGCATATCAAGACATTGAGGTCAGATGGAGGGGGAGAGTACTTCTCCAATGATTTTTCAGATTTTCTGCGAATGCATGGTATACACAGGCAGTTTACATGCAGATATACTCCACAGCAGAATGGGGTCGCAGAAAGGAAAAACAGGCACATTGCAGAGGTTGCACGTGCATTGATGAATGAGAAGAACATGCCTCATCATTTCTGGGCTGAAGCTGTAAATACAGCTGTGTACATTATGAACAGGACACCTACAGCTGCGGTGCATGATGTAACACCTGAGGAAAAGTTTACAGGTACAAAGCCTGATTTGGCACACTTGAAAGTGTTTGGCTGCATAGCTTACGTGCATGTACCAGATGAGTTGCGTAGGAAATTGGATCCTAAAGCGGAGAAATGTATTCTTGTGGGATATTCCCTTGAACAAAAGGGGTACAGGTGCTACAATCCTACTACACGAGAATTACGAGTGAGCAGAGATGTAGTCTTTGATGAGATGAGCAGCTGGTACAGTAATGCACATGGCACTATTGGGGCTGATGTAAAAGATGATGTGGTTGTACAAAATGTGAGGCCACAGTCACAGGTTTTGAGTGGACCACAAGAGTCCTCTTCTCGTGGCTCTGTTGAGAAACCATGGAATGGTAGACTACGTACGCAGGTTACTCCACAAACAGGTACAGGGAATGTATCACGAAAAGGAAAGGAAAAGGTTGATGAACCTCCCTTTATGGTTGATGCATCATCAGGTTTTTCACATGTAGACATGGATTCAGATGGTTCTGAACAAAGTCTTGATGAGGAATTTGGAATTCCGGCTGTCAGGACACCTGGTGTAAGGAAAGTACAAGAAGATGCTAGAGGGCAAAGGAGTGACCCAGGACCGCGCAGATCTAATAGAGTCAGAAATCCAGTTCAGAAATTGACTTATGATGGGTATCTAGTGCATCACCAAGCCTACATGGCTAAGGTGATACAGGATGTGGAGCCCACATGTTTTGAGGATGCAGTTGGAAATGTGCATTGGGATGATGCAATGAATGAAGAGATGGCTGCATTGGAAGCAAATGACACATGGGAGTTGGTGCCATTGCCAAGTGGCAAGAAAGCTATTGGCTGTAAATGGGTGTATAAAACCAAGCATAAGGCTGATGGTAACATTGAGCGTCACAAGGCAAGGCTGGTCGCAAAGGGTTATGCACAGACGTATGGCATAGACTATGAGGAGACCTTTGCTCCAGTGGCAAAGATGACGACAGTGAGAGCTGTCATAGCAGTGGCTGCATCTAGAGGATGGATTATGCATCAAATGGATGCAAAGAATGCCTTCTTGAATGGTGAGTTGCAAGAGGAAGTGTATATGGATCAGCCACCTGGTTATGTCGATCCAGGTTACCCAGATTATGTATGCAGACTTCTCAAAGCTTTGTATGGTTTGAAGCAGGGCTCTAGAGCATGGTATGACAGGATTGCCAAGTATCTTGTCAGTATTGGTTTTAAGAGAGCTCATGCTGATCATTCACTCTATGTACGTGAGAGTGATGTGGGGATTGTGGTCACTACCATATATGTAGATGACCTTATTATTGTTGGTGACAATGCTATGGAGATTGACCATGTGAAGGGTCTTCTCAAACAGGAGTTTGAAATGAAAGATTTAGGCGAGTTGCGCTACTTTCTTGGCATTGAAGTGATCAAGACTCCAGAGGGTGTATGGCTATCACAGAGACAGTATGCTTTGGACATGTTGTCAAAGTATGGTATGGCTGATTGTAAGCCAATTTCTATTCCCTTGGATGTGAATGCAAAGCTGAGTGCAGAGAAGGGTGATGTTGTTGAGGATGTCAACATGTATAGGAAGATTGTGGGTAGTCTAATCTACTTGACTATCACAAGGCCAGACTTGAGCTACACAGTAGGCTTGGAGAGTCAGTTCATGAAACTTCCGAGGAAGCCACATTTGGATGGAGTACGATGCACACTTAGGTATGTGCAAGGTACTCTTGACTACGCATTGTTCTATGCAACAGATGCACCATTAGCATTGTATGGGTATACAGATGCAGATTGGGCAGGTAGCATTGTTGATAGGAGATCTATGAGTGGATTCATGTTCTCTTTTGGGAGTGCTGCTATTACTTGGAGCAGCAAAAAGCAGCCTACGGTTGCTTTATCGAGCACAGAGGCCGAGTACAGAGGTGCAGCAGTTGCGGCGTGCGAGGTAGCTTGGCTACACACATTACTTGAGGACTTGGGAGTGCAGGTGGACCAGCAGATTTTCATCCATTGTGACAACCTCAGCAGCATGCAGTTGGCTAGGAACCCAGTGTTCCATGCCAGGACCAAACACATAGAGGTCCATTACCACTACGTTCGAGAGCGAGTGTTGGCGGGCGACATCGACTTGGTCTACGTCAGCATAGAGGAGCAGATAGCGGATATCTTTACCAAGGCCCTCGGAGCTGAGAAGCTTCGACGTTTCCGGACTATGCTTGGACTCTGCGACATGCAGAGCTCGAGGGGGAGTGTTGAGATGTCAAGCTCTACACCTTGAGCTGGCATCCACTACGGGTCTTGGCCGCTTACGGCATTTACTCACTGGCGTGTTAGGTGACCGACACGGAGGATCTCTGCCAGTGATTCTACAGCTGGACTACACTTATAGTGCCAGCCTAGTACGCTTCTAGCGAGTTCACACTTAGTGACCGCATGTACATATGTGCTACTTTTCAGCTATAGCACTTAGTCATTTTGTACTCTCTTTTCAGTGAAGAAGAAGAAGAAGCTTTCCATCTCTGTGTGCTTTGTGCTTGTCTTGTGTATCTCTCTTGCATCCTCATTCTTTACACTGCCTTCGTTGTCCCGTTCCTTGTTCTGGGTTTCTGCCAGATGCATGCCCTTGCTGCACCATATGCACAGATAAACTCTCTAGTTAGGCGGTGATGCAACTCAGTAGGTCTTGCTGCTCTTCTAATGCCTCCTGCGGTTGGACTCTATGATTGGCTGTTGCAGCCACTGGGGTTGGTCGGGCCGAGCTTGTTTCCTCTCACTCGTTTACTCTTGCTTGCATGTGCAGCTTCTTGTCTTTAAGGCGGGCTACTTCGACTGCCAACTCATATGTTGCAAGAAACCTTCCCTTCACCTTCTCTCTAAGCGGCGACCATAGACCAGCAATGAAACGGTCCTTCTTTAGGAAATTAGACGCTCCTTCACCTTCCTCCAGTGAGGCAACCCATCTCTCCCATAAGTCCACAAATTTGGACTTGTAGGTGGCATACTCCAGTAGGCCTCCCTGCTTTAATTCTGTCACTAGCAGCCATAGCTTCTCCAAGGTTGTGCCTCCACCAAACCTCTTTACAAAATCAGCCCTTAACACATCCCATGAATTCTTGGTAGCCTGGGGCAATGCATTAACAAGCAATGTCAAAATCATCCAAAAAGTCGGTGGTGGTGAGATTCTCTCACTTCTTTCCACTGAACGTGGGGAAAGAAACACTTGCCATGGTGGTGACTCAGGAAATTACAAACCTTTTTTTTTTAACATTAACAGTAGCGGCTCATAGCGGCTTTTTACAGGGGTGGGTGGATAGGTTAAAACAGGATAAAGATAGAGACATTAAAGGAATGATGGTAATCTTATATGGGGAGAATGATAGGGTTTGGGGAATTGAGGATTTCTCCTAGTACCGCCGCACCGAATAGGTGTACGATCTTCTGTTGGTAGAAGACTTTCCTATCTACATAAATATTCACATGCATATGCTGCAGGAATGTGAACGGGAATGTCGTCGGCCCATTTTCCATCATGCACAGAGGGTGGAATACTTACTTATACTCTTACCGTGCCAGTATTGATGATTCGGCACATCCACAAGAGGTCGTCACCTTTCATGGGATCTACCTTTCCTTCGTTGCTCAGCACGTACAGGGTGATGGAGACGCGTCTGACCACTCCCAGCCTCTTGGCTAACAACAATTGCAGGTAATTTCCATAGTCGGCGTGTTGCATGAATTCTACTCCATTCAGTTGCAACTTGTCCCCAGCCCACTGGGTTTCTCCCATGGTAGAGAGTTTCTTCAGGATAAGTTGTACAGGGAGAGGAGGAAGATCCTCCACTCGCTTTCCAAAACAGCGAGAGCAGTAGCCAAATCACTCTTCTCTAGGACATGAGAATCTTCTTACCACTTCTTCTTCCGGATTGTTGAAGTGGATTGGTAGCACTCGCATGCGTCGTGAAAATCGGTAGGCGACCTTCCGCCGCTTAGCTTCGGATGACTTCTTCTTTGACAAAGTGGGTACAACCTGGCTTTATGATCTTGAAGCACTTGCTTGGCCAGATGCTTCTCCCTTCGGGGTCATGTGTTTCCAGACTGGCTTATCGTCTCCTTGCCTTTGGATCGAGCAGCCCCTTTAGGCCACTTTGGAGTTATAACTTTCACTGCAGTTTCTTTACGGAAAAGAGGTCTCACCGTTTGATTCCCTTCCTTGATGTGAATGAATTCTTCGCGATGAATGTCGATGTAGATGACTTCAACCCTTTCGCTGCCTTTGTTGATGGCACTCATTGATAGTGTGCCTTGGTTGACAACAGTGATGGCACTTCACCAACCTCCCACCTGATGCTTTCAATTTATGTTTAGAACGAGCGACACGAGATGCAGGATTTACCTCTTGAATGCTGACGACACTGCAGCTTGGGAGTAGCACCTCAACGAAGGCGGCTAGTGCCTCCTTCGTCTCCTCTTCTTTCCTCCTCCAGTTAGAAAATTCCTTCAGCCATTTGTCCATGATTGATAGTGGGCGTCACTTTCAGCATTGTAAACTGAAGGGTCTTAGAAAGCCCTCCTTAGTGGGGGAACCAAATGACGGACGCAAAGCAGACCCCGAACCCCGATGGCCTCTAAAACGCCGGGGGCTGAACAGGGGGCACCACCTAGCTTTGAGCGGCTAGGATGCAAACCACGATGATATGAACACCGCACACTTACACACCGAGAGAGAGAGAGAGAGAGAGAGAGAGAGAGAGAGAGAGAGAGAAATTTGCAAATGATGAAAACCCTCGGGGGTGTGAGGGTGAATTATTTATGCAATATTTACAAAGTGGCACGCCGTGGTGGTAGAGAGGTAGGAAGAGGAGGTGATGCAACCTACTTGGTGCGTTCTCTAAGACGACTCAATGATTGTGAATACTTGCTACCATGAGCGTGTATACGTGTGTGCATCGACCATTGGAGTCAAGATATGGACATGGTTCCCTTTGCATGGTGCAATTCCCAAGGCAAACCGAACACACAAGCCCCCTTCCCCGTGATGGTGATAGTGTCAATCCTTCCCACTACACTCTACTAAATGCTTGGCTCCTCATAAACTGCCCCCCCCCCCGATAGTGACCTCTCAGTGCCAATTTATAGGTGTTGGCTGCTTGGATTATGATATTGTGGTTAGGGTAAGCTTAATCGGGGAGACAAAGCAAGTAGTGGGCCCAGTGTGGTTGACCCTTGCTTTGTTTTGGGAGGTTATTAAAAGATGGGAATCTCTAGGTGGGCCTTTGTGACCATCACATAGAGAGAGGACATTTACAAAAAGAAATGGGAATTTACAATGGCTCGGGTGAAAAATGAAGAAAATAGTGAAAATAACCTATAAATTACTGGAATGGCATCGTGGTTGCGTGTTGTCGGTGCATCGGTGTCGTGCGTACTTCTTTTCGAGGTCGGACGAGGCATGCCTTCGGCGCATTTTCTCTTTCTGTTGTTGGCGGCGCGTGCTTTGGATCCTTCTTCTTTTTCGTCGATGTTGTAGTCGTAAACCTTTGGGTTTTTTTTGTATTTGTGGTGCAATGCGTATATGCGTGTGTGTGTGTGTGTATGTATTGGTGCATGAGGACGGATGTGTGTGTATGTGCGAGTGCACATGCGTGCATGTATGTGGGTGTGTGTATATATATGTGTATGTGCACAAGCGTGCGTGGGAAAGGGGGGCTTAATATTATTATGTACTTAATATATACATTATATATATATATATTTTTTGTTTTCTTTGCTGGTTGATGGCCTGCTTGCTACGTTACGCGAGGTGGATGGTGTCAGTGAGAGAATGTGGGTGTGTGCGGTGTGTGTGTGTGTATTGAGAGAGAGAGAGAGAGAGAGAGAGAGAGAGAGAGAGAGAGAGAGAGAGATTCGGTCTGTTGCGGTGTTCTGCACAGCGCCAGAGGGAGAGAGGGCGGGGTGAGATGGTGTGTGTCTGTGTGTAGGGGGAGAGAGAGAGAGAGAGAGAGAGAGAGAGAGAGAGAGAGAGAGAGAGAGAGAGAGAGAGAGAGAGAGAGAGAGAGAGAGAGAGAGAGAGAGAGAGAGAGGTTCTACACCTGATGCCCATGAGAAGGAGAGAGAGAGATAGAGAGGGAAATGATCTGTGCCTTCGGGCTAAGAAAAAGGAGAGAGAGAGAGTGTGTGTGTGTGAGCCTTCGGGCTGAGAGAAGGAGAGAGATATGGGGTGAGGGAGAGGGAGGGATAGGGTGTGTGGTGTGTGGATAGAGAGGGTGTGTAAGAGAGGGAGTGAGTGTGGATAATAGAGAAAGAGAGAGAGAGAGAGAGAGAGAGTATTTTTTGCACCTTCACAGGCTCGTGAGAGAGAGAGAGAGGGTGTGAGGGGGAGATAGGAGTGAGGTCCGCGCCTTGTGGGCCACTGGACAAGAGAGTGAGGGAAGGGGGGGGAGGTTTGGCAATGGAATGGGGTAGGGGGAATGTGTGGGTGAGAGAAAGAGGGAATAGTATCTACTGTCTTGCATGGTAGCTTAAGGACAAGAGGAGGGGAGCAAGTCAATGGATGGGAGTGAGGTAGAATATTAGCGGGCCAAGGGAGGAGGGAATGAGGCCGAGGGGAGGATGAGGCGAGCGGGTGGGGAAGAGGGGGAAGGGGTTAGGGGAAGAATATTAGCAGGCCAAGGGGGGGGGGGGGGGGGGGGGGGGGGGGGGGGGGGGGGGGGGGGGGGGGGGGGGGGGGGTAAAGGTTGAGTGTAAGAATACGGGAGAGCGGAGGGGGGTTACCATGGGCTCACACAGAGGGAGCACGAGAGAGGGGTCGGGGGTGAGTGCGCAAAGCTTGCGCCTGGCGGGGGGGTGGTACATTTGGGAGAGAGGGAGAGAGGATATTAGAGACAGGTATGTAGGGAAAATGAGAGAGAGAGAGGGGGTGTTATTTCATCCAATGCCCGTCGAGCGGGGGGGGGGAGAAAGGGTATCTGAAGCCGATGGCAGCCGGCGAGGCTGGGGTATGGACCAACAGGGCTGAGGGTGATAAGGTCGGAAAATCAAAGGCGGGCGGGGGTTGTGTCATGCCCGTATGGGTGTTGGGAGGATTGACCAGGTGGTGCCGAGCCCTCCAACAGTGCTGCCAAGGCTTCAACAGAGGAAAAATAAGTTTTTTTTTTCTTTTTTTATTTGATTTTCAAAAGTCGGCTATCACCTCCAAGGTCTATACTGTACGGCCAGATGGACAGGTTGACATGGATAGTGTCGGGATTGAGATGAGACAGCGGGTTCGCCAGCTCGCGGAGGTGCAATTTTCTAGCACCATCATGACATCTTGGACTCATCAAGACCACAAAAAATCAATTATATAGTGGAGACCATCATGAGAGAGTATCGGCCTGCTCCGGTTTCAGCAGAGCTTCCAAGGAGGTGGATCACGAATGTTGCATGGGACACCGTGAAACATCGTCGAGATGCAACTCGTCAGGATTTCAGGCAGGGCTCGCTGAAGCCTTCGGGCATCTCACACGAGTCATGGCAACAGATCATGGAGGAGGAGGAGACAGCGGTCACGCAGTTCAGACAGCAGCGTCTTGCCGCGGAGGTACGTAGGGACACTAGGGGCACATCTCATCTTGGCAGCGGAGGCTTCGACACCTTTCGCTATGAGTTTGTGAGTTTCCATCCAATCCTGGCTATGGAGTTTTTTTTCAAGAGCCATGAATCACGTATTCTTAAGTACTTTGGTTTTTATATAAACACAGAATCTTGCAATGCATCGAGAGCCCAACACGCTAGGAGGAGACAGATGGATATCGAAAAGGCGTTTATGATGTATTGAATGATCTTGCTGCCGCCATAGGCGAGACTGTAGACTGGGAGGCCTTAGAGTCTCGCTGATCGACTGAGGTGAGACGTTTGATCGAGACAAATAATATGTGTTAGTTGCCTTAATTAATTAAGTATATGTGAAGTAATATCATCCTAATTTTGTGACTTGTCCCTTTATGTGCAGGTTGTGACGCGTGAGTCATCAGTGGTTTTTCTATATATGTTTTGTGAGACACAGACACATCTCTATGTTTCTTTCTTGTATAGACATGCACATATAGGTGTTGAGCATGGTTTTGGTTATGGTTTTGATTATAGTTATGGTTATGGTTATGGCTGGTTTTGATCATGGTTTTGGACATGGTTATATATTGTTTTGGACAGGTGTTTATCATGGTTTTAGTTATGGTAATTATGCAGGATTTAACGAACTTTATGGTTATGGTTATTGTTTTGTTTATGGTTATGGTTTTGCACAAAGTTCGTTATATATGAAGTTCAATTCGTTTTTACAGCAGATGTGTTAAGTATACATGTCATATGTGGAAATCTTAGTTTACAGCAGCTTGAGATGTGCAGGAAGGAGGAACCTTCTGAAGTGGTGGACCTAGATCCTATGTACTTATTGAAAGAAGCTTTGGAAGGATTCTCAAATACAGATGCTAAGGTTACCAATCAATCTAGATTCATGCATGAGAAATTTTGTTTAGATGAAGTTGATGATGACCTTATGCAGTTGTTGGATGATGCTCTACTTGATTTTGAGCCTCTACAAGATAGAGAATTGTTGTCTGATGCATCTTTTAAGCCTAATGAAGAGAGTTTTGCCAGAGACTTGATGTATTTAGATATGCATGATTGGGATTTCAATAGTAGTGAGAGTGAGGGTGCACTAACAATGCTTTTATCTGTGATTGAAAATAGGAAATTGGATGAGCCAGTTACACAGGGAATATGGCACTACTATCTAGTGATACCTGATGCTATATGGATAAGATTTTACCCTATGATGTAGGAGATTTTGAGCTAGCTTTTGACCCAAGAGGTGATATATATATGCATGGTCTGGGAAATTGACTTATATACCATATGATCCAGGCGGTTTTCATGAAGATTTGTGGGTTAATTTATGTTTATGCTCCTGGAGGATAGTACAATTTTTAAAAAAATAAATGCTCCCTGTGGGACACGTGTCTAACCTCACTATCCTATTTTATTGCAAGAACCACGATTAAATTTTCAATCCATGGGATGAAGCTGACTCGACTAGTGTATAGAGGCCACAAGAGGTTGTCAATCTCTCTAAAAACAACTAACAACTCGCATCTAACTCATGCTACACTCAAGTGACAGAAATCACTAAAAGCCAATCGCTCATCGGCAAACAAATCACATCCGTTGCAGCATCAAATGACATCCAAACGTAATGAAACTTCTAGGACATGTTAATAAGACCTAAAAAAACATGCTTATGGTCTCAAATCCCTCTTTACATCAAGTGCCAAAATCGCGATTATTACTAGCAATGGATTTTTGACCTAGTCATTTTCGACCCAAAATGCATCTAAATGCTTAGCAATGATGTCCCAATACCCACCTCTGCTTAGTTTTTGACTTGAAAGTGTAAATTCCTAGTTATGATAAAATTAGGCCACGGGTCGACGACGCCAAAAGATACGAATACGTCAATGCGTAGAGCTCTTACCCGCGGTTGCAATCCAACAAACACGACTACAATGTGACAACCGGTGAGGAAGTAGGAAGCGCGAGAAGGAGAGAGGTGAGCGCGGTTAGCTCGTGCTGTGTATTTCATTATCCAAAACTTAGTAATAACTTACAAAAATTGGCTTTTATACCTTAGCCAAGGTTTTTGGTGGTCAAAACTAATAATCTGGGAGTTCTACCAAAGATTGTTAATGACAGGTTGATACAATCTGGAAGTTTGTAGCCCCCGCTCATCAATTACAAGGTTTATACAAAAAAATGAGAGTTACAATATTCTCAATTTATCAAAGTAATAAGTGTTTTTAAAACAGTAATAAGTCCCTTGACACAGCTTTATGGGCTGAAGTAGTCTTTGGGTTGGCGGCTGACGAGGTGGTCTTTAAGTGCTATTAGAGCCTTTTGATATTTGATTTTCCGTTCCTTATTTGGCACTTGCAAGAACTGCATAGTTACTCTGTTTTTCAGCTCCACTACTGAGTAGCCTACAAAACTTGAGGTCAGGTTGCTGATCACTGGCGCAAATAGCTTCGTTCGTTAAGTGAAGAAATTGTGTAGAACGCTTCCTTGAATGCTAGCATATTGTGAGAAGGTAGAAACATGCACCTGACATAGAAGCCATAGAGAAATTCTTCGGAAGGTTGGCCACTGAGATCATAGCACAACCATTTGTTACCCTCGAGGAATGAAATCCAAGGGAAACCTGCTTGCTCTAGCTCATTGAACACTTTGATGCAGGTGAGCAGTATTGGGTAGATTTTGTATAACATAGAACATGACAAATCTAGTAGACTTTTAAAGAATGACATGGTGCCCTTTAGGGTTTTCACCATGTATTCTTCAATCCGCTATCCCTCCTCTGGAGCAAGTAATCTGGGGTAATTCAGCCAAGTTGTCCACTTCTTTAGTAGTGCATCATGTGCTATCCAGGTCCTTACTCTTGGTACAAGACAGAAGGTACGATCCTTTTGCAGGGCTGTAGGTGCTCTTGTGAACAGAATCAAGTACCTCGGATTCCTGTTCAGCCACCTCAACCTCCACTTTGGGTGGGCTTGATCTGTGCCCTCGACTTTCATGTTGGTGTAAAGACCTTTCTTTTACTTGTAGCAACTTCACTTTGATCAGAGGATAGGGAAGGGATTGTTGGTGCCATTGCACATTTATTTGATTGGGAGTGAGTTGCGTGACATTGATGGAATTCCACTGCTCATCTACCTCTTGTGTAACTTTGTCCTTCAGTGCATTTTCTTCAGCCTTTGAGAGCTTGTGCTACAAACGAGAGCGTGGCTGCCCTGCAAAATACCCAAAATAACACAATAAAAAACATAAAATAGACTAATCGGCATACCTGGCACAATCACGTGATCGCATGATCACAAGATACGCGAACAGAGAGAGACAAAGAACGAGAGAGATTGAGCGAGCACGTGCAGGCACACCTCCTAGAGAGGAGTGCTACGCCGGCACGGCGAGAGGGAAGAGAGGAGATATGAGAAGAGCAACACAAACACTGGGTGCAATCTCCCCCCATGCAAGAGTGACCATTTTCCTCTTGCACGTATTTGTTTTATAGATTTCTTGAATGGTCAAATGTGAGTACAAACTGGCCGGCCGGACATAAATGGCCGAAGCTCATAATGAGCACTTGAATAATAAAATATACATGAATAATATTTTCGAATGCGTAGGCCTAGCTTGTCCAAGACTTTTTCACCTGTAATCTGCAATAAATCATAAAATATCAATTCTATAACATACCTCTCCGTTGAAAAGCAACGCCCTCAGTTGCGAAGATAAAAATCTGCAAACAATACTTGTTAAAAACAGTGATTAGTATGTTGTGTCAAAAACATCACATAATATATGAAACTGAACAACATTAGCTTATGCCTGCCGTCATCCACATACTACCTATTCTAGTGTCCCATACCACTAGAATATGTAGTATATGTCATACCCTGATGAATGAGGATATCACTGGTCACACTCATCATTAATCTCATAATGTCAATCTCATCACATAAATACTGCTGTAAAAATCACCAAATACTAAATCCCAATCCAATTCCAATTCCACAATATAAATCCAAATCCAAATCATTTTCATTATGTACCCGGGTAACAAAATCATGCCAGTTACAGTGGTGGCCAACCCACTACAACATGATTTTGTGATTGGTGTTGCCTAAATCGACGAATCTACACCAATAAGACAGGCTGCCTAGAGCGGTGAGTCTGCACTAATGCTGCCTAAATCGGCGAATCTGCATTTGATATTGTTTAAAAATCATGGATCTATAATTTATCGATGTGCTGCCTAAATCGGCGGATGTGCACCAAGATGAGTATTTACACACTGCCTAAATTGGCAAATCTGTGTGCTTGTGACCAATGGACCAAGCAAGGCATAAAAAGAAAACATTTACCACCTATTAGACACTAAATTAGAATATGTTCTACTAACAAAGCACTTACAAACTGTGACTCGATATCCAAGAGCACCCCATCTCATATGAGGAGCTGGAGAATATTCTACATATGAAAATGTACGTACTTGTATGTGTGGTGATCATGAGGCTCTTGTACTACTTTAACTCATGTGTTTAACAATGTAACTCTCAATATACTACTTAAAATCTTTGAGCTTGTAAACATCATTTGTTATACCATACTGAAAATCACAAGGTCAACGATCCAATTTATCTTTAAAATTGTTAAGAATGAGTGTACGAGTGAAATGTACGGCCGCATGAATAGAGTAGATGCAAACATCATCCCTGCACCAGTCCAGGTAACTAAAGAGAGAAGTTTTGATGCCTTATTAGAATACGCAGCCCATGTGCCGGGTGAGAGTTTCAAAGTTTCACAAAATAAGCACAAAAAATATCAGTATTGTAGTGTGAGGAGAGATTTCGCAATAATCAACTGTAATATCAACTTAAAAAGAAAAAGAAATTATTCAACATTTCTGATATCTGGTAGCAACAAATGTTTGTAAAACACTAAATACAACATGAATATATCATAATGACTAACAAAATTGTAACGTAAAATTGTGGATAAAGTGCCAATATACGTGTGATAACCGAGAGAAAACATGGCCCATTTGTGAAATGAAGGTAGGGTAAGTCGATGATTAGAATTGGGGTGCAAGGTAGAGATTCATTAACAAGTGACACTCACTCTGAATGGTAGGGGTCTGCCTAGTCGTAACCAGAGTCTCGGCTAAGAGTGACCAGAGTCTGCCTAGTCATAACCAAAGTCTCGGCTAAGAGTGAGCTTAAGAAGAATACCAAAAGTACAACACCAAGATCATGCACTACTTGCATTGGTTGAAATTAAACAATAAAATGGGGTGGTGTTGGACAATTATCACGAGGTATCTCACTTGGTTGAAGCGACAAGGGTCTCCCCTTTTCACAGTTTACAAATTGTACGTATGTAGATAATTTAGACTATTTATAAAACAAAAAAAGGACCTATCAGCAATATAAGATGATTCTTTGCCTTATTTTGGGCCAAGAAGTGCAAAAATTTAAATGTATTCATTGTTGACTACATGTGGCAAGAAGGGAAACTACATTATCCAAAAACCAGAAATGAGGAGCTTATCACTACCTAGCCAAAATTGTAATAATGGTTTGATACAGTTCAATATCGTGTTGTGTGTTTTTTTTTTAAAAAAAATAATTAGTTTATGCGACCACACCTAAAAGATGCCACAACGGGACGCCGAGTTGACGATCAAAGATACAAGCACATATTCATACGAAGGACACCACTACGTCGTTAATAGATTAACCGTCTGCAAAAATCGTATGAGAACAAATTGATACATTCATTATGGATCCTAATACAATGGCTAGGTATAAAATAAAACAAAGTACAATAAAAGAATGGAAAAAAAAGAAATGGTCATTAGCATCAACGTCAATTCTCGAGGATGCTCTACATTGGGCGTCCCGATTGAGAAAGTATTGTTGTGGTCACCGAAGAGCGTCCTCTATGTCCGTTTCTATAGATGCAGTGGACGAGGGGGAGAGCGAGAAATGAAATGAAATGTTATATGAACCGGCTTTACAAGGGGGATGGGAACTCATAGAATTTTATGGATTCTATAAAATGTTTCGATACAAAATAAAATGAAGTAAAATAAAAGCTGAGGATGGATGACGTGGTCGGGGTTGCTGCTGTAGAGCTTCGGCAATATCCAGGACTATACGCAGTCATAGTGGAGGGAGAGAGACAGATGATCTGCTGGCAGTTTGCCACAGCGCACGCGAGAGAGAGAGAGAGAGAGAGAGAGAGAGAGAGAGAGAGAGAGAGAGAGAGAGAGAGAGAGAGAGAGAGAGAGAGAGAGAGAGAGAGAGAGAGAGAGAGAGAGAGAGAGAATTTGTTGGCCGGATAGTGTGCATGCCGTTGTTTCAAGGTAGTGCAGGATGACTGACAGCTTGATGGTGCCAGAGCAAAGGATGCATCAACCATTTGTAGCGGGCAACGAGTACAGGAATCCCTTGGCCTGATCGAGTGCTAGTGTAGTCATGAGGTGATGAGCAGGACGAGCTATATAAGACTTTGCAGGTTATTGGTTTGTGCTGTGTGCACGTAGAAAGAACGGGTTCAGGCTGTGCATGCAAATGTGGTGGGTAGCCACCCCTCGTAAGGCTCTAGCTGATTGTGATGCCACTGATGGGGGGAGGGTTGCTCGACGTCAGTGCAGTTAGATCAAAGTGGTTGAGCGACGAGACGCTGAGATCATATAGAAGCAGCTTTATCACTTTCTTTCCAGTGGTTGCATGCAAGCCTTAAATTGTTTATGGCTATGGACGTAGGCGGGTGGGCAAAACAACCAGTGACGGATAAGTGGTTGAGAGAGATCTTAGGTTTAGTTACTGTGTAGAGAGAGAGAGAAATAAATAATGGGTGGTTGCTACAGCTCCCGTGCCGTCAGCTCCTGTACCGTAGGAGAGAGAGGGATGGCGGTTGAACAGAACCAGAGAAAGAGAGAGTGTCGTTTTCTCTGGCGGCGGATAGTGGCGATGACTGGCAGAGAGTGAGAGATAGAGAAAGTAAGAGAGAGAGAGAAACGGGTACTGCCCGCCAGGAGGTCAAAGAGAGAGAAATACTACGTGTGTGTGTGTGTGTGTGAGTGTGATTAGAAGGGGGTTGGTTGGGGTTGGCGACTCTGCATGGTAGTTGGGTGGTGCACAGTATGCTGAAACAAGTGGGAGGTTGGTGGGATAACAGGAGTCGCAAAGTAAAGCTCGAATGTCATGCAAAAGTGAAGTGCCGGTCGGAGGTCATTAACATGGCAACTGTAGAGAGAGATTGGGTTTGGTTGGCCACAAGAGAGAGAGAGAGAGAGAGTTCTGCATGTTCTCTACATGCGTCCCTAAAAATGACGGCGGCTGTGTGCATGACCACCACAACAAAGAGTAGCGACGGTTTTTCTACTGCTGGAGAGTGGTGAAAATTTAAATGCAAGATTTTTATTTTTTTTTTAATATTGTGGTTCGGTGAGAGGCTCCATAGTCAAGCAGCGCTTCTAGTATTGGATGCACGGCGTCACTATAGTGAGGTCTGAGTCTGCATGGCTGTATATTGGCGCCTCTACTACTGGCACAGGTTGATGTAGTGGTGGTAGTGGGTATGGAACCGACTACGAAGAGTGGTAAAACTAGACCAATGGTGTAAATCAGCGTAGATGAAGACAATGGTTGACTTACCAATGGACACACTTGGCACCGCATGGCGAAGGAGTACTAAGGCCAAGATATGATGAGTGGTTACAGGCACCTATTGGTGATTGACAACAATAATTTCTGTTGAAGATAGTCGTGAGTGGGATGCAATCTTTTGAGGTTACATCCCATTACCATTTATTCTCTTCTCATTCTACTATTGTTCTACCTCAACCAGCGAAATGTTTCAACTTCCTTGTTCTTCCTCATACTATACCACATACTTGCTTTATTTTTTATTTTATTTTTTAAAAATTCACCAGACTAATGTGCATAGTTCTACGTCATCTACAGCTAGCCTTAGAACTCAATTCCTACCTCTTGAGAAATCCCTCCTCTTCTTCTTCGTGTTTTCTTATACTATTCATCTATACATCTAGCAACCATCTTTATATATATATATATATATATATATATATATATAATATATATATATACTATTTGAAAGATTGTTCATATAGGTTGTAGATTCTATTCAACATGCAACACTTTGCACCACCAAAAGGCCATGTAAGATGAACAAGTTATGCATAATATGGGCTTGTTATCATTCGCTTCTAACGATTAGGAAAAAGAAAAAATTTACAAAAATACTAGCAACCTTCTATTAAGCATGGCTTCAAAGAATTTATATGCCATGCAAACAAGAGAGAAAAGATTAAGGTAAAAGAGGACAATGACTTAGCTGTAGCTCGTAGCGCTCTCCATGGTTGTACTTTTATGAGTAGGAACATAAATCTGGGCTTTGATGCCATTGCTACAAACGAGAGCGTGGCTGCCCCGCGAAATACCCAAAATAACACAATAAACAACATAAAATAGACTAATCGGCATACCTGGCACAATCACGTGATCGCATGATCATAAGATACGTGAACAGAGAGAGACAAAGAACGAGAGAGATTGAGAGAGCACGTGCAGGCACACCTCCTAGAGAGGAGTGGTACGCCGGCACGGCGAGAGGGAAGAGAGGAGATATGAGAAGAGCAACGCAGACACTGGGTGCAATCTCCCCCCGTGCAAGAGTGACCATTTTCCTCTTGCACGTATTTGTTTTATAGATTTCTTGAATGGTCAAATGTGAGTACAAACTGGCTGGCCGAACATAAATGGCCGAAGCTCATAATGAGCACTTGAATAATAAAATGTACATGAAATATATTTTCGAATGCGTAGGCCTAGCTTTCCCAAGACTTTTCCACCTATCAGCTGCAATAAATCATAAAATATCAATTCTATAATAGCTTGACCATTGGGACTGTGTCTGCTTCGATAATTGGTACTTTAAATTCTTCCTTGCAACTCAGCTCTAGTGCGGACTGTGTCTCCATCTCAGCAAATTCTACTGAGGGGATTTCTATCTGAGGTTTCTCCGAAGTGCCTGCCTCTTCTTGCATTTTGGTCCTTACGTCGAGTGGTGGAGCGCTCCACCAAATATTGATTATACATGTGTGTGTGTGTGTGTGTGTGTGTGTGAAGGGGGGTAGGGGAGGGAGAGAGAGGAGAGAGAGAGAGAGAGAGAGAGAGAGAGAGAGAGAGAGAGAGAGAGAGAGAGAGAGAGAGAATATGGCTACAATAGGTGCGATGGATGTAAGAGTAGAAGAGCAAGGTATGGTGCAAAAAACGTGGCATACCGCACTCTCCTCCTTTTTGAAATTTGCACGGTAATATATGCGATAATATTTAATTTACAAAAAATCACTCTTGCTTCCCTCTCTCCCCTTTGGCCACCCCATTTTGCTCTCTCTCTCTCTCTCTCTCTCTCTCTCTCTCTCTCTCTCTCCAAAATGTCATAAACGGCCGCTAAAACGTTTTGAAAGCTTCATAGTGTCAAGAAAAAACCCACATCCTTATATGTACCACCACTATATTAATATTATATTCAATTTATAAAAACGGTTTGTAAGGAGCTACATCACTCTTGTTACATACAACAATAGTGTTGGGGATTCCATCATTGCATAGCTCAATGACCAAAAAAATTATTAATCCGGAGGCATGAGCTACCCAACTAGTGCATGGAAACACTCACACAATTAGTGAGCTAATCATGGCAACAGGAATGGTGACTCTACGAGGTGAGCTTGTTGGCCAATGGAGGAGCTAAGCCACAATGATGGTCAATCTCCACATCCAATTCCCTTCACCTCCAATCAATCCAATCACACACACTAACGATTGCAAGAGGCACACAACACTAATCCTATCATGCAACACACTAATCACAAGCACACACACATAGATCTATCGAGCAACCACACTCCAATCAAACCTACATGCACACACAAGCAAAAGAGGGCAATCACAGAAGATTAGAGAGGGGTTAACCACTAATTAATTAGTTACGATCTAGCTAATCAAAGAATCATTAGCAATCACAAGAAGCATGAGAGAGGCATAGATAAAGAGAATTAAGCACAGATTAGTGTTAGCCAAGTCACATGAGCAAAGAGAAGCTCAGAGACTCCATAACCACACACCTCAAGAGTTCTCACCAAGTGTGCTCTAAATAGATGAGCTTGAGAACACTAATTTCTTTTACACACTGCCTTATATACCTAGGGTAAAAATATGCAATGTCTGAGCACCCAAGGCCTTTAGGGCTTCACCAATTACTGAATCTGCAACTTAAGCACAATAAGTGACCTGCTCTTTATAGCTTGGACCTCCCATTGAGCCCGTAACACATTTAAAATATTACAATGGCTTGAAATAAATCAAGAATTTTTAATACATAATGATTTTGGGAAAAATGTGAAAAAATGTGTAACTCCAATCTTCACTGCTTCTTTGTATTCATCCTCGATGTGCATCCGTACTGTCGTTTTGGTCTTAGCAGCTTTTGTTACTACTGTCGGCTTAGTTAACTACTTGTAGGTTAGGGTTTAGGGTTTAACATGGTGTGTGTGTGTGTGTGCGCGCGCATTTTTGCAGGTTCGAGAAACGTTAACAACACCTTTTCTTGCTCAAATAGGCCGCATGTGAGTGCTTGAACTTTTAATGCATATTAAATTTATTTAAATTATTTTGTATGTTAGGTTAGGTTAGGTTTAGGTTATAGGTTAGGTGAAATTATAGGTTAGGTTAGAGCTAGCACAAATGAATAGTAGAAAAAACACAAACGGACTTTGAAGATGACTCGTGTGTACTTCTAAAAATGCAAACGGACCTCGATTAAGTTAGGTTATATGTTAGGTTTAGGTTATAGGTTAGGTTACGTTAGGTTCGGCTAGGTTTAGGTTATAAGTCAGGTTAGATTATAAGTTAGGTTAGAGCGAGCAACAAATAATAGAAAAATACAAACGGATTTCAAGAATGACTTGTGTACTTTAAAAAACAAAAAACGGACTTTGGTTAGGTTTTGTTATAGGTGAAGTTATAGGTTAGGTTTAATTTGGTTATAGGTTAGATTATAGTTTAGGTTATAGGTTAGGTTAGGCCAAACACAAACTTCAAAAACACTAATATATAGTCATTGACCTATGATCCTAATTCCGTGCACCTCTAGACCTAGGTGTGCGGGGATCGAACATGGCTAGAGAATATGGGATTGTTAGAGCTCGAGTAGTAGTAAATAGTTGAAAAAACTCAATTGGACTTCAAAAGTGTACATAGAATTCAAGAACCTTAATATACAGTCATTGATTAAAAAACAAGATTATTACTTTGTGGTCCTAATCTTCGTGCACCTCTAGACCGAGGTGTGCGGGGATCAGGTCGGGGGCTAGAGATGTTGGGTTGTTAGAGCTAGCAACAAATAGTTGTTGAAAAAATGCAATTGGACTTCCAAAGTGCACAAGACTTCAAGAACCTTAATACATAGTCATTGACCAATAAAGATGAGATTATTACCCTGTGGTCCTAATCTCCGTGCACCTTTAGACCGAGGTGTGCAGGGATCGAGCTTAGCTAGAGAATGTGAGGTTGTCATGTACTTAGTAGTATGTAGTTATAACAATTAGAGTGTTTTAATTATTTGTTCCATCATTGGTAGATAAATTATGGACAATAGGATGGTGTTTCCTTGTGTGCATTGCATGCATCAGATCTTTTGAAAAGGAAAAATCTACGCCCAACACATACGCAATCATGGTATCTTTTTGATAAAGCAACTACAAGAACTACGTTATCAATCTCATGGTCTAGAGGCTGAAGGTAAAACTCCACAAGTAAACATTGCTCCAACTTCATCCCAGAGAGCAGCCATCGAACTGAGTCCTCCCAACCAATACCTAATTTGGAATTTCAAGAAGTAGAGATGGAGAAGATGTTAGAATCGTCCTTTGACATGGATAATGTGATCAAGGGGTTGACTTGTTCATGTAACGATAGGTTTCTCAATGAGAAAATCTTGCCAGAAGGGAATCACATGTCCCCTACCCATCCAACCGCTAAAAATCTTCTTATTAATTTTGGCTTGCATTATCACAAAATACATGCATGTCGTAATGATTCTATACTTTTTCGCAATGAGTATGCAAATTTGGAACAATGTCCCAATTGTGGATGAAATAGGTACAAGGAGGACACACAAGGAAAACTTATCCTTGCAAAGGTCCTTCAACACTTTCCTATCATTCCAAGAATAAAGAGCATGTTCAGGTGCAAGTCCATAGCCGCTTTGATGACATGGCACTCAAATACTAGATTGATAGATGATGTGATGTGGGTACCTGCTGACTCTCGTGCATGGAAGCACATAGAGGAAAGTTGGCCTACATTTAAGAGCGAGCCTCAATGTATACACTTTGGTCTGGCAATGGTGGAGTAAACCCATTCGGATTACGGAGTTTATCATGGAGCACGTGGCCTATCTCTTTGGTTAATTATTATCTTCCACCATGGCTAGCTATGAAGAAGGTCCATCTGTTGTTGTCATTGATCGTCCCAGAAAAGTACAAAGCAAAGAACATTTCTTGAAACCACTTATAAAAGATCTCCAAATCTTGTGGATAGGAATCGATGTGGTTGATATGTCCAAACCAATCAGAGGATGGAATGTAAATGTGCAAGGAATTCTCATGTGGACCATGCCCGATTGGCTAGGCTTCAGTGAGTGCTCAGGTAAGTACCTTTGAAACCCTCACACACATGTGATTCCTGGCTATGCCAACGCTTTTATATTTTAATTTTGTGATGTTTCAAGCTTGAGTTACTCGGGCAATCATGCATGTCCAAAATGTGGTCCTCGACTTGGCTTCCCTGCTTTGAGCATTTGAGCAAGACAATTTAGAAGGAGCATGGTAGATTTTGCCTGAAGGACATGAGCTACGTGGAACAAACATGCATCCACTAAAAACGAGCAATTGGAAAAACATGTGGCTGGAGGGGGAGATTGGATGCCACTTGGAATAAAAAGACTTTCTATTTTCCATGAACTCACGTACTGGAGTGACCTGCTGATTAATCATCTTCTCGACCCAATGCACATCTTCAAGAATGTGGGGGAGATCATATGGAAAACCATCACTAGGAAAAGGGAGAGCAAGGCCCAAGAGATGACATGCAGGCTGTGGGTCAAATGCCAGAGATGTGGCCTCGACTTAAACCTAATGAAAAGTTTGCTATACCAAAAGGTCCATGGGTTTTGAGTCATGCAGAAGAGCAACAAGTGAAGAAGACTATCTCTTCATTCAAGACTCCCACAGGGTGCATGCGATGTTTGAAAACAGATATTACGAGAGATGACAATCTCAGTGGTCTTAAGTCCCACCATTGGCATAATTTTTTACAGTTCATCTTACCAATTGCCATAAAGGACTGTTTGACAAATCACATTAGAAGAACAATCTACAAAATTAGTAAGTTAATACACTGGATCAGTTAAAAACAGATAAGAGAAGACAACATCGATGCAGCATGCTTAAATGCTATTGAAGCATTGTGCATGATGGAGAAGAACTTTCCAACAAATATTATTACCATCCAAATGCATGTACTTGTGCATGTGATCAATGAAGTTGCGGTTGCTGGGGTGGTCCATAGCAAGTGGATGTTATTCTTGGAGAGATTTATGAAGACTTTAAAGGGGTTTGTTCGTCGAAGGGCTCGCCTCGAGGGTAGCATGGCTGAAGGCTGGCTTGTACAAGAGTCTCTTGTCCTCATCATTGAATTTTTGGTGTCAATTGATCCAGAGATGCCCCGAATGTGTACTACTGAGGTCAACGTCAAGGTGATAGGGGACGAGCCGCATGGACAAGGCATCCCTGGAAGATGGACATCACAATGCGAGAAAAGGTTATGAGATTATGCCTTCTCAACTCAGACACCATGCAAAAGTGGCTAGAGAGGTACAAAGGGAAAAAACAACAACGCTTGACAGATCGCTTGCAATTGAAGCACAACCATGCCACTAGAAACCTTCCTTTTCTAGATCATCTTTAAAAATTTCATGACTTTGGAAATGGACAGTGGTTAGATGCGACAATCTCAGAGGCAAAGAGGAATGGAGTGTTGATTATTGAAGAGGAAGAGAAGATATCAAGGGGTTGCGATTGGCATGTATATTTTCACAACTTTCTTGTTGAGCTCCACATGATCACATTGCTTTAATAACTTTTAGTCTGTTTAAACTTTGCGGTTGCAGTATCACAAATATGGAGCTTTGTGGTCGCATGGGAAATACTTTAGAGTGCAACGTATCGATGAACAAAGGGTCACTTTTGAAAGTGGTGTTAGGGTAAGCTTCGTCCAATAAAGTAGGAGTAGTGAGGGGAATGAGAACATAGAGACTAGCCAACTTGAATACTTTGGCTACATCTAAGACATCTTGAAGATTAGCTTTAGAAAGTTTGATATGTTTATCTTTGATGTCAAGTGGTTCAAAGTTATTAACAGTGGCCCTAATGCAACTGTGCATAAAGACAAGAGTGGATTGATTCAAGTGAACTCTAGGCAGGTGTGGATAGATGTGCGGGATACATTTGTACTTTCGTAGCATTGTGAACAAGTTGTTTTCACACACGATCCACTATGGATAGAAAATGATGAGAATGATCGGTCTAAATCCTACTTGCTCTATGTCGTTCAAGTTGCTCCAGGGAGCAAGCAAGTGTGTGAAGGATTAGATGTTGAGGTCGATGAGGTGATTCATGAACATTAAGTGTAGATTCATGCAACTGTGCGTAAAGACAAGAGTGGATTGATTCAAGTGAACTCTAGGCGGGTGTGGACAGATGCGCGGGATGCATTTGTACTTCCGTAGCATTGTGAACAAGTTGTTTGCACACACGATCCACTATGGATAGAAAATGATGAGAATGATCTGTCTAAATCCTACTTGCTCTATGTCGTTCAAGTTGCTCCACGGAGCAAGCAAGTGTGTGAAGGATTAGATTTTGGGGTCGACGAGGTGATTCATGAACATTAATAGATTCATGAAAACCTTAAGTGTAGATTTTGAGGTGGATGTCAGTAGTGAGCAAATGTCTGAACCTAGAGATGAGGTGTTAAATACTGAAGCTGATGCGGAGGGCAACAAAGAAGTAGAGTTCGATGATGAAGATGCATAAGTATAAATTGAGATAGACATCTTTGGTGCATCAAATCTCCTAGAAGATGAGAAATTAACTAATGATTTTTTCTAGGAACTCTCTTTATTAGTCTACAATACACTTTAGATTCATTCAATTGTGTTGCAGCTTCGTTTATTTCTTATTTGTATTGATTAAGTGTTTCTTCTGTAAACTAACATATTTTGTGGGTGTTATTTGTGTATGATTAGCCATGGCCGATGACGACGAGCAATACTCTCCTATTTTTAGTTTTCTTGTCACTCCGGCTAGCATGTCACCTGCGGCATGTCACCCGAGCAGATGGGCTCGTTTTTGTCTCAGTTCACACCAAAGAAGATTGCGATGGCACACCGTTGGGCAGCAGGTTCCGTTGGACCTACAACGGCCAACCCTATGCCCGAGACTAGTGTGGTCCCTACACCGAGTGGCCCCACACCTCAGTCGAATGTGCCCCTACGTCTAGGACTAGTGTGTCCTCTACACCGACGGGTGGTTCATCCTCTAGACGAGGTAGGCGTCGTTCTCAAGGTAGTGGTTGTTGTGGTAGCAATTCTACCAATGCGTCCACACCAGCAAGAGAGCGTCCACCACTCTCTCCAGTAGATAGTTCACCGATTGGCACACCTTGGGATCACACATGTCAGCCTTGCACTAAACGAGCTGCCGAAACGGAGGATAGATTGATGACGCGTGCCCGAACACCTCTTTACGATGGTGCACGGTACTCGGTGCTCCGAGCATCGTTGGAAGTACTCAACTTGCAAGAAAATTCGGTTGGAGTAATGCAAATGTCGATGCACTACTTCTGTAAGTATGGAATGTGGCTTTTATATACTCTCTTCTCCTCTCTTTATGGTGTCGTTTTCTAGGAATTATACTAATATGCATGTTTGTTGTAGTTTGATGGGCATAATGTTGCCAGTTGATCACCACATGCCTCCAGATCATCGACGATCTAGATCGTATGTCACTGCACTTGGAATGGACTATGACGCATCTATGAGTGCTTCAAAGATTGCATGATACACCACAATGAGCATGCACATGCTACCTCATGTCCCGTGTGCGGGGAGGCATGATACAAGACAGATGTGAGTGCGGCACACCTACCCCGCAAGGTATTAATACATTTTCCATTGATTCCTCGCATCCAACACATGTTTAAAAGCAAGTCTATCGTGGAGCTTCTCGCGTGGCACGCAAACAATCGCTCAAATGATGGAATGATGCGTGTCCTTGCCGATTCACCTGCATGGAGGCACATCGAAACTCAATGGCCAGAGTTTGGGTTGGAGCCTTGACACTTGAGGCTTGGGTTAGCAAGTGATGGTGTCAACCCCTTCGGCACTAAGTCTACTTCATGGAGCACTTGGCCTATGGTGATCGTCAACTACAATATTCCACCATGGGAGACAACCAAGAAGGCAATATACTTCTTTCCTTGCTTGTGCCCGGAAGTACAAAGTGTCAAATATTGACATTTACCTCGAGCCCCGCATCGAGGAGTTGGAGAAGTTATGGAGAGACATTCCTGTTGTTGATGTCTCACTTGCAAAGGGGGGGAGAGAGGCTCAAATGAGGGGAATCCTTATGTGGACTATGCACGACTATCCTGGGCTTGGAGAGATTTTTGGTAACCCCCTATCCTCTATCTCTCTTTCCCTCATTCCCTCTCTCCCTTTAGCTCCCTTTAGCTCCCTTTAGCTCACTTTAGTTCACTCAACTCTCTAACCATATGATATGTATGTAGGGTTGTCCACATTGGGCCACAATGCATGTCCCACTTGTGGGCCATCGTTGATGATGGAGAGGCCAGATTCCTTGCGCAAGATAGTCTATCCAAACGGCCATCGTTTCTTACCCCAAGGGCATATCAATCACAAGGCTCCAACAAATGGGAAGGCTCCTCTAAAGCTCACAATGGCAGATTGGGCAACCATTTGGGAGGAACACCACAACAAAATCCGGCTCCGTGTCCTCCACCAAAAGGTATGTCAAGGTATTCCATATTCTCAAGGCTTCCATATTTGCAGGACTTAAAAATACAACACCTCTTGGATCCCATGCGCATATTCCAGAATGTAGCCCAAACACTATGGGAACGCATTATTGGCAAAAAGGACTCTTTGGGTGTGAGGGAGGATTTGAGGCTTTTAAAACGTCTCCCTGTCTCTCCCACTCCACAGCGTGCCCCAAATGAAAATATTGTGCTTCCTAAAACACCATGGATGCCAACAAAAGAAGATTAGACAAGGTGAAGGTACCATTGTCTCTATTCGCACACCAACAGGATACATAAGCTTGCTAAAGGGAACTTTCACAAAAGCGAAGAAGGGTGGAAGCGTTCAATTGTATGGGTTGAAGTCCCACAATTGGCACAAGATGCTTGAGGTAATCTTCATACTCCCTATTCTATCTATTGTTTGTGTGTATGACTATCACTCACTTTTCCTTTTTGTGATCTACATTGTAGTTCATTCTGCCGGTGAGTATGTGTATATGTCGGGAAAATAAAGTCAGGGATGTTATTTTAAAATTAGGAGAGCTAGTAAGGTACACCATAAGACTCCACTCAACTACACCTTTTTTATGTACACAATAATTTCAACTAGCACTTAGTGTATCCTTGTGTGTTTTCTTGCAGCTTTGTGAGCTCCAAGGAAATCAAAATAGATGATATCCCTGCTGCTCAAACACTTGCAACAGAAACTGTGTGTTCCATTGAAGCATTCCCTCAATCGTCCTTCTCAGTCAAATTCACCTCTTGGTTCACGTGATGGAGGAGATAGCTATATGTGGAGTAGTGAGGATGTTCTTCTTAGAGAGGCTTTTAAAGACTCTCAAAGATCTTGTCTGGCTATGGTCTCAACCAGAGGCATGTATGGCCGAAGGGTGGATTGTTCAAAAGGCATTTGTTTACATATTAGAGTATTTGGCACAAGTTGATCCTTCAATGCCTCGCATGTGGTCAGACGAGGAAGATTCAAGGAGGACTTGACACTTGACAAGTAGAAAGGGGAAACTACTTAACATGGATATGAATCTATCCCAAGTGGTCGATAACTTTTGCATTCTCAATGAAAAGATTATGACCAAGTGGGTGGACTTGTGGACAGTGGCAAAGTCCAGGCGTTTGCAAGAGAGGAAAGCATGGAAACAAGCACATGGAGGAAGGAGGGCACCCCCAGTGCCTAGACACCTTGCATGTTTCCCAGTTCTCATTAGTGCAGAGTGGATTCATGAGAGAATGACCGAGGCAAAAGCGTGCAGAGAAGAAATCACCAACAAAGATTGGGAGTATGCATGAGGCTGCGCAAAGGTAAAGTACTCATATACCTAAACCATATTGTCTCCGCTATTTGTTGAAATTTATCTTTAGTGTGTATTCGATAAATTAATATATTTTTCTATTTTGTGGTGCCTTTCCTTAAATAACTCTATGTGGTCAAAGGGTCGTCACTTTTGTAACACACCACATTGACGAGCGTAGAACCACCATGGATTGTGCCATCATGGGCAACTTTGACACAGACGGTAATGAAGCCAGGTACTGTGGAACTATTGAAAGGATACTAAAGGTTAATTTTAGAACCTTTTATAGCTTCATCTTTGAGTGCAAGTGGTTTGCAAATGTGTCTAGACGACATGAGAATGGCCTCTACATGGTAGACTATAGTGTGCATCACACAGGGAGGTATGACAATTTAGTTTTACCACGCAATTGTGAGAAGATGTACCTGTTTTATTCTTATTTACTTTTTGTAGCGTTAGTTATAACCAATGTTACTCACTTTGAGCTTCTATTTTATAGGTCATGTATATCCCGACAATCCACCAACCAAAACTTTGGTTCGTAATTCCCGTAACACCTCCAGGAGAAACCATTTTTTCCACTAATGAAGTGGAGATTATCTTTGACCATCTTCCACCTCCGACTTTGGATGAGGTGGAAATAGAGGAGAGGGAGGTCGTTGAATCAAGTCCGGCGGTAGCAAGTCTTAACAAGGATGATTGTCATGATGATGAAGATGATGAGATGAAGGATGACGAAGCTGGCAATGCATCCAAAAACGACAATTCCGCTTCTCTCTTTATTGATTTAGGAGCCATGGGCTTAGAATTGGATGATGCTTCATGTAGAGATCTTTTTGAAGATGATTCATAAACATTTTGCAGTTATAAAGTTTTTTTATCGTGTAATCCATTCACTCCTCTCTCTCCTCCTCTTCCTCTCTTAAGATTTGAAATATGCTCAATTATTATGTTAATCAATTGGCAAAGGTTATTTTAGTTGTAAACAAGGGTAATCTTACGCTGGGTTCAGACGAGCCTGGAGGAAGAAAGGCTTTCTGCAGGTCTAACCACCGCCTCGTCTAAACGGTGTTGAAAAAAGAAGAGCAAAAAAACAAAGAGGGTGGAGAGAGGCTAGCAGCTCTTCGAGGGGGGGGGGGGGGGGGGGGGGGGGGGGGGGGGGGGGGGGGGGGGGGGGGCGGAAGAAAAATGGCGGGCCCGGAGGAAGGTGATATCTACTGCAACAAATAGGCTTTTTCCACGCAACTTAAACGCCCCTGTGGAAAGCATTTCCGTCGTAGTGTCTAGACCGGGCCTTATATCCCCCACCTCCTTCTTCCCCCCTCTTTCTCTTTCTCTCTCTCTCTCTCTCTCTCTCTCTCTCTCTCTCCTCTCTCTCTCTCTCTCTCTCTCTCTCTCTCTCTCTCTCTCTCTCTCTCTCTTTCTTTCTCTTCATTTTTATATTTTAAAATTATATACAATACTCTTTAATTTTATTGAGACGAGGGAAACACCAAATTTGAAGGTTAATCCAGAATTTGAAAGTTTAGGCGCTAAATTTGGGCAGCCGATATAATGACGGTGATGATCGCGGTAACAACAGCGATAATAATAGCGGTAATAATAGTGGATACAGCCGTGGTAATACTTTAAACACAAAAAAATCCCCCCGCTCCTCTCTCTCTTGTTTCTGTCATTGAATTTACACCTTCTCTTTACAAAACGCGATAAACACTTGGAGGTTTTCATAGTGAAAGACAGGCCGGTAGAGCATTGCAATTCTAAACGATAATCTCCCATTTGTAATCACTTTAAGCACAATTATTTTTAGCATCATCAAGGAATATGTTGGCCCTTTAAAGCCGCATCTGGCATACATTAATCGTAAATTTATTAGCTTGCTAGCAAGCCTTGCACACTGATCATTAATCAGGTAAGCTTCAATTAAGCTCAATGTGCATCTTTTTGATAGCTTTCTTAGCATGGTAGCAAAGCTGCACGACATCAATATGTAAATCTTATAATTCAATACAATGTAGTTTCAATCTAATTAATTTTATACAAAATTGAATTTCATATGATGTATTAAAAATAAATCAAAGATTTCTAATAAGAAGCTTAACGCATATAGATTTAAAATATAAAATTTATTACCTTCTCATAGTTTTGATTGAAAACATATTGAAAATAGTTACCAATTTGTTGAAAATTACTTTTGATATAGAATTAATAAATTTGTCTTGACTAGCAGCTCTAAAACGCTCCAAAACCTTAAGAGCAACTCTTCAAAGACTGAAATTTAAGTTTTGAACAAAAAATTATGGCGATTTTATTTTTTGTTGAATTGCATATTTTGATGCGTACACTGTGCGAAGCCGCAGGAGGCAAAAAATGCCCTATTTTTTAAAAAGAAAAAGCAACCATGCTCTGAAACCATGTTGAGAAGACAGAGAAAAGAGTAGAACAGATTGACAATACACAGAGAGTGCAACCCCAAAAGTGTGTAGAATATGTACACAGAAGGGTATTTATAGAGAGGGAATCTAGACCTATATTTAGAGTTCCTTTGCATATAAGCTCAACAAATATTAAATCATTGATGTCTAGATTATTATTTTTCTTATTTTATTTTAGCTGTCCCATCTCAAATCCACCCATGATGTTCATTAAAACATTGATTTTAGTTCGTTTTTTTTCTCATGTTATTTTCTTTGAAAAAATGTGAAATTGTGAGTTTGAGTTTTTTCACAATAAATGAATTAGACTTAAATGTATGATATTATATGGACATATCGTGGCAGATAGCATCATCCTATATATATGTATGGTCATAAGATTTATTATGTAATACTTTGAGTTAAGTGATCATGTGATGTTTATTATAACTGATTTATAGTGATTCAAATAATGCTATAGGTTTGGTTAGAATACCCTATGACTTGAGGATCATAGAGTTATTTGTAGACATGGCACTCTATGGCCCAAGGGCCATAGAGTCCCCCAAGATCATTTGGGTACAGAATCTCTAGAAGGGCACATAAGCATTTGGGCTACTCTACAGCCATAGGGCCATAAGGTGCCATCATAGAATCTCTAGAAGGACACATAAGGTACCTAAGAGCATTTGGGCTACCGTAAGGCCTTAGGGTCATAGGGTGCTGCCATAGAATTTCCAGAGGGACACCTAAACCACCCCATGGGTGAAAATCACTTAGCTATCTATGGACACATCTTATAAAATATCACATGACACCCTATGGCCTTTATGCCATAGGTGGTTATTCTAGGTCACCTAAAGACTCTTTAAAGCCTTACTATCTTATTGAATATCTTAGGGTCATGGTGTGCACATTCTACACCAAACTCATGGAATCATATATGGGAAAAGATATGCCAACTTACTGCCTTAGAATCATAAGGGTCATATACAATAGGGACATATATTCTTTAGCTTGTGATTAAGGTTCAATATTATATTGAGAATGAAATAAGCTAAAAAAAACACATAAGTTTTTAGTCCTCAAAATTACAAAATGAGAGTGTGAATAATTGATTTATAATCATTTGCGATTGAGTGTAAGTTTTTTATTGTAAATTGATGGTGTAAGTGTTTGAAATAATTATATTTGTATTGCAAATAGCTAGATTAAACATATATTCATTATTTGTTGTGAATGTCAATTACTTGCTTAGACAGTGAACATCAAGTATCAAAGTGCAAATGGTTTATAGAGCATTTTTCCTTTGCTTTATGTGCAGATCTAGTTTTTCAGTTACAACAATTTATTGAAAGATAGAAAATGCGAGTATTTTGGATCAAACTATGATTTTTATTTTCTTCTAGATAATGTAGAGAATTAAAACGGATATCTTGAATTGTTTCACTATAGTGTCAAGTTAGAACTAGTACATATTTTTAGCTTTTCATGTAGCAACGGCAGGCAACGGGAACATTGTATCAACGTGTATTGCAAAGAAATGATTATATAATGTATGACAACTATTTAAGTTTGTAAATTGGATTGTATATTTAATGGTTAAATGTAAGAGGACTTATTTTGCAATTTTTTTGCCATATCTTTTGTTTGGAGCAAAGTTCCTTCATTTTAAAGTTTTTCTACAATCTAGGGTTTTATTCTGATTGTTTTCAAGAAGTTTCAAATTTTGACATGGGACACTTTTTGGGAGCCAATTCTAAGGGTGCTAAGGTCGGAATTTGGAAAGTTTTGTATGTAGAAAATGTAGTCCTTAATATGAGGAAAAATATTGCTTCTTTGATTTTTCTCAAATTCTTTCATCTTGATGCTCGTTTTAGCCATAGATTAAGAAAAAAGTGAGAAAATTCTCTATTACGATGTTTTGGTAGAAATTGGCAACTTCCAGGTAAATTTTTGGCCAAACCGAGTAGAATATGGATTTTTTTGCATCACCCGACTGCCAAAGAGCTTGACGAGATGGACAAATTCATATGAAACAGGCCCGATCAAATTTGAAATCGTTTGGGACCTGAATTAAATAGGGACCTGAATGTAGCACGTGCTGGAGCAAGGTCCTTCTCTACATCACGACATATCGAGCAGGCAGATGATCTTCAACATGATAAGCTCGCCTGCGAGTTGATCACAGTGTGCAACCCTAGCCTGCATGATACTCTCTCTCTCTCTTCTCTCTCTCTCCTCTCTCTCTCTCTTCTCTCTCTCTCTCTCTCTCTCTCTCTCTCTCTTCTCTCTCCTGTATAAGTAGAGACATTTTGGGGCCACATTTTTGGTGAAGCGAAACACAAAGGCCGAGGCAGCTTTTTCCCTCATGTGAAAATTCGTGGCATTCCCAAAGCACACAAGGCAACGCTTTTCATGCAAGATCGCACCATCTTTGCCGAGATGGGAAGGGAGGGAACGAAATAGAGGATGCCACACCTGAAGCAAGCTTAGCACATTGGCTAGAAGGAGACATGGAGACAACAATTTGAAGGATGATGGACGATGGATTCGATTAGGTTAACGATTACTACAAGCAGTGTTCGAGGAAAACGTTTCTCAACTTAATATCATACCGTTTTCAATTACAAAAATGTTGGTTGAGGGCAAGGGGAAAAGGAAAAGGTAAAACCCAAAGATAAACCCAATTTTCTAAAATTTCCTCTTTGCAAATTCAAAGAAAGAAAAATGATTTTTCGCGAACACTAACTACAAGTGAAGGAAAGAAGGAACTCTTGCGTCCTTTATTGTGGGCGATTGGGGACGCAAGCCATGTAATAAGGATACATTCACGGCCGTCAGGTTAATTAGCGGGTGAATTTCCCGGGGCCTTTGGACGCGGGCACAGGGGGAACTATTGTGCCCGACCATGTGCCCACAGTTTTGCCTTTGGCATCTTTGAATAGGATATTCTGTACGCCAGTCCCCGCAAGCACTTCGTAGCTGACAGTAACATCGTAGATGTTCTTCCCCTTGTTGAGATACCGGCCCCAGTTCCAAAGCCCTTGGCGCCGGTGCCGGAGAAGGTCTTGCCTCCATGGGTGGTGCCCTTGATTGTGTTGCCGCTGACGGTGATAGTGAGGTACGTAGCGGCTGTCAGGTCGTCCGACTCCGATTCCTGCTCTTCGACGACAGTTTTTATTAGCTCCCAGTCCCCTTCCTCGGGCCCCAGCTCTGCCACCACCAACGCAGCAGCAGCCACTAACAGCAGGGCGACGAAGACCACGCTCCACCTGAAAGTCGCACAAGTTCTTTTGCTCTCTCTCTCTCTCTCCCTCATGCATAGAATGTGTGTGTACATTCTACAGTGCCTACAATATAGAAATCGGAAGCTTGAGAGAAAGAGAGAGAGCCCACCTCGCCATTTGATGAGTCTGGTCGATCAGCGAACTCCAAACCACAGACTACTCTCTCTCTTTCTCTTCCTCTCTCTCTCTCGCTTGCTCGCGCTCTGCAAGGCGTGTTAGATGTGTAGTCCTGTCTGCATGCTTTTATAGAGCGAGCTCCTTGACGTCACGCGAGAGAGAGAGAGAGAGAGAGAGAGAGAGAGAGACCCCACCACGGCCGGGCTGCCGTAGCTGCAGTATAATTGTGTCATGTGACATTATTATGGTCGTATGATCGTCGTCGCGACTCCCAGCACGGCAGTGCTGGTTCCTGGTTTCTTGCCTTCTCCCAACACGTGGTACGACTTACCGCTTCATGGTAGTAGTATGGTACAGTGCTGAGAAAAGTAGAAATTTAAATTAGTGGGAAAATGAACAAGATACAAGTGCCCACGCCCAGGAAGTATGGACCTACGATTTTCAGAAAATCATCTTAGAGGGGAATCATAACTGACGCGCTTTGATTTTGAAGGGAAAGCAAACTCGAAAGGCAAGGATGGGCATTGGCACCATGCATGGAGTGAGGGAGTGGACGTGCGAGCATGCTGACGACCTGAGGGCAAATTGGGCGAAGGTTGGGGTTGCTTTATTTTATATATTAAAATTGGTGACATACATCACCGACGACAACCTGGTTTGATGGTTAGCTTTGTGTTATTGTACTCCTGCGTTGGCTACCAGGGTTCAAAACGTGTTTCCTCATTTAGCTTTTAGTAGTTGGTTTGAGGTGATCTATGTGGGAATCCGAGAAGATTCTTCATAATAGGAAGTAGGGGTATCAGCTGGATTTTATTCATAAAATAAGCAAAATCTTGTGGGATTCTCTATTTCTCTTTATAATCACAAGGCTGAGTTAGCGTAGATCTCCCACTTATTTCATTTTTCTGCACTGTGGTCCTGCTACTGCACATAACTTCCCAAGCTCGCTCTCTCTCTCTCTCTCTCTCTCTCTCTCTCTCTCTCTCTCTCTTGTGGCCTCTAATCACAGTCCCTGAGATGGAGCTCCTTCAAGCCCGAGCCTAGGTTCGGGGGCGAGGGGGATGAAGCTCTTAATTTAGCGGGGGCATGGGAGGCGAGACTTTAGGTGAGGTGGGTGACAAACAAGGAGGGTGCAGAGGCTTTTTTTTAATTGTGTGGTTTGCCTGTCACATCAACATAAGATGTGTACGGGGTTGGCTAGCGAGCTACGTACGGTGTCGCTTCATGCAAATGGTGCAGGTTCAAATCTAACCTTCAGATTTTACAGAGCGAGATAAGAGAGATGGCAGATGAGCTCCAACGGTTAGCACTACTAGGATGTAAGGTTGGGATCAAGAGGTATCTTGTGAATGACTGAATGAATATAATAAAGTGAGAGCCAATAGTGGAGGAAGTAGGTAAGCTTGGGTAGCAGTGTTCTCCATTTTTTCTGTGTAGTGGACTTCTAGAGTTTCAAGAAGGAAACAACTACTATAGCTTCCTTAGTCTCTTTACAAAGTTCTTTTTTATCGTTGTAGAATTGCCAGATCAAAATGTAGGATAGATATTGGGGGGGGGGGGGGGGGGGGGGGGGGGGGGGGGGGGGGGGTGTTTACCGAATACAATGGAGACCCTTGCATTGTCCCAACAACAAATCTTAAACATTAAGAGGAGTGGTGGTAAGTACTGGTAGGTTATGCCTACAATTAATGAACAAATGTGAATAACCTATAACTCAATTTTTACATACTTGGTAGATTCCATTACTAACACCAGCTTTCGGAGCTCTTTGGCCACTCAAAACCCATACGAATTATTAACTTGAGGAGATAGTTGTGCTTGGTAGCAATGGGGTAGGCCCAAATACATTTAAATTTTGTACTCACATTGCTTACATCTCCATTGAGTTCTCCACTTGTTGTTAAGCTTCCTTTCATTTCCTCCTCTAGCCTACCTTACTTCTTAGACTACCTGTAAATCTCAGGAGAGGGGTGTTGCTGAGTGTTTTGAAGGGGATTAGCTTTGAGTGGCAATTTGAAATTTTCCAAAAACTGTCTGGTCCATGCAAAAACAGGTCCCCCTAGCACGTTGTGCCTGGCTTGAAGCATTTGTGAGCCCTTGTCGCAAAATGGGCTTTAGAACTATCTACGAAATAACCCATCCAATGTGAGTCACATAAAACAATGGTAGTTAAATTTAGAGATCTGGATGGGGACCAACTAGATCTGATGAAATTCCAAGATTGTCAAAACTTACAAACAATTGAGGAGCCAACAAGCTTGATAGACAAAGGTGAAATCATTATGTACTTGATATCAATGTTGGTCCAAGCCTTGTCGTTTCACAGTTTGAGCTTGTGACATTCTCTCTTGATCGATAGGACCCAATATTCATTTGAGGTGGATGCTCTCATTACCGATTGTGGCCATCCTTATTGCATTGTGTTCTAGGTTCAAGAGTTCAAGTCTGTTGGAGCTATATATGGCTCACTCTACTCAACTTGGTCTCACATATATATTTGTATCTTGTCCTCAATATGAATCAGTCTTTATGAGCGTACATGGTGTGTCTCTTGTCTAGACTCATCTCTCTCTCTCTCTTTCTCTCTACATTTCAGCATGGTATCAAAGCGGTAACGATCACATAATGATTCAATTCATTATGACAAAACAGAGTATGTGTATGCGATTCGCATGTAAGATTTAGAATTGCTACAAATTTTATTCTTAAAGATTGATTCTGGTTAACTCTGGTTGTTTTGTGTTAAGAAGAATATGATTAGTGTTTATTGCTAATCGATATGGTGAATCGTTGATTACGTTTTCTTGTTGATTTGTTTTTTGACACCTTGAACTTCGTCTCAATTTTCAAGGGTCTTATGCCTACCTCTGTTCCCCCCCGCCCCCTTTTTTTCTCTCTCGTTGTGTGTGGGAACAACTCCACACTGTGAGCAATAATAATGCACTCTTCCTTCTCTCATACCCCACCAATGAACCCATTTAATTACCCCCCCTTCCTCGCTCAGAGAGGACCGAAAGCAGCCCTATTTCCCCCCCACCCCCCCCCCCCCCCCCCCCCCCCCCCCCCCCCCCCCCCCCCCACCCCCCCCCCCCCCCCCCCCCCCCCCCCCCCCCCCCCCCCCCCCCCCCCCCCCCCCCCCCCTCCTTGCGCGTCCTTAGGACCAACCGGTAGGCGCATGTTGCAGAACCAAAGGCCACACACACACACACACACACACACACCACACACACACACACACACGTGCACTCTCTCCCCTCACACCCTCCTCAGCGTTGTCGCCGCTCGTCGCTCCAATCTCCATGCGCAATAAACCATATATATATATATATATATATATATATTGCACATAATTGATAATAAAACCCCCCCCCTCCTACTCCCGTTCCCACACACTCATACGACCATATATTCACACACACACTCACCTACATACACAAACACAAAACCATCCATATCCACATACATGCACACACGCATATATGCACTCACAAAAAAAAAAGAAGGAAAGAAAACTATCGACAGCAACATCAAAGGAAAGAAGGAGGCCAACTCGAGCGTCGCCAACACCAAAACGAGAAGTGGTGCCGAAGGCATTCCCCGGCCAGCACCAAAAGGAGGTAACACATAAAATCTCGACTTCTCACGACAAAAATCGACTACCACAACACTAAGGATCCTTTCTTGGCGCTTCCATCGAGGATCCTTTCATGAAACCCTCCAGTTTACAAGACTGAAACCCCTAAACTTTTGTGGATGGATGAATGAAGAGCCAGGGTTCGCTAACTGGACGACAGAGGAAGAAGATCTCCAAGCACAACTAGATGAACTCCTCCTCTCCATCGAAGCTCGAGTGCCACGCGTTACAACGATAATCGATCTGCAGTGGGAGAGTCAACCAACACGCCAGACTTAGTGGATATACATAGGCCAGGTGCCAAGAAGAAGAAGGAGAAGGTCAAAACCATGTCTGCAACCTACAACCAACCCGCAACAACAAGATGGAGGGAGCTCTGCACAATAGAGAATCAACACTATTCTACTTCGAGAATCGGGTAACTCAAGTCAGTGAGGTAATTATCACAGTCAGTTTTCAAGGCGCACCTGATGCTGTAGCACAGATAATGGAAGCATTTGCTCACGCTCTCAATAGAGAGACTAGGGATCTACTGAATTTGTTTCAAGAAAGAACACCACCCTTGCCCACAAGCTTGGACTGTGACTAAGCACCTCTAAGCTTCACATGAATCAGTACAACCTACGTCAAGACATATCACACATACCAACACGAGTACGCTCAATCAAGGTAATACTGGACTTGAAGGCTCACTACCAGCACATCATCGACACCATGCTGGGTGGGGGAGCGGTTTTTTGAGATTCTGGCATCATATCAGTCATTTGTCTTACCTTTGGTACAAGAAAATGTACCGTTTGAAGTTTTAATCTATGTCCTAGTATAAGAGGGTATACACGCCTCCTTGTAAAGAAAAAAGAGAAAAAAAAAATTGCAAGCTAAGTAGTGCGTCTTTCTGGCTCTCTCTCAGTAATCATGCAAGTGTAGCATTTCCAACATTTAAAGGAAAGAAGGGGGAGGATTTGGTAACAGACTTCCTAGATGACTTTGAAGTAGCAATGTGTAGTGAGCAACAAAGATACGGATGAATCTCGGGTTAGAATCTTTAAGCATCTCATGAAGCTAGAAGCTAGATCGTGGTACAATGCACTTCCACAAGCAACCAAGGATGATTGGGAGCCCTTAAAAACCGCTTTTAAGAGGCGCTTTAGGGGAGGTACCACTTCAGAGAAGTTGTGGGACAAGTTGAGAGACTTGCAGCAGGAGGGTCTTTTAGAATACGACACCTATGAGTCCAAATTTTTGGATTTGTGGGAACGGTGGGTTGAGTCACTGGCAATGGGGGAAGCTGCACCCGATTTCTTAAAGAAAGATCGGTTCACACATGGCTTATGGCCACTTCTCAAGGAGAAGGTGAAGGGTAGATTCCTGGCTACGTACGAATTAGCCGTTGAGATTGCTCGCCTTAAGGACAAGAAGCTGCGAATGAAAGCCAAAGAAACCGAGTCAACAGAAGCAACACAAGGCCGGAGATTCAGTTTGCAGTCTCATTTATGTATGCAACACAAGGCCGGATATTTAGTTTGCAGTCTCATAGATCATCAGATTTATGCATAGCCCAAGGTCTAAGCATTAACAGGCTTTCAAGAGGATTTTCTGCTATCTTAGTGGCACTTTACGTCTTGGATTGTTTTATCCCAAGGGGGGATCATTTCCGCGAGACTTACATGCTTTTTCGAACTCAGATTGGGCTGGTTGTTTTGACACACGAGTGTCAACAAGTGGTTTTTGTCTCATGCTTGGTAGTTCATGTATATCATGGTGGATCAAGAAGCAACCTACTGTGGCCACCTTAAGTTGTGAGGCTGAGTATAGGGCAGTCTTGACAACTACGGTTGAGTGTGTATGGCACTCAGACGCCTTATGGATGATTTGGGTGTTGGACATGAAACTGCTTACACTATCTACACTGATAGTTAGAGTGCATTGGCAGTTGCAAGGAACCTAGTTTTTCATGCTCGCACAAAGCACATTGAGCTACATTACCACTATGTCAGGGAGAGGCTCTCAGCAGGAGAGATCAGCTTGGCTTATGTGCCAACACAAGACAACCTTGCAGATCTTTTCACAAAGGCATTGTCTCGTGAGAAGTGCGAAGCTTTCCGTAAAGCTTTGGACTTACTCCCATTTGTGGGCTGATCATGTCCTCAGGTCATGGAACTTCCTTTTACTCATGTGCTAGCTCTCATTCACCGCATCACTTCAGGGGGGATTTGTTACCATATACAAGTGGTGGTGATGTGTGTGAACACACTAGGACCACCAGGGCATTTTTTTCCCTCTTTAGGAGGTTTTTCACCCCCGTGCATTGTATAAACACCCATCACTCTAGGTCTATCCATCTTTCCATTTTGCACACTAAGTAATACACTCTCAGTTGTGTGCCTTGAGCTTCCTTCGTCTTCTCCAAGCTATGTGCGTTTCTCTGCAACCCTAATTCCAAGTGACCCAAAATGCTATGCTGAAGAAAAATGATGCTTATCTGTGCTTTGTATGCTTATGAAAGTGATCGCATAAATTTAGGGATCTATATGACACTGTTTGAGATTTTTTGCATCAAAAATGGCATTTTTTGGATTACAAATGAGCTGAAAATGACCTAGTTTTGGTCCAAAGTGGGAAAATGACCCAAAACTTGACACACCGGATCATATTGCCGTGGGTAAGAGAGAGTGGTCTGCTTTTTACAGAAAAAACCAGCAATTTTTCTCTACTGTGCAATTGCTTCCATGGTTGCTCAATCTATGTGTAGGGCAGTCCCGCCTTTTCGTAATCTTGTATCTGAGCTTGTGAGGGGGATACCAGCTGGATTTTGTTCATAAAATAAGCAGAGTCTTGTGGGATTCTCTATTTCTCTTTATAATCACAAAGCTAAGTTAGCGCAAATCTCCCACTTGTTTCATTTGTCAGCACTGTGCTCCTGCTACTGCACATAACTTCCCAAGATCTGTGTGTGTGTGTGTGTGTGTGTGTGTGTGTGTGTGTGTGTGTGTGTGTGTGTGTGTGTGTGTGTGTGTGTGTGTGTGTGTGTGTGTGTGTGTGTGTGTGTGTGTGTGTGTGTGTCTATTGTGGCCTCTAATCACAGTCCCTGAGACGGAGCTCCTTCAAGCCTAAGCCTAGGTTGGGGGGCGGGGGGGATGAAGCCATCAATTTAGCAGAGGCATGGGGGTGCGAGACATCAGGTGAGGTGGGTGACAAACAAGGAGTGGTTCTAGGGCAGCATCCAGACTTCTATAGCTGCAGAGGCTCTTTTTAATTATGTGGTTTGCCTTGCACATCAACATAAGATGTGTGCTAGGTTGGCTAGCGAGCTTCGTACGGTGTCGCTTCATGCAAATGGTGCAAGTTCAAATTTGACCTTCAGATTTTGGAGAGCAAGATGAGAGAGATGGCATATGAGTTCCAACGGTTAGCACTACTAGGATGTAAGGTTGGGACCAAGAGGTATCTTATGAATGAATGAATGAATATAATAAAGTAGAGCCAGTAGTGGAGGAAGTAGGTAAGCTTGGGTAGATGTGTTCTCCGTTTTTTCCATCAAGTGGACTTCTAGAGTTTCGAGAAGGAAACAACTACTATAGCTTCCTTAGTCTCTTTACAAAGATTCGTTGTAGAATTTTCCACATCAAAATGTAGGATAGATATAGGGTGGCGGGAGGGGAGGCTTTGGTTACCAAATACAATGGAGTTTTTATGAGATAATGCGTGCCACAATAATTATTCCCCTCCATAAATTCCATAGGGGAATAGCAATACCCTTGCATTGTCCCAACAACAAATCTTAAACAGTAAGAGCAGGGGTGGTAAGAAGAATACACACTTTCCTCAACATGGAAAAGCTCTGGTAGGTTATGCCTACAAATAATGAACAAATGTGAACAATGTTCAACTGAATTTTTACATACTTGGTAGATTCCATTACTAACACCAGCTCTCGAAGATCTTTGGCCACTCAAACACCCATAGGAATTATTAACTTGAGGAGATAGTTGTGCGTGCTAGCAATAGGGTAGGCCCACTTGTTGTTAAGCTTCCTTTCATTTCCTCCTCTAGCCTACCTTACTTCTTAGACTACCTATAAATCTCAAGAGAGGGGTGTTGCTGAGTATTTTTAAGGGGATTAGCTTTGAGTGGCAATTTGAAATTTTCCAAAAATTGTCTGGTCCATGAAAAAGCAGGTCCCCCTAGCATGTTATGCCTGGCTTGAAGCATTTGTGAGCCCTTCTCGCAAAACGGGATTTAGACCTATCTACGAAATACCCTATCCAATGTGAGTCCCGCATAAAACAATGGTAGTTAAATTTAGAGGATCTGGATGGGGACCAACTAGATCTCATGAAGTTCCAAGATTTTCAAAACCTACAAACAATCGAGGAGCCAACAAGCTTGATAGACAAAGGTGAAATCATTATGTACTTGATATCAATGTTGGTCCAAGCCTTGTCGTTTTACAGTTTGAGCTTGTGACATTCTCTCTTGATCAATAGAACCCAATATTCATTTGAGCTGGATGCTCTCATTAACGATTGCGGCCATTCTTATTGCATTGTGTTCTAGGTTCAAGAGTTCAAATCTGCTGGAGCTATATATGGCTCACTCTACTCAACTTGGTCTCACCTATATATTTATATCTTGTCCTCAATATGAATCAGTGTTTATGAGCGTACATGGTGTGCCTCTTATCTCGTCACTCTCTCTTTCGCTCTACTTTTCAACATGGCATCAGAGTGGTAACGATCACGTGAAGATTCAATTCATGGTGATAAAACATAGTATGTGTATGTGATTTCATGTAAGATTTAGAATTGCTACAAATTTTATTTTTGAGGATTGATTCTTGTTAACTGTGGTTGTTTTTTGTTGAGAAGAATATGATTAGTGTTTTGTGTGGTGTTTATTGCTAATCAATATGGTGAATCGTTGATTATGTTTTCTTGTTGATTTGTCTTTTGACACCCTGAACTTCGTTTCAATTTTCAAGGGACTTTTGCTTAACATTTGGAGAAATGGGAAAAGCCAATGGAGCATAGCACAATGACACTTTTCATCCAAAACTTGCTCGTCTCCTGGAGCTCTTTGATTTGAGTTCTAGGTTTGCAGCAAACTGAGTTCGCAGCAAAAAGTTATGATGTTTTTACTGCAATCGTACTTGACGCAGGTTTTGTCCTTGTGCGTCTTTATGAATTATTCGCAATCATTTTTCTAATTTTGGCGTCACTTCTTTTGAGAAAATTTAGCTTTTTGCTATTCATATTGCGGCCGTTAATCTTGAATCTCACGTCTCGTCTCACGTCACTCTATTGTGAGGACTCTTTTATTATTGATGTCTCCTCTTCCCTGCTTTTTTGGGTGATATCCCTCACATCTTTGGATGTTTATTGAGCATCCTTCTTGCGTTTATCATTGACAGAACAAAGTCGTCATATTTCTCTTGTTCTCAATTGCAACCGTCACCATATATGGTGTGCATTTTTCCTTTGCTTTATGTGAAGTATTTTTCCTTTGCTTTATGTGAAGATCTAGTTTTTCCGTTACAATAATTTATTGAAAGATAGAAAATGCGAGTATTTTGGATCAAACTAATATTTTTCCATATCTTTTGTTTGGAGCAAAGTTCAATCATTTCAAGTTTTTCTACAATCTAGGGTTTTATTCTGATTGTTTCCAAGAAGTTTCAAATTTTGACCTGGGACACTTCTTGGGAGCCAATTTTGAGGGTGCTAAGGTTGGAATTTGGAAAAGTTTTGTATGTAGGAAATGTAGTCCTTAATATGAGGAAAAATATTGTTTCTTTGATTTTTCTTAGATTCCTTCATTTTGATGCTCATTTTAGCCGTAGATTAAGAAGAAAGTGAGAAAATGCTATTTTACGATGTTTTTGTAGAAATTGACGACTTCCAGGTAAATTTTCGGCCAAACCGAGCAGGATAGGGATTTTTTTGCATCACATGACTGCCAAAGAGCTTGACGAGATCGACAAATTCATATGAGACGAGCCCGATTAAATTCAAAACCATTTGGGACCTGAATGTAGCACGTGCTGGAGCAAGGTCCTTCTCTGGATGACGACGTATTGAGCAGGTCGGTGATCTTCATGTTGAATCGGAGGGAGAGAGTGCAGGTAGACGAGAAGAGAGAGAGAGAGAGTACATCATCATATGGAATCCCCAAAGTGTCTACTGATCACACGAGATGCGTTTATATAGAGGGGACTAGGGTGCTACATATAGAGATACTATATATAGCTCAACACCCCCACTCAAATGAAGGTCCCTAACTATGGATGAAAAAACCCTTGGGGGCTCAAGGGAAAAAACCACAGCTGTATATATACCGACCGTTATATTAAAATATTTTAAATATACAATTACAATGTTCAAAGGAGCTACATAACTCCTATTTTACAATGTGCCTTTTCAAGGTTCTTTAACAACCCTATATATACAGTTGAATTGATGCAAATTCTTCAATATCTTTGAGTAGCTTGAATATCTTTGAGCCTCTATACACACTGCTTGATGTGACTTTCATCTTGTAAACAATATCAACTCAAGAAACATATCGAGACGTGAAGGTTAGAAATAACCACATCACATTGTCCTTAGAGACGATTCCCGATTTCGTTCTAGAGACGACATAGAAACAAACATAACGACAATGCAATCACATATGTTGACGGCATAGAGACAAACATTAACAATGTAGTCACATGTGCACACATATACACAAAGAGGCATATAAAAACACGATGGGACCCCTTAGATTATTTATATGCTTGCAAGCAGAGAAAATGCATTCCATAACGTAAGGTTGATGAGATGATAAGGCTGACGAGATGAAAGATTTCAGTGGCTGCTGACAAGAAGATAGATCTTCAGTAGCCAAATGAGATGATAGATGTTCATTGCCAAACGAGACAATAGATTTTCAGCTATGCCAATCTCACTATGACATTTGGAGCACATTACCGCTCAGATAGACGCACAGAAACAAAGGAAAAGTTGAAGTCAAAAAATCTTGGGGGCGGTAATGCTCGAGTCAATGCTCGTGATAATGGTCCTTCAGCAATGCACGCGGCAATCGGCCCGCCTATATTTCCGTGCTGATTTCCACGGGACTTACAGATAGTATTACCGCAACCATTACCGTGCACGCGAGTATTTTTTTTAAAAAAAGCAGATGACCATTTGGATGGTCCTTGGTAGAACCCATCCAAATGGTCATTTGCCTTTTTTTTCCTATACATTTAATAAATAAAAAAACAACAATTTCATTGCACAAAAACTTTGGACCAAAATCAAATGTTTAATTATATTGGAGAAACTGTTCATTACAAAATTGCCCAAATAGGCGATGCATGGCGGCTATACAACTGTGGCCAAAAGAAGACTTTGGGCCAAAATCAAGTGTTTAATTATATTGGATATTACAAAATTGCCCAAATAGGCGATACATGGGGGTTATACAACTGTGGCCAAAAGAAGATGGACCCAAAAACACTTGGAGGATTGAGCTACTCGGATCCTGGGACCTCTCAAGGGACTCCTTGAATCTGGAAAAGAAAAAAACAACAAAACCTTTAATTAATACAAATGGATACATAATTTTGCATGCACTCATTTTTAAAAAAAAAGTTCACACTTACAGGCTATAGTGTACGACATGCATTTTCAAATTCTTTGCGATTGATTTTGTTGTTTTCATACAGCCAGCACCATGTCTGATATTCGGAGTGGCTCTCTCTATATCTCTCGGCTTGGGCGGGTCATAGTAATATTTTGTTGTATATCAATTAAAATATATCACAAACCTAACCTTATTACCACAAATTAAATCAATTCAAATGAAAATACGCGCACTCACAAATTTATCTTTCCATGTTGCTTTTCCGCCCGAGCCGTAATGTGTGGGCGTTTGCTATGCCATCGCCTCCACCTGTCGAGTGTGCGCCCTAGCACCTGCCGTTCTCTCGTCCTCCAGCTCGCCTTGGGCTTTCTCCCACTCCTCGTCGTGAACATTTCAAGGGCGATAGTTTTGACCCTCAGATTCAAATGTTCCCTTTGCCGCCCTCTGCACACTGGACTTCTTATTTTTCAAGAAATTCTTGACGTACTCCTGGAGCCACTGACTGGAGAACTCTTTCACTTCCGGATTAGGGAACCGCATGAGCAATGTTGTCTGAATGTATGTCAAGTCGGCTGGTTCCTGATCTTTGAAATATTTAAAGAAATCTTGGTATGTCGAGTGGATCAGCTGGTTAAGGTGCCCTCGAAATGTCCTCCCCAAAGAGGAACCTAGATCCACCTCCCCCCCTCGATGTATATAATAGTAGTAGCCACGAGCGTCCGGGGCGGGCGCATCGCGGTCCTCATCCTCATATGGAGCTCCAAGGTGTGAGCGAGGAGGTCGGGGTGTAAGAGGAGGTGAATCTGTAGCAATGCCCCCTCTACCACCAAAGAAGCACGAGCCACTACCTCGACGAGAGCGTGAGCTACCACTACGGGAAGAGCGCTGGCCACCCGAAGAGCGCTGGCTGGCCCGAGCCGTTGGGTGGTGTAGGCGACGGAGTGCGGGCGTGGATCACTGCGAATGCAAGGTGGAGGGCGCTGCGGGCGAGTGACAGGAAAGTCGAGGGTAAGATGGAGGGAGGCCCACTGGGAGGCACACTCTGCACGATCGGAGTGCCGGTGCCCGGTGTCGCAAGCGATGAGAGCCCATAGGCAGCCAACTGTGCTGGTGTGTACTGCCCTAGAAGACTGTGCTACGAGGATAGCCACTCTGCCTGGGCGCGGTATGCCCTCTCCAGGTCGGGGTCGTGTACTGCATCTCGGAACCATCGAAAGCCGAAGGTAGATTGTGACTGGTGGCAGGAAGACTACGAGTAGTAAGCATCACAAGCATCTTAGTAAGAGAGGCCCTCGGCGAGAAAGTCCTCTATGGATCGATAGCCGGACGTGGAAGAGAATGCCATATCCTACAATTTCACAAAAAAAGGGACCCTAATTAACATTGAATTCTAGTCAAAGTGAGATTCTTTATTGCATAGGATTCCTCCTTGCATAGGATTCCTTTTATCTCCTATTTAAGAAATGGTTTGTGTGCTTATTTTTTTTGCATCTATTTAGAGTGTGTGTGTGTGTGTGCTTCTAATTGATCTATTGTGTGTGGAAAAGAAATTAATCTAGTGTGTATGTGTTGGACCTTAATCTATTGTGTGTGGAAAAGAGCGTTATACACCATGGAAGGTACTTAGAGAGCCAGAGCTTGTACAACATGGAGCAAAATTGTTCAAATACAATATTTGTGGCTTTAAGATATCTCTCTCTCATCCTCGCATAACTCAGCATAACTTCCTATATCTATATAGAGCTCTCCGTTTAAACACATATCCTCTGTTTCATTTTGTAGCTCCTCTGCATGCACCCCATATAGAGTAGTAGCATCTTGATGCTCGTCTGGCACCACCGCAGCGGCTTCTGATTGAGCATCTTCTCTGATCTCCTCCATTTATGCCGTTGTGATTGGCACATGGTAGCCTTCATACGTCCTTGCACTACGAGGGGCTACCTCTATGACGTACCACCAGTTTGATGTAGACTTTGTAGGATGAAATATTACCTGCGAGAGCCACATAACTTACATGAGAGCTTTCAAGCACATAACTTGTAAAAGGGGGATGTTAACTATTTACATACTTGTTCACAATGCTCGGGTAGTACGAAAGTGTCTCTTAGGTCAGTCCATTTCTTAGTAGAATCCACCTCAAGAAAACCAGACTCTCCTCTACGCACAGTAGCGTTGCGACCCTCCATGATTATCTTGAACCATTGCATGTCGAACAAGTCGACAAAAAATCCTCTCTAATCGATCCTCAAAATCTCTTGTAGCGTGCCGAAGTAAGTGAGTTCCGCCACCACAGGATCTGCATCAGAGGAACATCGTCGACTAGACTGTTCAAATTTTGCCATGATTCCACAATCTTGAGTAAAACGCTTTTTGTCGATCCGTTCCACCCTAAAATGTCAACCTTTACACCATGATTCTGTGTATGACTTATACTACAACGAACAAAGATTATGAGTGGCCGTTCAAACGTTTAGAAATAAAGTCACTAGCTAGTCGTACATTGCAAACTTACCTTGGTCGCGCAACCCCGAGAGTACTCCCACTCTTCCTCAGTCACTTCGTCACCGCATTGTTGTGCGCTTTTCAATTGGTTGTGCAACCATCTTAAGCTCATGAATGTTGGTAGGCTCTCCAGAACCGTCGGATAGTGCATCGGTGGTCGTCTTCCCTGTCTCCACTCGATTCGTGCCCTTTGTCGCTCTTGCTTTGCATCCTCATATTGTGAAATCCACTTTTGCATCACTGGATTGTGAATCATGCAAAATCGGTTGATTTTAGCCTCTAGATCTTCCGTCATCTTCTTCTCAACACCGAGATTGCACATGACAATCCCAGATATGCGCTCATCATCTATGGTTCGCCATAGCGTGTCCCGAGCTTTATCAAATCTGTCTAGCCACTCTCCAATGTACACTAGGGACTCTGATACCAACCAACCTTCTGCCATGCTACCCTCCGGACATGCCTTTTGATGCACATATCCCTTAAGCGTTTTCATGAAACGTTCTAAGAATAACATCCATCTGGAATGAACTGTGCCAGCTATTTCCACCTCATCAACTATGTGAACAAGAAGATGCACCTGAATGGTTAGCATGGTAGTAGGAAAATGTTTCTCAAACATGCACACAAGCTCCGCAGCATTTAGTTTGGATAATGGTATGGATTCTACGTTGATCTCCTTTTGTGAGATCCATTGCACCAGCTTTGCAAGTTTGTAGATTGTGTTACGGATGTCGAGAGACAAACATCCCTCAATGGCAACCGGTAAAATAAACTGTAAAGTATGTGCAGCAATGATATTAAAGTCCACATTTTATGCAATGATATTAAAGTCCACTATGAACATACCTGACACATTTTATGCCAATCTTGTGACTTCAAACCAGTAAGCTTTCCTTCTTTAGTAAAACACGTTCGGAGCGAGTGCATTACGCCAGTGGGGGTCCGCAAAGATCGAATGGTCTCTTTTACTTTGCGTTCTTGGGCTCCTGTGAAAATCCATGGTGCTTTGGGGAGTTTTATCGATCCATCAGACGCTGATTGCGGCCAATATTGCTCCATACGATCCACATTTCTAAGGTCAACTCTGGCTCCCAAAGTATCTTTCTTGCCGGTCAGATGGTCCCATAGTAGATTACCCACATTCTTGAATATGTGCATTGGATCGAGCAAGTGATTGATCATGAGTCGGGGCCAGTATGGTAACTCGTACCATAGAGATAGTCTCTTCATCCCTGGAGGCAATCCGTCATCGCACATCTCAGCAAGTATAAACATATAACGACATTTATAAAACAATACAAAAAATAGAAAAGAGTAAACCCTAATACTAACCATGCCGCCGCGAGAACTAAGAATGTCCATCAGGGCGTTTAAGCCCTTCCTGCCTACGTACTCGCGCTCGTACGGTGTGGGATCACGTCCTGTCATCGACCACTGTCAAAACATACAAAGAATTCATTATGTTAGAATTAAAAAACTCATAAACCCTAAACTATCGAACATAAAGAGCAATGCGAAAACACTTACAAAATCGGCCTCAAATGATGCCCATCCACCGCTCCCCAAGTGGTGCGAGCTCCCTGCCTCTACTCGTGCCTTGGCTGCATCCTTTTGTTGCTTCCACTTGTCGAGATTCTCGCGCGCTGCTTTCTTCGCATTCTTCCAATCTTCTTTCGCCAGCCAATCTGGCCTGTTCCACCCATGCTTGATTGCTTTTTGCACTTTGGAACGCTTGTGTTTGCAGTATTCGCGCATTCGAATCTTCATCAGGTCTTCATTGAAGCATTGATCCCGTGTTGGAACGGGAAACTCATCATGAAGTATGCTGATGACTCTGTTTTTTAAATCACTTGGTACTTCACTCCATTTGTTTAGTATGTAGTGTCTAAACAGCTGAGAGCAAAGACCACGCATGCGCGAGATCACCTTCTTGCCGTCATCATCAATGATGATGCCGCCGCTGAGGTCGATGGAGTAAGGCAAGCCCTCTCGCTGGTGACGCGTGAACCTGGGTGTCCCGGCAGGGGTCTCTAGCGGCGTGTCGATGGGGGTACGGACGTCAGGTGTCTCCACCGGCGTCTGGGCCCCGAAGCGAGGAGTGTCGAGTGGGGTGGCCCCTGGCGGAGTAGGTAGAGGTGTGTAGCTGCTAGGAACAGTCAGCCGTGCTAAACCTGGCGTAGATGGCAATGCTGTGGCTGGTGTGGGGGCGGGCAAAGAAGGGGAGGGTAAAGAGCCTCGTCGAACACGAGGCGGTGTGGAGGCATCGGTGGCGGAATCCCCACAACAACAACCACCGCCACCACTAGAGCGCCGGTGTCTAGACGAGTGTGAAGCTCATCTCGTCGACGCCGAAGCTTCGGAGCGCGCCGAATGCTCCGAAATAGAGGGAGATGCGGATGGAGTAGGAACGTGTGATGATGCGCCAGAGCGATGACGCTCCACGTACCACTGTCTCTGCTGCGGTGACAAAGAAGAAAGAAACTCCTCATCATCCATACATGCATTAAACACACGAATATTTAAACTTAATATTGAATGAATAGAGTAGACAATGACGCAAAGACCATTAAATACAATGACGTAATGACGCATATAAATACAATGACGCAATGAATCGAGTGATAGAAGAGGCAAGTCGAAAACTCAGAATTTTCAATCAAAAGATGTGAGCGCGAGTAGAAAAGAGCGTTATACACCATGGAAGGTACTTAGAGAGCCAGAGCTTTTACAACACCGAGCAAAATTGTTCAAATACAATATTTGTGGCTTTAAGAGATCTCTCTCTCATCCTCGCATAACTCAGCATAACTTCCTATATCTATATAGAGCTCTCCATTTAAACACATATCCTCTGTTTCATTTTGTAGCTCCTCTGCATGCACCCCATATAGAGTAGTAGCATCTTGATGCTCGTCTGGCACCACCACAGCGGCTTCTGATTGAGCATCTTCTCTGATCTCCTCCATTGATGCCGTTGTGATTGGCACATGGTAGCCTTCATACGTCCTTGCACTACGAGGGGCTACCTCTATGACGTACCACCAGTTTGATGTAGACTTTGTAGGATGAAATATTACCTGCCATAGCCACATAACTTACATGAGAGCTTTCAAGCACATAACTTGTAAAAGGGGGATGTTAACTATTTACATACTTACTTGTTCACAATGCTCTGGTAGTACGAAAGTGTCTCTTAGGTCAGTCCATTTCTTAGTAGAATCCACCTCAAGAAAACCAAACTCTCCTCTACGCACAGTAGCGTTGCGACCCTCCATGATTATCTTGAACCATTGCACGTCGAACAAGTCGACAAAAATCCTCTGTAATCGATCCTCAAAATCTCTCGCAGCGTGCCGAAGTAAGTGAGTTCCGCCACCACAGGATCTGCATCAAAGGAACGTCGTCGACTAGACTGTTCAAATTTTGCCATGATTCCACAATCTTGAGTAAAACGCTTTTTGTTGATTCGTTCCACCCTAAAATGTCGACCTTTACACCATGCTGCTGTGTATGACTTATACTACAACGAACCAAGATTATGAGTGGCCGTTCAAACATTTAGAAATAACGTCACTAGCTAGTCGTACATTGCAAACTTACCTTGGTCGCGCAACCCCAAGAGTACTCCCACTCTTCCTCAGTCACTTCGTCACCGCATTGTTGTGCACTTTTCAATTGGTTGTGCAACCATCTTAAGCTCATGAAGGTTGGTAGGCTCTCCAGAACCGTCGGATAGTGCATCGGTGGTCATCTTCCCCGTCTCCACTCGATCCGTGCCCTTTGTCGCTCTTGCTTTGCATCCTCATATTGTGAAATCCACTTTTGTATCACTGGATTGTGAAGCATGCAAAATCGGTTGATTTTAGCCTCTAGATCTTCCGTCATCTTCTTCTCAACACCGAGATTGCACATGACAATCCTAGATATGCGCTCATCATCTATGGTTCGCCATAGCGTGTCCCGGGCTTTATCAAATCCATCTAGCCACTCTCCAATGTACACTACGGACTCTGATACCAACCAACCTTCTGCCATGCTACCCTCCGGACCTGCCTTTTGACGCACATATCCCTTAAGCGTTTTCATGAAACGTTCTAAGAAGAACATCCATCTGAAATGAACTGTGCCAGCTATTATTTCCACCTCATCAACTATGTGAACAAGAAGATGCACCTGAATGGTTATCATGGTAGTAGGAAAATGTTTCTCAAACATGCACACAAGCTCCGCAGCATTTAGTTTGTCGAATGGTATGGAGTCTACCTTGATCTCCTTTTGTGAGATCCATTGCACCAGCTTTGCAAGTTTGTACATTGTGTTACGGATGTCGAGAGACAAACATCCCTCAATGGCAACCGGTAAAATAAACTGTAAAGTATGTGCAGCAATGATATTAAAGTCCACATTTTATGCAATGATATTAAAGTCCACTATGAACGTACCTGACACATTTTATGCCAATCGTGTGACTTCAAACCGGTAAGCTTTCCTTCTTTAGTAAAACACATTCGGAGCGAGTGCATTACGCCAGTGAGGGTCCGCAAAGATCGAATGGTCTCTTTTACTTTGCGTTCTTGGGCTCCTGTGAAAATCCATGGTGCTTTAGGGAGTTTTATCGATCCATCAGACGCTGTTTGCGGCCAATATTGCTCCATACGATCCACATTTCTAAGGTCAACTCTGGCTCCCAAAGTATCTTTCTTACCGGTCAGATGGTCCCATAGTAGATTACCCACATTCTTCAATATGTGCATTGGATCGAGCAAGTAGTTGATCATGAGTCGGGGCCAGTATGGTAACTCGTACCATAGAGATAGTCTCTTCATCTCTGGAGGCAATCCGTCATCGCACATCTCCTTCTGCTCTAACCATGCTTGTGCAGACATCCTTGGTGGCTCTCTTCCCAAAAAGCCGTCGCGTAACACATGATTCTTTGGAAGATACGCTTGATGACCTTCATAGATTTGCTTCTTAAGTGAGGGTGCCCTACGTGCATTCAGTCTAGGTCCACATGTGACACATGCTCTGTATCCGCTTGTTTGAAGCCCTGCATGTATACACATGATAATAGATCAACTATGGAAAAAAACAAGATTTACAGTGTCTGAGTGAGGAGTGTAAAAATCTATCAGATCATTATACATTTAGAGTTTTATTAAAGTAAACTAATTGTAATAGATCACCTGAAAAGCGCTGTGACGCTAGTGTCACTCCATCCAAACTTTGCCTGCATGTTGAGAAGAACCAGGAGTGCTTTCAATCTAGACATACGTGCTCCATTATACAATGGCGTATCGGCTTCACTTTTCATATCATCATAGATAAGCCTTTCTGAATCCATGATCGTCTCGATCATTTCATCAATCTCGGGCTCAAACATTGTTGGGAATGTGCTCTGCATGATCATCCCCCGAGCTGTCAGAGGCTACATCTTGTGGCCTCACATATGCTGCTTGACCAAAGCGCCTGCGAACACGTCTATTGGGTTGCAAGATTGCTGCTTGTTGGCCAGCGTCAGAGTCCGATGAGTTATAATTGGCAACAACTCGATCTATAATAGATGGATCGAACTCGCCAAATGCGAACGTGCTGCACATGTCTTGTCCGTCCCACAGCATGCTTGCATTGATTACAAGGACATAAGACCCTCGTTGAGAGATAGGTGTTTCGGTTGGATGGTCCCACATCCTCGTCACTACTCATAATGAGGATAAAAATCTTATAACATGGACAACAAATTTAATATTCTATTGGCATTCTTCGTCTTATCTCTCTCTCTCTCTCTCTCTCTCTCTCTCTCTCTCTCTCTCTCTCTCTCTCTCTCTCTCTCTCTCTCTCTCTCTCTCTCTCTCTCTCTCTTTACCTCACATTCTCTAGTCATGTCCAATCCCCGCACACCTCGGTCTAGAGGTGCACGGAGATCAGAACCACCAGGTTATAATCTCGTCTTTATTGGTCAATACCTATATTTGTGGGTACAAGAAATCTACAGACCCTGTACAAAACCCCTTTGCCTCTTCTCTAGCTGTAGCACTTCACAGCATCTTAACATCTTTTCACAGTAGATCTTTTCACTGTTCATCTAACTCTAAACCCTAAACCGTAAGTAATTCTTGCGTGGACTCAATCTAACGTAAATAAGCGTAAATCTAAATAAACGTAAATCTAACTAAAAATAAACCTAAATCTAATTTAACGTAAGTCTACATCTAACCTAATCTTTAACGTCTTTTGGGATAGTTTCCTACGACGTTAAAACTCTCTTCTTCTTGTGTGTGCGTGTGTTCGTGTGTGTGTGTGTGTGTGTGTGTGTGGGTAAACCTAAATAAACCTAAGTCTAATCTAATATAACATAAATCTAAATCTAACGTAAATTATGTTATATTAAAAACAAAGAACTAAACTAACAGGGATTATAAGAACCTTAAAACTGATTTAACACATAATTTTTCACATAACTCGGCAAGAGTTGGCATTCTCATCACTAAAGATGTGAGAGTTAACTTTCGGCAGTGACGCTGCCTCATCTCCATCCACATCTGACGACAGCAATTGGCCCTTTAGACCGTTCTTGCTCTTGTTACTAACTTTGAAGTTGCTATTGAATGACTAGAGGTTGTCTAGATGGTCATTGTGTCGGGGATGTAGTGACTCTTGCCGCCCTGAAGATCCACCTTCTTCCCTATCTTCTGAAGACATTTCACCAGTACTTTTGGATCGACGGAGCCCACCATGAGTGAAGGCAGCAATACCCTATATTCCATTGAGGGCTTTCTTCACCCGCTTCATGCAGGCATCGCAGTCTATGGAGACCTAAATCTAATCTAATATAACGTAAATCTAAATCTAGCGTAAATAAACATAAATCTAATTAAAAATAAACCTAAATCTAATCTAATTTAACTTAAATAAACATAAATCTAATTTAACGTAAGTCTACATCTAACCTAATCTTTAACGTCTTTTAGGATAGTTTCCTATGACGTTATAACTCTCTTCTTCTTGTGTGTGTGCGCGTGTGTGGATGTGTGTGCCAATAAAAAGAGATAAATGGTATAACCTTTCTATCACCCATGCCAAGTATGATAGATTGGTTATGCCATTTCCCTCTTGAATAATAGGTCTTGAGTTCAACTCCTCGTCGGCTAGATCTTTAGGTCTTTTAATTTTAATTAGTTTCCTACGACGTTAAATTAGTTTCTCTCTCTTTCTCTCTCAATGTGTGTGCGTTTTTTTGTTTATGCATGTTTTCTCTCTCTTTTCCTCTCTCAATGTGTGCGTTTTTTGTTTATGCATGTTCTCTCTCTCTTTTCCTCTCTCAATGTGTGCGTTTTTTGTTTATGCATGCTCTCTCTCTCTTTTCCTCTCTCAATGTGTGTGTGCATTCTTTGTTTATGTATGTGTGTGTGCATTTTTGTTTATGTTTGTACTCTCTCTCTCTCTCTCTCTCTCTCAAAAACACTATGTGTGTGTGTATGTGTGTGTGTGAGAGAGAGAGAGAGGGAGAGAGAAGGAGGGGAAGGGAACATGAGAGTGAGGAGAGGGAAGGAGCATACCTGGCTCTCCTTCCTCTCCTCGTGTGTGTGTGTGTGTGTGTGTGTGTGTGTGTGTGTGTGTGTGTGTGTGTGTGTGTGTGTGTGTGTGTGTGTGTGTGTGTGTGGAGAGGAAAGAGAGAGAGAGAGAGAGAGAGAGAGAGGGAGAGCGTTACCTGCTCCTTGCTTGAGGGCGCCGAAAAACTCACATCTGAGATCTGAGTTTTTGGGCGCTCTCTGTTATTTTTTTAGCCCAGTCGACGTCGCTATGAGCGTCGCAAATTTACAAAGAAATTTGCGACGCTCATAGTGACGCCGGGATTTTTTTTTTTGAGCGTCGCTGTGTGAGTGTCGCTAATATGAATAGCCTCTTGTAGTGTTATGATTCTGTTTTCGTGGTTTTTGATATGCTCACAAAAGTGGCTCATCTAATACCCGTAAAGACAGCCTTCACTGCTTTAGATGTTAGCCGGGTATTCATCAAGGAGATTTTTAGGCTACATGGTCTACCCAAGTGTATCGTCAGTGATAGAGACGCCAAGTTTACATCAAAATTTTGGACTTCTCTTTTCCAATCTATTGGGTCACAATTCGCCTTCAGCACCGCGTATCATCCACAGACTGATGGGCAAACTGAAACAGTTAATCAAGTCATCGATGACATTCTCAGAGCCTATTGTTCGCAAGAGTCAAAGAAGTGGTTACAATATCTACCTTCGGTGGAGTATGCTTATAATTCTTCCGAACACAAAAGCATTGGAATGTCACCTTTTAAAGCTCTTTATGGACAGGACTGTTTAGCACCAATAAACTTCTCGGATCCAACCATCAGGGTAGAAGCCTCTAGGAAGATGTTAGAAGATATGGAAGCTCAGACTAGAGCTATTCGCCAAGACATTCAGGCCGCTCAGGATAGACAAAAGCACTACGCAGATAAGAACCGTTTGGAAAGAACTTTCAAAGAAGGAGATAAGGTTTTTCTGCGAGTCCAACCCAAGAAAAGCAACTTATCTCTAGGCAAATATAAGAAGCTAAGCCCAAGGTATTGTGGGCCATTCGAGATCATTAAGGTTGTGAGTGACCAAGCCTACAAGCTAAAGTTACCTGCAAACTTGAAGGTTCATGATGTATTCCATGTCAGCTTACTCAAACCCTATATTCCTAACCCTGATCAATTCTTGGACTCATATCAGATAGTCATGCCAGCACAAGGAGTTCTCGAGCTCCAACCTGACTATGTACTTGAAACAAGGGAAAAAAAGTTACGCAACAGAACTATCACAAAGCACCTAGTAAAGTGGAAGGATTACCTTGAAGAAGATGCAACTTGGGAGGACGAAGCAACGCTCATCAAAGATTACCCAAACACATTCTTGAGAGGACATCTCAAATTTTTCACGTTGAGGAGGTTGTAAGGTCTCTGACTCCGATCAAAAAGAGCACCATTGTACCTTGAAATGAATATACTGGAAAAAGTTACTATTTTTAGCAGTTTTCTGAATTCTGTCAGTGCCATGATGTATAGAATGTTTTAAAGCTTCGAAATGTGAAATAAAATAATTTTTGTAAAAAAATTCCAAAATTAGTAAGTTTTTGGTCACCCGACCCGTCCAGTTATGATCATGACCGTCTCGAAAAACTGCACCCGTACTCCAAATTTGAAAAAATGCATTTTTGGACGCCAAGGGTTGCTAAATATAGCAGGTACTCGGGCCAACACGCCTTAGTTAGAGCTTGGTATAGAATGTTTCGGCATCAAATTCTGACTCGTATGACACGTTTTAGCCTAAAACCAAATTTTTCCAAAAATTGTCCAGGGAGGCACCGGGGGCCCGAGGCTGCGTGGGAGCAGGTTCCAGGCCACTCCAGGTCAGCTTTAGCAGCTAGGGGGTGGCTTTTGTCCTTGTGGGAGTCTTGGGAGAGTTTCCAAGCTTGCAACTAAGTGTGGGAGCCAGTTAACCAAGCCAACTGGACACTTGGTGGGTAGGCAACTGGACTTGCCATGCTTAACTGGAGTAGCTCCCAGATGCAAATAGCAACCCAGATCGATTTTCAGCTTGAGGAGCCCTATTTAAAGGTGTGCTCACACACACACACACACACACACACACACATGCTCACACACACACCCAATACACACACACACACACACACACACCTACACACACACCTTGGGGAGGTGCTATCGGTACACACATAGTTTTTGAAGGAGAAGCAAGGAGGGAGGTGCTGCCGAAATTCTCATCTTGAGGATTCATTGGATTAGAAAAATTAGAGGATTCTCAGCCCCTAATCACGGTAATTATGGTTTAATTTAGGATCTTCTTAATTCTCATCATTATTCTCCCATATTCTTCGGCTACTATGCTTAATCTTAGCTATAATTCCCAATAGCTGCTCCCTAAGTTTACATAGCTATACTCCATTACATAATCATCATTCAATTAGCTAAATCATGCAGCCATTCATCATCCTTAATCAAGGATTAATACATGATTAGAAAAGATTCTCTCTCTAGGCAGCATAGTTAATAAATTGTCAGCAAGTAATAGTGTAGATTTGATGAAATTCATTCTTTTACCACTCAATAGTATTGTAATTAAATTAGACTCAATTTTCTCCCACATTAAAATGTGATTAAGGCTGAAAATTAAATCGTCATTAGGCCATTAAGAAAAGAATTTTCTATCACACATGCCTGCGGTAATCCTGCATCTTCAAATTGCTCTAGGAAAATGATTGAACTTGCTTACTTCATCTCTTTTGTAAATCAATTAGTAAAATTGTGGATTTCTTAATCATCTAAGCCAAGTGATTAACCTTAGAGCCAGTTCCCATAGGGCAATAAAAGAATTACCATAAATTTGCTAGGTCTCGAAGGAAAAATCTAATCTCTTGCATAAGGAGGATTCTTTAATGATTCTAATCTGCCAATTGTTTTATTATGATGCTCTTGGTCTTTAGCTCTTTTCTTCAAGTTTATTATTTAAAGTAGTGAGTAAAATGGCCCCGGTTAAGAGAACTCGCTTCGGTGGTGCCCACGACCGCGAGGCGGGAACGAGCAATGTGAATGGAAAGGAAAAAGCTCCCATGGACGAACAAGCACCGGCCATCTCACGAGCCATTGACGAAGAAATGGAAGAGGTAGGTCATAATTTCATTCAAGTTGTTTAAGTTAACATTGCACACGTTTAACTAGGAAAGAACATATCCCCAAACATGTTGGAGGAATCCGACGAAAACATCGGCATTGAATTCATTTGTACATTAAAGTCTAAAGTAGGAAAGAAATGATTGATGGGTATGCTGTTTGCAATAGGATAGAATGTCTGCTAGGGAAACTTTAGCTCGACATGTTCATTCTATTTCCAATGTTGAATTAGTCCTGACCCCCCAGTGATCACAGGGGGCAGAGTTCTTCGTTAAGGGCTCTTGAATCCACGACTTGCTTTCTATGCGGTGGATACCCAATACTTGCTTTCTATGCGGTGGGAACCCACGTCTTGCTTTCTATGCGGTGGGAGTGTCCATGTCGTGCTTTCTATGCGGTGGACATACCTAGTTGTATGGGCAGCTAGGCGACAACGGGAGGAGTAAACTCTCGCTGGAGGGGGGATGTTGTACCTCCAGAACATTGGAATTTTAATGAATAAGTTTGAGTAGAATTATTACTAGAATACTGTCTTGGTGCCGCTTTGCAATACTGATTGAAGGGCTGTCTTAATGAACATTGTGATTCGGAATTTAATCAAGGAATGTTTATGTTGAACAATCATTGTGGTAGTAATTAGGAAACACAAGGAAGTGTGAGTGTGGGGGTGGAAAGTGGGGGCTTGGCTCAGGTTGCCAATGCCTATAAGAAGGGTGGTCCCGATTGGTCAGGAACTCTCTGTCCCCATAGTGTTGCCAATGCCTATGAGAATGGTGGTCCCGATTGGTCGGGAACTCTCTGTCCCCATAGTGTTGCCAATGCCTATGAGAAGGGTGGAAAGTGCGGTCTTGGCTCAGGTTGCCAATGCCTATGAGAAGGGTGGTCCCGATTGGTCGGGAACTCTCTGTCCCAATAGTGTTTAAATCGACACCAGTAATACTCATTGTCCCTAGAGCGGCGAAGTCTCAAGTGTACGTGCCTCTGAAACATGGGAAAAAAGGCACTCGGGATTTGTCCCCTCTTGGAAGGTGGGTCTTAGGATTTCTAGATAGGTTAAGTACGCTTCCCCTGCGAGGTGGAGCTAGATCTCATTGCTAGTAGGCTCAAACTCGACTCACTTTGTAATGAGAGATCGTCCGTTAGCTAAACCCTGAACCACTTTGTTTGCTTTCGCTATAGATCTAGTGGCCACCAGGTTTACCATCAGATCCGCCGTTTGATACGGCGGGGTGGGGACCTCACATTGAGACTCTGAGGGTCCATTTGTAAGATGAATGGAGTTTCTAATAGATAGTGCTATCATGTGTCTAGGGCATGTAGCTAGTAGCTCTTTTTCATATATGCCCATCAGTATTGAGTTTTTGACTTTCATATGCTATGGCATGCCCTTCTTGGAGAAAAAATGCTCAAAAGCAATCTCCACAAGCATCACATTGGACCTCAAATGGCTTTGAGAGATTCGGTAGTGTAAGCATTTGTTGGGAGGTGAGCTTTTCTTTAAGCTTGTCAAAAGCATTTTTCTCTTCAGCAGTCCATGAATACTTAATGTTCTTCTTTGCCAAGTCATGTAGTGGTCTTGCTAGTTGAGAGAATATTCTATAAAGTATCTATAGTATGCGCACATACCAATAAAGCTTCCTAGCTCATGTGTTTTCATTGGGTTAGGCCATCCTTTTATTACCTCTAACTTTGATGGATCCATACGGATACCATCTTGAGAGATAATATGACCTACGTATTGAATCTCTTGAAGGAAAATTCACTCTTCTTTTGGTTAATGAAAAGTTTATTCTCCCTCAAAGCTTGAAATATCACATGGAGATGTTGCTAATGCTCCTTGAGTAATTGGGAGTAGATGATAATATCATCAAAGAACACTCTTGCGGTAGGACCTAAAAAAATTTTTTGTTAGGCGGTTAAATGTGACCGGAGCATTTGTCAAGCCAAAAGGCATGACAAGATATTCATAAAGACCAAACGTATGCAAAAAGTAGTCTTTACAATATCTTCATTCACTATCCTTATTTGGCGATAGCCATTTTTTAGGTCAATCCTACTAAAGTAGGTAGAGCCTTGTAGCTTATCAAACAGATCTTCTACCTGCGGTATGCAAAATCTGTTTTTGATAGTGATCTAGTTTAGTGCTCTATAGTCAACACACATACGATATGTGTCGTCTTTCTTTTTCACTAGTAGGACTGGTGAACAAAAGGGAGCCTGGAGCTAGGCCTCACCATCCTAATGTCTACCAGCTCATGCACTTGCCTCATAATCTCCTCTTGTTGAGCTTGAGAAACTCTATAAGGAGGTTTATTAGGCGATGAGCTACCAGGTAGAAGCTCTATCTTATGGTCATCATCCCCTTGTTTTGGAGGTAACTCCATAGGGATGCCATCGATAAATACATCTTGAAATCTATTTTGAAAATTAGACCGATCTAATTCTTCCTGATTCCTACCACTTTGTTTGTTAAAGCATTAGCATCATTTAGAGACTCTTTGACAAAAATCATGTACAAGGAAACTGAGCTTTTCATTGACTTATTAAAAGCATGTGAATTTACAAGAGGTATAAAGTACGACCCGAATCATTGGCATCTCTATCGATGTTCTTTTCCTTGTAGCTGAAATAAATTCTCCTTTCAAGGAACTTCATGTTGGCATCCATGCGGTTGAACCATGGTGTCCCTAGGATAACATCCTCATGTTGGAGAGGGGAGATGAAAAAATCTTCTTTGTCGACGTAGATTTGGACATGAAACCTCAACTTCCCAATCAAGGGATCAATGGAGGCTTGCTACTCCTTGAAGGCTCAATCAATACTTATGATATCTCCCATCTCAAAATCTTGAATGCCCAGCTTAGTGGCCAACTCAGTTGATATGAAGTTGTGAGTAGAGCCAGGGTCAAAAAGGATCAAGGTACCATGCTCCCTCACCTTTCCCCAAGCATAGGAAAGGGATGACCCTTTGCAATGAGCATCCTCTTTTGGAGCTTTGACTGTGGAATCTCATTGAGTGCATTTCTTTTGGGTCAAGAATGGTAACCATACCTTTGCTCCCCACACTTCAAACATTTGTTGTTGTTACCTTGGGAAGAGTTTTGGGCATTGTTCTTCCCCCTTGAATCATTTTGGTCTTTGTTTTCCTTGGGCTTGGCATTCCTTTAGCCCCTTGTTGAAAATTAATGCGAGAAGCAAACAAAGTATGGTGGATGACTTCGGTGATAGTACTAGGCCGTTGTGAGTTGGCATGCTCGGTTATTTATTTTGGTAGTCCTGCACAAAATTGTTGCTTTGCTCGATAAAGTCTATCTTTAGAAAGATTGTAGCTTTGACATGTGAATCCAAAACTTGTCCACATATTTGTGGATAGACTCATTGGAGAGTAGCTTTAAGATTTACCATTTGGTGAGCACTTTATCTTTGACGTCGCTTGCTAGGAATTGTTTCATGATGGAAACTCGTAGATTTTTACATGTCTTTGGAGCTTTTTCGTTTCCACGAAGGCTAGTCCACGCAGATTTGAAAGTGCATAGCTACATTACGTAGCTTGGAGGACTCTATGAAGCCCCCGTCTCCAAAATCCGTATCAAATTGCTGGATAAAGGCCAATACTTTGTCCGTAGCACCAAAGGTGTTATCATAGGTGTGAAAAGAGATACTCTTTCCTCCCTCTTTGAAGGGGACGATTATGGAGCGAGCTAAATGGAGCGAACTTTGGAGCAACCTTTTTTTTTCACATCCCACCACCACTAGCCCCCCAGTGCCGCCCCTTAACACCCATTGATTTTTCACATGAAGGTGCTACTCATGATGCCCCAATGTTTGTGAACTATCTTGTTACTAGATTGCAATAAGCTATGGGCAACTCTGTCTTGCAAGCCAAAGTTAACACCTTTGTGCTTATGGGATGTCCCTACCTCTCTAAGAAGAGAGAGATCTTATGAAGCCTCTTGTTGAGACTTCCAAAACAAGACTCTCTCCGATAAGAGAAGAGGACGAATCCAATGAATGAGAAAGAAGTGAATCTATGAATTCCTTTGAAGACGTGGCTCCACGAAGAGGGCAGTCTCGACGATCCCCAACTCCTCCCAAGACAAAAAGATCATCATATAGTCCTTCTCCTCGTCACTCTAAAAAGGAAGAGACGAAACAAATGAAGAATAAGCCGAGAAAGAGGTCACCCTCTTCTCCTTCTTTATCACCTTCCTCCTCTTCTGACGAAAGTAGCGGCTGTTCTCCTAGAAAATACAAGAGGAGAGGACATCGCAAATCCTATGTTGCTCGAAAAAGGACCTATAAACTTAAGAAGTTCAAAGAGCAGTTAGGTCTTCAAGCGAGCTCAACGGAGCGAGCTTTGGGAGCGAGTTTTGTTTTTTTTTAAGGACCGCCATCCCTATCTCCTCTTCCTCCTCTCACCGCCCATGTGCTTCCTCCTCTTCCCTTGCTCCTCCTCCTCAGCCTCCTCCTCCAACATCCTCCCTCTCCTCCACCTCCTTTCTCCATCTACTCCTATAACTGCCTTCCCTTCTTCCAACTTCTCCTCCACCAACCCCCCTCCCTTCCTCAAGGTCCTCCACTCCCTTTTTCCTCTCTCTTTTCCTATCACTCTATACCGTTGCCCCCCCCCCCCCCCCCCCCCCCCCCTCCTCTCTCTCTCTCTCTCTCTCTATGTGTGTGTGTGTGTGTGTGTGTGTGTGTGTGGTGTGTGTGTGTGTGGTGTGTGTGTGTGTGTGTGTGTGTGTGTGTGTGTGTGTGTGTGTGTGTCCTACCCCCTGTCACCCCTCTCTCCCCTTGTCTTCCCTCTCTCTCTCCCTGGCCCCATCTCTCCCCTCTCTCTCTCTCTCTCTCTCTCTCTCTCTCTTCTCTCTCTCTCTCTCTCTCCCCCCCCCCCCCTTTGACATGGATAGATTACCCCCTTGTCACGTATTCAGTAGACGCACCCTCCTTGTCTCTCACACACACCGAGATCACTCAGCTCATCAGACATGACTTGATTCAATAAGACACTAGGAGGACATCGATACATCCTATGCATGTGCCGAAGATGGCTTTCTACAGAGAGCATCTCCTTGAGCTTACAGAGGATGGTTTTGTGACCAGACCTACCTACATGAACACTCATCTATCCCATGGATTACGATATGTAATTGGACATATGTGCACATCATCACATCAATTAGAGGATTGTGACTTGGAGATTTAGAGGAGTACCATCAGAGGCTGAGATGTGACCGAGATGTGGGGGGGGGGAGAGAGAGAGAGAGAGAGAGAGAGAGAGAGAGAGAGAGAGAGGGAGAGATAGAGAGAGAAAAGAAAGAGAGATATGGGGGGGGGGGGGGGGGGGGGGGGGGGGGGGGGGGGGGGGGGGGGGGGGGGGGGGGGGGGGGGGGGCTACATGAACAGTCATCTATCGCATGGATTACGATGTGTTATTGGACAGATGCGCACATCATCACAGAGGAGTACCAACACAAGCTAGGGTTGAGAGAGAGCAAGGTGTGGCAGAGAGAGAGAGATGGGGGTGGGGAGGGGGTTTTTTTTTCCGCTATTGCTTTGGCTTGGGGTTATTTTCTTTTTTTCCCTAAGGCAACCCCCCACTCTCTCCCTCTTTAAAGAAAAAAAGAAGGCATCCCCCCCCCCCCCCCCCCACCCCCATATCTCTCTCTCTCTCTCTCTCTTCTCTCTCTCTCTCTCTCTCTCTCTCTCTCTCTCTCTCTCTCTCCTCTCTCTCTCTCTCTCCTCTCTCTCTCTCTCTCTCACCTTGCTCTCTCTCAACCCTAGCTTGTGTTGGTACTCCTCTAAATCTATCATGTCTCAATCTCTAATTTGATGTGATGATGTGCGCATCTGTCCAATAACACACCGTAATCCATGCGATAGACGACTATTCATGTAGGCCCCCCCCCCCCCCCCCTCTCTATTCTCCCCTCTCTCTCTTCCCCTCCTCTCTCTCTCTCTCTCTCTCACACACACACACACACATCTCAGTCTCTCTCAACCCTAGCCTCTAATGGTAATCCTCTAAATCTCCCAGTCACAATCCTCTAATTGATGTGATGATATGAGCATATGTCCAATAACACATCGTAATCCATGGGATAGATGAGTGTTCAGTAGGTAGGTCACAAAACCATCCTCTGTAAGCTCAAGGAGATGCTCTCTATAGAAATCCATCTTCGGCACATGCATAGGATGTATCCATGTCCTCCTAGTGTCTAACTGAATCAAGTCATTCTGATGAGCTGAGTGATCTCGGTGTGTGTGAGACAAGGAGGGTGCGTCTGCTGAATACCTGAAAAGGGGGTAATCTATCCATGTCAAAGGGAGAGAGAGAGAGAGAGAGAGAGAGAGAGAGAGAGAGAGAGAAAGAGGGAAGAGATGGGGCCAGGGTGAAAGGACATGCGGACTGGAACATGCTCATCACCACCCAGCCATGCCCTATATAGGCCCTTGGCCTTCTAAATATAGGGACCCCCTTGACTGCATGTCCGTCCTGGCCCTTGGCCGTGCCTGGTCCTACCATTGTCCTGGCATTACTCCCCCCTTGGAGAAGCGTTTTCGTCCGTGAAAACACAAGCGATGGTATCTTCATAAGAACACTAATGTTTTCTACCATAACATCCCTCATGGATCCAACGGTTCATTTGAGCGGAACCCGGTTCAGTAGGAGGTTCAATGAAACCAAGAGTAATATCTTGATTGTCTAAATTATTGTCCATTTATAACCATCTGATAGTATCGGTTCCTATCCAAACATAGTGTGTAGACTCCATTTAGAACATTCATGAGCATGGTAAACGAGTTTATCACAACAAAGATGTACCAAAAAGAGTACCTCTTGTCACTTTCCATGAAAGTAGCTTGTTGACATAACTCATCAGCCAAGTTTAAGTCCTTGACTTGTTCCCAATTTTCATCATCAATAAACAACCCCACCCTAAGGAGTGTTCAAGGTTGAGAACCTGAGTTATACATGAAGAGACTACACCTAGTCGCAAACATGCTTTAACTTATAGTAAGCAAACTCTATGGAGAGCAATAAATGCTTACTGATTGGATTGCTTGGTGCTAACGTACCCACTTTGCATATCCTTCAGCACCAGATTACACTTTGTAATCTGCCTATCCCCTTCGATAAGTGACAGTATTGAGGTGTGTTCCCTCACGGTTTACAGACAGTCGTCCCAAATGACTAGTAAATGGGAATCACAATATCGTGTAACATTGTTGAGGAATCAACAATGTTTGGAATAACCATCGTGGTTAACTTGAGAAATCCACAAACACCCAAACCGAGCCATGACCTCTATTGGGGATTAGTAGACCCAAGAGTAATCTCATAGAGATACTGCACATAGAGTGAAAAATGCTTCATAAGCAATAGCTTGAGGAATATGCATGCCGTTCCAAATCAGCCTTTGCTTAACACTAGGGCCCATAACACCTAGTGTGCATGCATTTATCAAAAACCAGATCCGAACCTGTATATCCATGGTGATCCTTGCCAATACTTATGGCAAATGTGATGCGTCTAGCACACATTAAAAAGGAATTTAAATAGTTCTGAAAAGAAACTAAATACTTTCAATTGCAATCTTTTGCAAGCCTGAAACATTTGAATCACAATAGAAGGTGAAACATTGATCACTTCTAGGTACAGACAATGAAACTTTTTCATTAACAACTTAGAGCCTTGCTATATGTATAAACAACCATCTGTATTGTTGTTTAGTAGTACTTGTACCTGAACAAGTCATTCTAAGTATCCGACAATTTTTGGCCACCGAAATTTCTTCTGATACGTCGTGTTGAAAATGGTCTAGAACACAGATTTGACCAGCACCTAAGGACTTTGTCGTGACACATATTTGAAATAATGGGCGCCAGTGTCAGTCGAGAGACTCATATTCTCCACATGTGGAATATGTCTCATGTAAGGATGTCTAAAAAAACATCCTGCAAGTACAAGATGTACTTGTGTGTGGAGGTAACTCTAAACACTCCGTGACAAGAGTGAGAGGGACCCTCATTCATTGCTCCACACTGGCTAAACCGAACTCCTTGAGTCCCTAGACCATGTTGTATCCCATTTGACAACATGTGCCAAATCGAATCCTACAAGTGGATTCATAACAGCATAATGTACTTTGGACACTACGGCCCAAAATACTTGTTTTGACATGCCCTTGGCATGGCCCTGGGTATTGAACCGAAATTTCAATTACCCGTATTCAAATGCACAGGAGTACGTCTCCCATGTGTGAAAAAACCAAGCAACCTTGTACTGGAAACCCCGGGTGTTGCCTTCGCAATCCAAACCCGTTGGGTAGAATCTACGTAGTCAAACCACTTGGTAAGACCCTTTATCGAAACTGCTCAACTAGTAGGTAACGGCAACCAACATAGTTAACCGTGTACAGAATGATGAGAATCAACTTGAAAAGTTGAAGTTGTCCAGTACCCCTTGGTAGATTGCAAACTGCTTTCCTTGAAAGTACAACCGGAATAGCTCAAATTGTGATCCTCAATGCCTATGGGGTGATTTAGTAAGCACCCGCGGGGTCTTCCCCTAGAACAGTGCGTCCATAGACACTCGTAGTGCTATAAAGAGAGCAATAAATCCACGCAAGTGCGATGCCTAGCTCGTATCAATAGCCATGCTGTCTCAACTGTCTGCTGCCTCTCGACTCCATGGTATAGATCAGCTGATGTAAGTGCAAGAGTATCAAAAACTCAACTTGAGCATTGCACTAGAAACATATAATGCAAAAATGACACCCTAATCCTCCGAAATGACAAGACTCTTGCTCGTCCATTAACGTCGATATATTCGATGTGTAATCCACTGTGCAAATCTGTTCGATCATAAGAACAATCACCCAAGGAATGCCAATAGTTGGGTCCTACCCAAAATCTGACAATGGCTCTTAGCCAGCCTATGTGTGGCTCCTAGCTCTTACGGCAATTAGTGTTCAATCGATAAACCAATGAAAACTAATGTGAATGGCATCTTGGCCAATTTCTAGCTGAGAGTTAGAGCACCTTGGCTCATGATGACTCCCAAACAAAACATGTATCAAAAGCTTCTTAGAAAGTTTTCATTATTCTTAAGAGAAATAAGAAAAAGAGAGAGAAGGAGAGCATGCTGGGCTGAGGAACTTTCCTTAAATTTCTAGAGTGTGTGCCCCAAATGTGTGCTCTTAGGCGTCTTATGCCTGATTTGCAGCTTATCTTATAAGCATACAACAATCTGTCTGTATGACGCTCTTATCAAGAGAGGCAACAGAAAACACAAGTCAAATCTTGACCATCTGCTGTGTATGGGTCGTGACTGTATGAGGATGACTTGAATAGGGCACTTTGCCGGTGAATCTAGTCAAAATTTTAGGTTCTTTTTAGTGGTGTTGTGCGTTGACAACAACCAAAAATTTAAACAATCCAAAACTTAATTTGTCCGTGACAGAGTGTTTGGTGTGATAGCGGAAGTGTAATTTCAAAAGCGGTGGAATTCATGCCACCTAGTTAGTATACCTTGCATATAGTTTTTTAAGCCCTTGGCAAGAGTGATGGCCTCAAACGTGAGAACCAAAACTATAAGTGCCGTGCACCGTTTAGACTAGTAGGAATTCTGTGAGCTGATATTCCCTAGTTTTCCAGTTTCCTGAAGCCGTGCTTCATATAAAATTGCCAAAGCAGTTTGCTTTGCACAATGACAATAATTGCCAAGTAAAGTGTAAACAGGGAAAAACAAGAAAAACTTAAACTTGGCTAACCTGGTCGTTGTTGTTGCAACCAGTTGTCAGGAAATTTGGGAGGAAAAAACTCATTCCAGAACGGCTCATAGCCATATCTACACAGACGTCCTCATATATCCTATACACCCATCTCGTAGGTGATGAAGTAACCTGCATTAGGAAATAACCTGCAAACATATTGCTTATTCCTTCCCAATTTTGTATGCTCATAGCATATGCCAAATGGGGACAGCCTCAATGCAAGATGTATAAATTGAAGCTTTGCTTCATAGAACTATGTCTGGCCTTATCGCCAACAAATGCTATTGACAACAGATGTCATAGCAAAGAGACTCGGCCTTGTCGATCATGCACAAAAAATAGACCTTGTGTACTTGTAGATCTGCTGGAAAAACAGAACTATATGTGCAAAGTATGTGCATCTCGTACATACTTGAGTCGATGAATGATATTCACGATCCATCATAGACGCCCATTGCATACCATAGTTATCACTCCATGTGCAATAAACAAATACCAACTGCATACCTCATGAAGTACACCTACTGATGAAATGGTCGTTGTAAGAATCGAAAGAGTTGGAATCAAGGTTCATAGTTGTTTGACCTCGTGATGCCAAGGGCCTTGCCCGATTTGCAAGTAATTGGGAAGCTTGTGAGCAACTGCAATGCTCTAGTGGTGTTACACAAACCATACCCATGATCATCTTTGATGAGCCTTGCTCCCGTGTAATCCCATTGAACTGCTGACGAGTTGTGCTTCAAGTCAAGGCGATAGAGACTCAAGCCATGCGTGAGTCTAATCTCTATGTCAAAAATGTATGCCAATAGCATCATAGTAAACGCATACATTCAACAAATACTTATCATTTGCATCAGTTGTTTAATGCATGCCATGCTGCATTGATTCTTGCCTGTACTGGTATGCCACAGGTCCTGCCTAAACAGCATAATATTTATCTATGACAAATATACCTGGAAACTGGCTCCCCTTCTATCATAAGGAAGAATCTCAAATCGTGCTTTTAGCAAAAAAAAAATGAAGATAAAACATTAATCTCAAACATTAATCTCCAGGTCATGGTCCTTACCGGCCATCGAAGACCTCTATATCAAAACCTCCGTCAGACATGAAGCGATGGGCGTGAAAATCATAGCTTCACCTTGTTGGCGATGGCAGGTAACCGGAAGCCTTGCGTCCCTTGATACCATTGGTAGATTGAAGCCGTATTATCAATGTTTTATCCCTCTTTGGGACTCTAAAAGCAATCTCCTTGGGTAATCTTCTTAGTGTCAACGACCATGCATGAATTGTCTTTGCAAATTGTTCAGTTTGCAAAGATTTGAAAATCTTCGGCTACCCATGCATTCATGAGCTGAAGCCGAGGTTCTTAGTATGGAGCTTGGCATATTCTTTTTTTTTTTTTTTTGCCGATGTTGCAAAAATTCTGCAGGAGCGTGCCTTGACGGTCGTGTCGAAGCACGGAAGAAGAGGATGGGGGGACCGGCCATGGGCACCCTTCCTTAATCATAATAATCAAGGGCTCTGCCCTACCGTGGGCAGCCAAGGTGAGAACACCAAATTAAAAAAAAACTCAAAAACTACCTACTTGCCTACGCAGCAATGCAAGCCTCGCGCCCGTCAGCAAAACTAGGCCTGGGACAAATTGGGTTGCTCAACATGGAGTCCCAGAGTGATGGGAATTGCTCCCGCCAGCCCTGCGATGCCGTAGACACCCACTTCTGCCAATTTGGTGCAGGTCCGCCGTCGACAACCTTCCTTCTCGCAAGCCTGATTTCCCACCAAAAAACGCTTGCTCCCTTCGAGTTTGCAGGGGCTGCATCCCGCCAGCATCTCAATTCCGAGAGAGAGAGAGAGAGAGAGAGAGAGAGAGAGAGAGAGAGAGAGAGAGAGAGAGAGAGAGAGAGAGAGAGAGAGAGAGAGAGAGAGAGAGAGAGAGAGATAGAGAGAGAGAGAGAAAAGATACTTCGATTCTGAGAGAAACAAGAACGCCAAGCTTCTTCCAAAGCCTCGATCTTGCTTGCTGCTCGTCCCCTTCCTGTCGGAGCTTCCATGAAGGGAGAGAGAGAGAGAGAGAGAGAGAGAGAGAGAGAGAGAGAGAGAGAGAGAGAGAGAGAGAGAGAGAGAGAGAGAGAGAGAGAGAGAGAGAGAGAGAGAGGGATAGAGAAAGACCTTGCTTTCCCGCACGACCATGCATGGTTCCCTCTTCTTCTCCCCTAGCTCTGATACCAGTGAAAGGACATGGGGACTGGAACCATCACCACCCAGCCATGCCCTATATAGGCCCTTGGCCTTCTAAATATAGGGACCCCCTTGACTGCATGTCCGTCCTGGCCCTTGGCCATGCCTGGTCCTACCATTGTCCTGACACAAGGAGAGAGAGAGGGGGAAGACAAGGGGAGAGAGGGGTGATAGGGGGTGGGACACCACACACACACACACACACACACACACACAGGGAGAGAGGGGTGACAGGAGAGAGAGAGAGAGAGAGAGAGAGAGAAGAGAGAGAGAGGGGGGGGGGGGGGGGGGACAGGGGTATAGACTGATAGGAAAAGAGAGAGGAAAAAGGGAGTGGAGGACCTTGAGGAAGGGGGGGGGTTGGTGGAGGACAAGATGGAAGAAGGGAAGGCAGTTATAGGAGTAGATGGAGAAAGGAGGTGGAGGAGAGGGAGGATGTTGGAGGAGGAGCAAGGGAAGAGGAGGAATCACATGGGCGGTGAGAGGAGGTGGAGGAGGTAGGGATGGTGGTCCTCAAAAAAAAAAAACTCGCTCCCAAAGCTCGCTCCGTTGAGCTCGCTTGAAGACCTAACTCCTCTTTGAACTTCTTAAGTTTATAGGTCCTTTTCCAAGCAACTTAGGATTTTTGATGTCCTCTCCCCTTGTATTCTCTAGGAGAATAGCCGCTACTTGCATCAAAAGAGGAGGAAGGTGATGAAGAAGGAGAAGAGGGTGACCTCTTTCTCGCCTTCTTCTTCATTTGTTTCGTCTCTTCCTTTATAGAGTGACGAGGAGAAGGACTATATGATGATCTTTTTGTCTTGGGAGGAGTTGGGGATCGTCGAGACTGCCCTCTTCGTGGAGCCACATCTTCAAAGGAATTCAGAGATTCACTTCTTTCTCATTCATTGGATTCCTCCTCTTCTCTTATCGGAAAGAGTCTTGTTTTGGAAGTCTCAACAAGAGGCTTCCTAAGATCTCTCTCTCTTCTTGGAGAGGTAGGGAAATCCCATAAGCACAAAGGTGTTAACTTTGGCTTGCAAGACAAGGTTGCCCATAGCTTATTGCAACCTAGTAACAAGATAGTTCACAAACATTGGGGCATCATCAGTAGCACCTTCATGTGAAAAATCAAAGTTGTCAATATTCATTCTACTCTCTTTATTATTGTTAGCCATGCTAACTAAACTTATTTATATGCTACTTTGTGCTTTGGTACCCTCAAAAACCTTAGTTGCTACTCTTCTTTACCTTTGAGATTAGCTCTCAAGCAGCCACACCCATTATTTAGAGACGTGCGATTGCAAAGATTAGTGGAGAGGGTCTAACATTGTTCGGTTGATCATGGTAGCAGCTCAATAATGGTTAAGCCAAAGGCAAGCCCCAAAAGACTCCATTATCAAGTATATAGTTCCAAATGGTGTACCTCAAACTAAGTCCTTTTCAACCAAGATAATAGATCCATGTCCCACTTACTCTCTTGCAATGAATAGGTCCAAACTTTTCATGGACAACTTAAGGACCTCTCTTCTTAAGCAAGAAAAAAGAAACCAATAGCTCTGATACCAAAGTAATGGAATATGACTATGACATGGATAGTTGCGAAATTTAAATAACCATAGTGAACATTTCCTTTAAGAGGGTTTTTTCAGGAGCATAAGAATAGTACTTGATTGACAATAGCAAGATGAACATTACATCTAATTAGCTTGACATGAACAATACTTGTAAAAGAGAGTGAGAGATAAAGAAATTTGACAACCATTGGGAACTGGATTTACTTGGAGCCGGTCCCCCCTCTAGAAGGCTTTTGTATTATAGATTCTCCCATGTAGAGAGACTTGATACAATACAAGATTTGTGTTCCTTGAGACCTTGTTGGTGCAATGAAGATGGAAAGCTTCATGCACCAAGATTGTGCCCTTAATTATCTTGCCAAATCATTAATTAGACCCCGGCCTCAATCCCAAGACCTCAAACACCTTCAAAGGTGGAGAGAGCTAGCACGGAGTGAGGGAAGGGAAGAGGAATAAGAAGTAACATATCAGAAAGAAATAGAGTCCTCATTTGTATTACTCTTGTAGCTTAGCATAGCATAGTAGCATAGTAATGGAGATGAAGAACGTGGCTAACTTAGCATTGAAGCATGGCTCTTGGTTGAATTTTTATTCCATAGCCAAGAGTGTTGGTGTAGGCTCTCAACTTCTCAAGCTTGGAGAAGGAGATGAACTCTTGAACTTTCACAAAGTGAAAATGAGATAAAGTGAGTGTGTGTGAGAGGGAGTATACCCCCAAGCACTCCCCCTTGCTTGCTTTGGTTGACCCCTCCTTGTAACTCAAGTTTGATGCTCATTGGACCCCTCTAATCCTAGCCAATCACATGCACAATGCATTTCAAGCAACATGGGTAGTCTTTGGACAAGTGTCCATCTTACCCCTTTGAGAGAGAGGGCTTGATAATACCTAGGTATTGTTTAATTAAGCTAAATGCTCATTGGACCCCTTTTAAGCCTAGCCATAGGATTCAAACACTCCATGAGGGCAACATGGGGAGGAAATTGACATGTGGCCTTGTTTCCTCTCGTGACTTGGGCTTGCCTTGTGTGTGTGTGTGTGTGTGTGTGTGTGTGTGTGTGTGTGTGTGTGTGTGTGTGTGTGTGTGTGTGTGTGTGTGTGCGTGCGTGCGTGTGTGTGTGTGCGCGCGCGCGCACGCGTGTGCTCGCCCCCTCTTTGTAGGACCTTGTTGACTTCAAAATCCTCAAGCCCCTAGTCCCATAAGTATGGCAAGTACCTCAAGCACCTTAGTCAACAAGCATGAGAGGCACCTTAGTCAGCAAGCACAACAAGTATCTCAAGCTTGGACCGGGTTCCCACCTCAAGCTTAGACCTAGCTTGCCTAAGGTCCTAGGTCTAAGGACTTTTAGCATTAACCTTTGGAGTTCTTTAATGAAGCTAACCCTAAGGTCTTTGCTTCATTAGCTGGCATTGCTCTCTGCTAGACCATCTCCCATTTGGACCCATTGCCTTTGGTCCTGTGCGAAGACAAATCTAAAAGCACATGTCTATATTCTAACTCTTATTCCCATTTATCTCCCACATTAAATACTCAGTTCATATAAGAAAATCATTTGGGTTAGTTAGATGTTAGATTTTATGACAAGGTACCCCTCACACCCCTACCATGGGCAAGACAAAGGGCTTCAAGGCTATCAAGCCTGCCATAAAAGAAGCTACATTAATCATATCCTATCAAGAAATTGGCAAGTATGTGTTTATGGATGAAGATAAGGAATTGTTATAAGATCCCCATAGCAACATATCATTTAGCAATTGGTGCACACCTTTGATGTAGAGGCATCCACTGCTACCATTAGCGAGGATGAACTACAACTTAGCTCTACTCTAATTGCAAATGTCTTTGCGTTCTCTCACCATAAGAAGCCCAAAGTGTCAAGAGATAAAGAGGTCAATAGTTTTTTTTGAATGCAATAGTGTGGTAGCCCAAACTAGCAAAGTTAAAACCCAACATTTGTTTAAGGCATGGTATGTATGATAGGTTGCATGTTTGGATAAGGGGAACATTGTTGAAATAGAGAAGGATTCAGAAACCCACCCTAAGTCCTTGTTTTCTAACCAATCTTTGAGTTTGAACAAGCGGCTAAGGAGAGAAAAGAAAATTTAGATATTGGGCTATTTGAATGATAGAAGATGCTTATTTGGATTCGCAGAGGTTTGAAATGCTCTATATGGGAGCTAAACAAATGGTAGCTAAGTGGAAAGTTGATACGTTCCAGAATGCTATCTACCAGAACGTCCAAATGTCATACAACTACTGGTGAATAGGATCATGGAGTACATGATTCCAAAGGCATATATGTTACCAGGGAATTGGCCGGAACAATCTCTCAAACGATTTTTTCATTTGGTTAGAATCACTAGAGAAATGATGTTCATTGAGGATGAGATAGTAATGCGCTACATTGAACTAGTGCCAGATTCTCTAGTGTTAATGTGTGCCTTGCCTATGCAAACCCAACCCTCTCTCTATATACAATGAGCCTACAGATAAGATGGCTTATGTTGAGCTTGTGGACTAGGTATGTGAATGGAATGAGCACACTAATGCTTTCTGGGTAGAGTGCTCGACACCACTGAAAAGAAATACACAGTCTCTGAACTCAAAGAAGACCTGGCCAACTTCAAAGATATGATGGGCCAGTGGAAAGACCAGTTGAGGAAGCTCGTCAAAAATATGAAAGATCTCCTACATCTGCAATCCAAGCATCAAAGATTCTAGAAAATGAGCTACCCAACATAGCTAGCCATGAGCCACAATACAAACAGATGATTGAAATTATATTCGATCCCAAAATCAAGGTGAATCAGCCAGATCTAGATGGATGCAATGACAACTGCCTCCATCTGCCACAAAATGGCGAGAGCCAAATTGGCGAAGGGTAAGAAGACCATATATGACTCTAACACAAATAAGTACCATCAATGTACTCCCTATGAAGAAGAGAAGAAAGGAGCAACTTGAGCAAGACGCCATTACAGATTGATTATGAAAGATAATGCAGCCGCCAAGACTTCTTAGAATCAAATGGTTACCAGACAATCTGGAACCAATCAGTAAACTTGTGCCTATCCACTTGTTCACTCAAACACCACCTAGTGCAATTCAAAGGTCTGATGTCAAGAAAGCACCAAACAAGAGGAAGAGCAAAAGGAAATGGTAAGGCCTTTATCATCTAAAATATTGGATATACCAAAATTCAAGAAAGGAGAAGAGGAATGTAGATGAGGGGAATAGATAGTTCCATACGAAGGTGTGGAAGCAATTCCATACTATACGTTGGTGGAACAGTTAGTCAAAACCCCATTGGTGATGCCTATAAATAGGACCCACTAATCTCATTTTGGGACCTTATGACCCTCTTAGAAAATTCACTCTTCATTGCTCTTTACCACTGTTAGAAGAGCTTAGGAGAAGCTATAGTAAGCCAATCGTAACATTTGTATTGCCTTGAACTATAACATGATCCCAAGCCATCATTTCACGAGTCTTCCATCCAATGTATCATTGAGCCTTGAATCTAAACGTGAAGTATTTATCTCCATTTGTAATCTGAATACATTTTGCATTATGTCTCATATAGTGCTTGTGTAATGTGAAATTGTTCATTCATTGAATTCCTTTCAATTACTATGTTCTGATCTGATCATGAGTTCCATTCATCTCAAGTTTGGTGCCAAACTTATCTGATTCCACCTTGTCTGATTATATATCATACGGTTTTATATCATTTGGTTATCTAGTATTTGAAGCTCTAAACTCTTGACTAGACTTGCCCAGCTCATCATCTAATACTCAGATTTTTTGCCTAGTAGCTCTGAGTCTAGCTCTAAAAAGGTTGTCAAGCTCAAACTTCTTCCAATTACACAAGTGACATCATTACTCATGCGATGTGAAGTTTGAGATTGTGTTGGACTTTGAAAAGTACAAAGTAGCTCACTAATCAAACATGTAAAGGATCACAAGGTTATAAATGGTAGAGATCCTCTGCTATATGTCCTAATAGCTTCAAAAAAACAAAGTAAAGATACATAGTGCAAGCAAACTCTAGGGAGAGGTTGAAAGAAAAACAATGAGTTGCAAGCAAAATACAAAAATATTTCGACTTTCTACTTTCAAGAGGCTTTTCATTTCCTCACTCTTACCCTTCACATTTGCATTTTAAATGTTTGAAAGGAGTTTTTACTATTCCAAAATCGTGGGGACCTACTCGTACAAATCCTTCTGAAATGTTGATGCAATCTATGGTAACATTATGTTTATAATACTGCTCTTAGCTAGAGTCCCCAATTGCTCTCGCTCAAGGACTTGTAGGAGACTTTTGGACCCTCCACGGAACACCCGGGAGCCTCGGGGGTTCAATAGTTATAATCAAGGGGCGTTACGGGTGCATGAAATGCCCTTTTCGAACTCCTATACACGGGACCATCCTTTGTAAAATGTAACCCTCCTCCCTTGCCCTCATGTATAACCATACAGTAATCCTCAATGAATCCTATAGGGAGTGATCATATGAAGTCATACAATTCAATTCATCTTATGCTTTTTAACCCAGCACCCTTTCCATTGGAAGCACAACATTACATTGGACTGGTTTCATTAGACGCCATTTGCTGAATTTTAAAAGAATAACATCTTCGACTAAAATCCTGTTCAACAATTTGGAGCTCTTACTGTATGGTACATTTGTATATTTCCTAGGTTGTCTAGGGAAAGTATGGAATGTCACTTCGAATTGCAGCCCAAAATAGGATGCACAAATTGTTCAGGGTGTATTATTGTCCTAGCTTCAGACAATGGGTTGCACAAGTTGTTTTATATCCGAGTTACTGGTATATGATACGTTATGTTACAGTTGGTATATGACACATTATTTTCCAGTTCAGAGGTGTTGGAGATGCTTTCTTCATCTTGAAAGCACAATCTAGCAAATGCACTTCTTTGTTCCAAGAGGAATGTGCTCTCACTACTCTTCTAGCTTCCCTCGAATATCAAGACTCTGCTCCACTGTAGGTGTAAATGGGATATGGTACTCTAGTTCTAGGAGGAATATGCACTTGGTGCTTTTGATTGCAAAGATCTTGTTATGCCTACCGAAGATCTATGGTGGTAATCCGTGCTTGTCGCGGCAGAACTGCTCCTCATGTTGTCCATCACCATTTCAAAAGAGCTTACAAACACTTCAAACCATGCCTCATGATCGTGTTGCACTGAAAACCAGGCTGTGACTCAGCAATTGTTAGTCCTTCAAACCCTTGCAGAATACGGAGTGTAAAAGGCTTCCTCTGCTTCTTGATAGTGATCTCATTTGGGTTCCAAAGGTGTAGAGATGCCTATGTAACTCCCACTGTACTCAAAGGAAGAAGACCCATACTTCTCTTGTATCAATGCCTGGTCGTCCCGTTCGGACCGATTCTTGTACATGTTGATTGACAGACTCTTGGCCATCTCTGATGGAGGACCACTTAAAACCTCCAGCTCCTTCACTACCTCAGCCATGGAGAGCCTCTCTTGTGGGTCATCTTTCATACAATTCAGTGCTATCTCGAGAAGCCATCCCAACCCCTTGCGGGGGTACTCATCAAGGTGTGGATCGACCCATTCCTGCACTACACCGTCAATACCAGTTGCCCCATGGAGCTTCGCCACCTGACGAGCAACACATTTGCCTCCCTCGATTGGAAGCCTGCCTGTGATCACCTCAAATAGCACTACACCAAAACTATACACATCACTCTTGCTCGTGAGCTGATTGGTCATGTAGTAATCTGGGTCTAAGTATCCCTGCAAGTGCATGAAAACCAGCAGGGTATTGCAGATGACGACGCAATCACGCAGTGTAGCTGATATGCTAAAAATTAACATCAATTTAATGCAACGTCAACGTGTGGAGAAGGCTCTTACCAAAGTTCCCTTTACTTGAGCAGTCTCAACAGAAAGTCTTCCATCCAACAGAAGCTCAGAGAGCCCAAAATCTGCAACCTTTGCCACCAACTTCTCATCTAGGAGTATGTTACAGGACTTGATATCTCCATGGATTATTGGTGGATTAGCTTCAGTGTGAAGGTAGGCAATGCCCCTTGCGGAACCTAGAAGGATCTCAATTCTTCTGCTCCAGTCCATCCTCAGCCCAGTTCGACCTAGAAAATAGATGGAAATTAAAACATTGGACTCAAACAAAACATGTACCACACCTCTGGGGTGCGTCACAGCACCCACAAAAGAGGCTCACCGTGTATGAGGCAGGGCAGACCATCACAAGATATTATGCCGTGCACATGGATACTAAGCAAACTCATTACAATGTGATGACTCATATTGCCCCGTCTAGGGGGCGTAGCAATCAACGAAACTACCATAAGTGGTCGATCTGCAGCTAGGGCAAAGGACAGTCTTTAACCTACGTACTCTTCACAGAAAAAGATACCTGATAAGCAGTCCGTTAAAGTCCCATTTGGCATGTACTCGTACACAAGTATTTGCTCCCTTTCCTCGAAGCAAAATCCAAGCAAGCCAACCAGGTTTATGTGATGTACTCTAGAAAGCAGCTCTATCTCAGTTTTGAACTCGGCAGTGCCTTGCAACAAGTGGGCATGTGCTCTCTTTATGGCAACTCGCTCTCCTGATGAAAGAAAGCCTTTGTACACCTGCTTAATTCAAAGAGATCTCCGAAATCAGCAGCTTACATATGAGCAACATAGTACACAAACGATCAACAAGAAAGCATACCTTCCCATATCCTCCTTCCCCGATCTCATTGCTCTGACTGAAATTGTTTGTACAAGACCTTATTTCACCCAAAGAAAACCAACGTGCACCTTTTAAATGAGGAACATGTACAGAAAGTCCTTGCCCAGTCCCAATCCAAGCAGCTGGAAAAATAGGAAAAAGGAAAGGCCTCAGATTTCATAAATGGCCCTGCCGAAAGTAATTTATGTCTGATATCACAAACAGCAATAATAATAAAAAGTTGGATGACTCCAAGATTCATCTGCACCCATTGGCTTACTATTTGGTGCAAATTGATAATGCGCACAGTGACAAGATCATGCACATGCAAGCCTGCACCACGTGCCTACCGCATAGTTACCAGGAACGGTAAACCGGAACGGGAACGCGGAACGGCAACTGCCACAAAATGCCATTCCCTGTTTCGAGTACTCACGTTTGAAACACGGAACAGGGATTCTGAACCGGAACTTAGAATGGGAACGGGGAACAGAGTCCTGAAAACGGCCATTCCCTGTTACTATGGCCTACCGTGGTAGCTCATACTACAGTGATTGCCTTGCCAAGGGTGACATTGACTGTGGTAAGCAAACACATATGCCAGATAGTAGTGAAAAGCACAAAAGTGACCGTTCAGAGCTGGTTCACATGGTATCGTAGAAACTACACAATGTTTTGACACTTATACTCTTAGGCCAAAATAATGATGCTTTTTTTCCATTGCACTAGTGGAGAATTGAGTGTGGTAAAATTCTCAAATGCTTACACAATGGCAAGCTGGAAAGTACGTCTGTAGAAAAAAGTGTCATGTTTATGTGTCCCATGTGGGTGCCTCTCAATTTTATACACCGACTTATATTACTGCAACTGCATACGACTCAAAACTGAAAAAGTTTTTTAATACATTACCAAAGGGCTTGTTTAGTTTTTCCGCCTTTAATGCTCGCTTCTTTATCCTCATAGCATAGAGGACCAGCACAAAAATCACAATAGCCAAAACCACTGCTCCAATAACAAGGCCAACTATGGCACCTCTGCTTAGTCTTGTGACTACCTGAACTGTTGCATCAACAAAGTATAGCAAGTTAAAACCTATGCTGAAGAGGAAAAGGATATGAAAAATCTTGGTTGCTTATCTTGGTGATTGCATGATACAGCTTAGACTTACGTTTCCAATAAGTCCCTGTATACTCGCATAAGACGGCGCCAATTGGATCAAAATCAATGTCTCGGTTTTTAATGGCATACGATATAACTGTGACATTTCTTGAAGGCCATGCTGTCATGTTACTAGGTGGGAATACAGAAATTCTAATCTCATTAGCGGAAGACACATCCACAACCACTTGAGTGTCCTGAATCAGGATTCCTTCAAGGTACTGACTACCATTTAGACCAGCTGCAATTATGTGCTCCATTTCGGAGACAAAATTTGATAAGGTAGGATATCTGGATGCAGGGAAATTGCATGTGCTGACAACCGGATAAGCACATTGGCAGCTACTAGAATCTTTTTTGTTGATTGCATACTCAGGATCACAATCATTTGTACATTCCGTCCCCATCGCAGGAGCTTCTAGTGTTCCAACTTGGGTTGGGTTGCATGCAGATGAATCCATTTCACAGTAAGGGTTTCCATTCATCCTGATAAATCCAACTCCAGGTTAGTAATCTGTGCAACTACCAGTTTATGACAAACAGTGGATTTACATCAACAGCATGAGCTACCATGAAAAAGTAACCTCACACCCAGCTAAGCACACTTGTGGACAGGATTCCCACATTGGGGACTGGAAGACCCCTACCCCCAGCAGCACCGAACCCATGTGCTGGAGATGTAGGGCAGACCCCTACCCCCTTCCCCACATAAGAATTGTCCAAAACATCTTGTGCAAACAGTTGCCGAAATCCCTTATTCTCTAATATCAAGGGATATAACAAAGAGCAAGGCACTTACAACAGCTTTTGCGTGTAATTCCCTTTCTCAAGTGCAATGATGTCATTGTCTGAGAGATTGACAAAGAGAAGAGATGATGGATTTGCTTCTGTCAAATTCAATGTGCCATTTAAATAATTTGATCCAAGACTCCTGTCAATATGATCACAAAATCTCATAGAGCTTCTCAATGGCACAACAAATACAGCAAAGCACATCTACAAGAAACCTTACACATTGGATAAGAAAGAGCTGAATCCAAAGATCTCAGCAGGTATGCTTCCTGTCAGGTTGGCAGCATCCAATGACCTACCAATTACAAAGACAAGAATTTCCTCAATTGAGCAGTCTAAGCAAAGACAGAATAGCACAAAGAGTATTAGAGCAATTCTCAACAGGAGGTATATATTGCGCATGTTGATGATCCAGCTTGGAATTTCTGCAGTGTCAAATGGGTTGTGGCCAGCAATCCTGCAGAGATGAAAACCCAATTCATAAGGACAGACCATCTCACTAAAACTTCACAATAAAACATACTTTGTGTTTTTGAAGGAAGCATCTCTTACAGCATTTGCAGATACATGTTGCTGGAGAGGTCAGGTAGCTGACCATTCAGATTGTTGTTATTCACCTCCCTGTTACAATCACAAAAGCCAAATTCCAGCTCATGATACATACATGAATGTCATATCATCATAAACATTTCCCCAAAGCACCCTTTCAGACTCCAGAAAAGTGTGTGCACATCCATGGGCATCTCTCTCTCTCTCTCTCTCTCTCTCTCTCTCTCTCTCTCTCTCTCTCTCTCTCTCTCTCTCTCTCTCTCTCTCTCTCTCTCTCTCTCTCTACCACAGAGCTCGGCTCCCACCCATACACACACCAGTGGTACTCTCATTGATCGAGCCATAGAGTTGGGGAGATTGAGACGATCACGAATGAGGAGGGGAGCCATGCAGCACCGACAGAGATTGCGGTAGAGGATCCACAAGATTCTAGCACAACCCAAGTGTCGATCAGGATAGGCTTCATGCTACTGCTATATTGTATCATGGTGACACTTATCCCCACTTTGTACCTTTGTGGCATTATACCATTGCTTAGCTTACCAGCCACCCATAGGAGTCGGTAGCACTCCTATCTCAGTATTTAGTTTGTAGTTTTCTTTGTTTGTACCCAGACTTGGTACTAGACTCACCATTGTAATCAGTTTGGTCTCATAGGTCATTTTGGCCTTTTGTAAAAGTTAATATATCATTTAATTTCATTTCTCTCTCTCTCTCTCTCTCTCTCTCTCTCTCTCTCTCTCTCTCTCTCTCTCTCTCTCTCTCTCTGCAGAGCTCGTCCCACACTCATTCGACCACTACTGGCACTCTCATCGACCGAGCATTGGAGCTACAGAGATACAGACGACCGCGACTGAGGAGAGGAGCTACACAACATCGACGGAGACTACAACAGAAGATTCGAGCCATACTCTCTCGACATTCAGAGTGCAGATGAGGATGGATCCTCACCATTTCCTCCATCTTTGTTTCACACACTGTTACATCCAGTTTACCGGGTACCTATTGTATCAGCTGCTACACCCACGTAGTTTTAGATTGTAGTAGTAGTAGTAGTATTTTGTTCCACTTCTAGTTCTTTTCTAGTTCTTTTGTACCCAGACATGGTATTAGATTCACTATTTTGTAACTGATTGGTCTCATAGGTCATTTTGGCCTTTTGAAGACGTTAATATAACATTTCATTTCATTTCATTTCTCTCTCTCTCTCTCTCTCTCTCTCTCTCTCTCTCTCTCTCTCTCTCTCTCTCTCTCTCTCTCTCTCTCTCTCTCTCTCTCCCAAAAAAAACGACGGCTACTTCCAAACGGAGAAACAGAGATATTGTACTATCACCAGGATCCTTACGAGTTGGGAAAACCTCCGGGATACATGATGAGCTACTGATGGAGAAGGTCCAGGTGATGCTCAAATCAGAGCTAAACTATATGAGGGATGACATCAGGAAGGAAATGCACGCGAACGCTGAGAGCTACAGGAACTCCATGTATGGAGACATGATGAGAGAACTAAGGAGAGAGATCCAGGGGGTACAGAATGAGGAAATTCAGATCGTGAAAACGGAATTACGAAACCTAATCAAGGCCAAAGTAAATGTAACAGAATGCGTTATGCAAAAGAAACTCGATGAGGCAGTAGCAAGTTTTGAAGCATGGAGAACAAATATGGAAAAGCACATGGGGGAAAAAGATGCAATAATCGAGGAGCTAAAAGGAGAACTTGCGGCTTGCAAATCTGCAACTAAGGAGAAGGGAGACGACCAACCTTCGGTGCTGAAGGAGCTCGAGGACATGAAGGATCAGATGAAGCTCTACGGGAAGGAGATGAACAGAAATCGTAAACGGCATCTTCATGGGCGGAACGTCTTGTTAAGACACAAGAAAAGGTTGATGAAGCAGAGAAATGGATTGAGGATGCCAAGAAAGGGAAGGCCCAGATGCCTGAGACCACACCTACCTCCACCATTATTAATATGACCATTGAGGAAGAGCAGAAAAGGAAGAATCGGGCTCTGCATGTGCGGGTCACAAGAGTCAAAGACAAAGAGAATGTAGACGAAGAAGTGAGGGAACTGCTACAACGCATGGGCATCACAGAGCCTACTCACACAAGTGCATGGAGAGTGGGCAAGAAAGGAATCGACGAGAAGGGAAACGTAAAGGATAGGGCACTTATTCTCCGCTTCCCGAAGAGGCCAACTCTTAAGAAAACCAGTATTTTCCTGGGAGATGACCTTACATTGGCACAAGTGGCACACATGCAAGAGTTGATGCCAGAGATCAGGGTAGCAAGAGAAAAGGGGAAAATCGCCTTTTATAGAGGAGGGAAAGTAGTGGTTCTGGAAAAGCGCTCATCATGACAGTGCGAGATCTATGGGGCGACGCTCCAGATAGCGGCATGGAATTGTAATGGATCATACAGGCTAGATGTAAGTGCCTTTGAAGACAGCTTTAGGGACAGAGACATAGTTTTCTACTCAGAGACACCAGATACCGGGACAGCTTATGCCACATGTGAAGGGGTATTTATGGGAAACAGCTGGTCGACCAGACAAGAGATCTCTGCGAGGTAGCCGGGGTTTAGGAGTAGCAGTAGTCTTATTTAAAGAGGAGCTGAAACCACTACTACAGATTATTAGAAAAGATGAACAAGCAAGGTATATGTGGGTGAGAATGAGAGCCGAGACAGGTAGATTTCTATATATCGCTATATGCTACTTCCCTCCAAGTACATCAGTCTACTCCTCACCTAAAGGATAGTCCCCTTTCTCCATATTGAATAATGACATATGGGAGTTCTCTAGAGATGGAGACATCGTTCTCTTAGGAGACTTTAATGCCAGAACGGCCAACTCTCAAGCAGTATTCTATGATACTTCTGAGGAAATGCGCAGAGAAGTGGATTTATCACAGGAGGGGCTTACTAGAAACTCACAGGATAAAGAACACACTGAATATGGGAGACATCTCATGGAAATGGCAACTACACATGGTTTGACCATACTTAATGGTCTAGAGAATTTCCGTTTATCTGGGGGATTCACATGCCTCCCGCACAGGCATGGGGCCAGTACAGTGGATTATGTCATGACTTCACCAAGCTTTATTTCTAGTATCGAGGACTTTAAGGTGGGACCCAGACGGGATTGCAGTGGATCATGCTCTCTTGACCTTATCAATCTCCTTCCAATACAATGCCTCTCAAGTACAAAGGAAGAAGACACACACACAAGATATACTTTCATGCCAGAGACTGATTCAGTCTATGTGGAAAAGATCTATAATAGGATGTGGGCAGCCGAGCCAGTATATATTGTAGAGGAGATTACTTCTCAGCTAACAGAGATACTACATGGAGCAGCACAAGAGGCATACCCACATACTCAGCCTGATCAGAAGAGAGGATCTGGGAACATGCCTCAAAACAGTCGGTACGACAAGGAATGCAGAGAGACGAGAACCCAGGTCCAGAAAGAGCTTACACTTGGGATCATCACATATAAGCAGTCTCGGATTGCTCTTCGGTGTATAGTACGTCGCAAGAAAAGGGCATTTATAGCCAAACTGGAGAAGGATTTATATCAGCTCTTCTTGAGTCAGGACTCACATGAGGCCTCGCCTCCGACGATTACTTCTCCTGAGATCTAGGGTCAATATGTAACATCATTATATATGGTATCTGGACAGCCTCCATTACCAGATCCGCTAGAGCCATGCCCTGCTACTAGTACTTTCTTTACCACGGAAATGGTGGAAAAAGCCATTGATAAGATGAAGACAAGAAGAGCATATGATCATGAGGGTTTAGTAGCAGAACATCTGATCCATGCAAGGGATCTACTTTCAGAAGTCCTTGCTCGTCTGTTTAATCGGGTCATGTGTGAAGGATTACCTGAATCTTGGAAATTATCTACTATCATATCTATTTTCAAGTCAGGGGATCCTATAATACCCGGCAACTACCGTACCATTATGGTAGGTCACACATTGACCCGATTGTACGCGTCCATTCTGGAACAAAAATTGAGTAGATGGGCAGAGAATGAGGGCATAAGGACAAGCTGGATTCAGGAGGGGCTATTCCACTTTAGATCATATTCTTACGCTTAGAGCCATTATTGATGAAGGAAGAGCAAGCAGGAGAAGGATGTATTGTTGCTTTGTGGATTTTCGAAAAGCTTTTGATACAGTACCAAGGGCCAGATTGATGCGCAGGATGCAAGAGTTAGGAGTCCCCAAAGAGATTATATGGGGGATCATGGCTTTATACGGGTCAGTAATGGGGTATGTACGTACTCCAGAAGGGGATTCCGACATTGTTCATTCCACTGTTGGAATAAAGCAGGGATGCCCACTGTCCCCTACTTTATTTGGTATGTATATAGATGAGGTATCAGATTACATTGATAGAGAGGGTGACAGAGGTGCTCAACTTGCAGGGTCATGGATCCCTTTGTTGTTGTATGCAGATGATATTGTACTGATAGCAGAATCACCAGATAGAATGCAGAGGCAGTTAGATGCATTACATAAATTCGCGGAGGACAGCGGACTGTCGATAAATTTGGGTAAAACCAAAGTTATGGTGTTTAACACCACACCGCAGTGGGTTAGGAGATCGGCACCTACATTTGCATATGGCCAGGATACAGTAGAGTACACAGATGCGTACACATACCTTGGTGTGGTATTTACAGGACCGAAGTTTACTCTTAAGAAAGCAGCGGATGCTAGATTGTCCAAAGCCTTTGCGGCCTTGGGAGGGTTGGAGAGGATGTGTTCACATTCGCTCTTTGATACTGTGGTGGCTTCGGCTATGCTTTATGGGGTCTAGATTTGGGGACCTTTTATGGATCAGGATAATTGGAAGTCAATGGAGAGACCTTTGGTATCTATGATTTCCCGAATGATTAGAGCCAAGGCTTCCGTACCACACGCGATTACCTGAGCGGAACTAGCTGCCCCTCCGATAGAAATTGAAGCTCTTACCAGATCACTGTCCTTTATACATGGTTTATGGGATACAAATAATTGCCGATATACTAGATTGGCCCTCAAATCCTCTCGACAATTAGCAATGAAAGGAGATACATCATGCTGGTATGCGCAACTGTCCTCGTGGTTTCAGAGACATGGGTTCAGTATGGAAAGATTACCCCCCTTCCAATACTCTCTTGAGGCTCCATCACTGGCAATCACACGAACGGAGATTAATAAAATCATCCGCCAGGATCTTATACAGTTGGACACTAAGAGGACATGGGTAGACCCTACACAAGAATTGGGCACGAAGATGGCCGACTACAAAGAAAACTTCCTACAGCTATCTGAAGATGGTTTTGTGATTCGCCCGAGCTACATGGATACCCACCTGTCTCATGGTTTGAGATGTGCTATTGGTTAGATTCGTACATCCTCACACCAGCTGGAAATTGAATTTGGCAGATTTAGGGGAATCCCACCTGAGAGCAGAATTTGCAAGTTATGCGGAATGGAGCTGGAGACAGAATTACACTATATATGCCATTGCACAGTTTACTATGAGATACGGGGGCGTTTTCATTGCCTCTTTAAAGAAGGCTTTGGACCTCTAGATAGAATCATGCAATACCAAGATCAAAGATGCTTAGGCTTGTACCTACTGGAACTACATCGGCACAGGGATAATCTAATGAGAAGACAAAGAGCACTACAGCCTCAGAGGCAGATCACAGATTTCTTCGGATCGAGAGAAGCAGGAGTGGACGGAGAAACAAGAGGCCAACAGCCAGCACAAAGGAGTACCAATATTCATACCAAAGGCACCCTAATTGACAGAGCGACTGAGCTTAGGAAATCGAGACGACCACAACCAAGATGCAGAAGCACACTCCATCGGAGGAGACTACAACAAAGGATTAGAAGCATTCTAGCCAGACACCTAGAATGCTCCTAAGAAGTCTATTTACTACTTTGTATTTAGTTTTTCACATTTATTTTCACTCTTTCACACTTTTCACACTTAGTACTTTAGTACTAAGGTACCCAGATATTGTAACAGATTCACCACTTTTGTATCAGTTTGGTCTCATAGGTAATTCTGGCCTTTTGAAGACGTTTAATATAACATTTCATTTCATTTCATTCTCTCTCTCTCTCTCTCTCTCTCTCTCTCTCTCTCTCTCTCTCTCTCTCTCTCTCTCTCTCTCTCTCTCTCTCTCTCTCTCTCTCTGTGCGCTGCTCCCTCCTGTGCGCACCCCTCCCCTGCGCGCTGCCTCCCCTGCGCGCTGCCCCACCCCTGTGCGCTGCTCCCTCCTGCACGCTGCCCCTCCCCTGTGCGCTGCTCCCTGCACGCCAAGACGGCCAGCGCGCTACCTCCAGCCCATCCACTGAACACACACACCCCATCCCCATCCCCTGCCCGCTGCCCCCTGCTCTCTGACCGTCTTGCTTATTGCCGTACCCGCAGCCATCTCTCTCTCTCTCTCACACACACACACACACGGATACATACCCACACACACACTACACACATACACACATACACACACGTTGAGTGCTCTCTTCCCCTTCTCCCCTCTTCTTCACAATATGAAGAGAGGGTAGCTACGAAGACAACCATGTCTTCCCCCATCATCAAGACGCCGACACCGACAACGAAGACAACGTCCTTCATGCTCACGAACAAGAGGCTTGCACAACTGGAGGAGGACATGAAAGAATGGCGGATGGAGAGAGAGATATGGAAGGAGGAGAAAGCCACCTTCATCAAGCTATGGAACGAAGAGAAGGAGGACATGAGAGCGGAAATCCAAAATCTCAAAGAGGAGAAGGAGAGAAGGGAACGGAAGAACGAGAAGGAGAGGGAGAGATGGAGGAAAGAGCAAGAAGAGATGAAGGCACAAATCGATCTCCTTCATGCTTCCATCACATCCCTCACCCCCGAGGAAGGAGAGATTAAAGAGGAGGCTAAGGAAGCCCTCAAGGAGGAGATCACCAAAGCCCTCACCGCAAGCATTGAGGACAAATTAGAGGCCACCAAAGAAGGATGGGTCGAAGTGGTCAAAAAGAACATCAAGAAGGTAGCAAGAGAGGAAGCCCAAAAAGATGAGGTACTCATCGTACACACAACCATCGAAGAGGAGAAGATGCGACAAGCTCGCCGTCTCAATGTGCGAGTGACCGGCATCAAAGAAGAAGAAGGGTCTACACCCGAGAGCGATGGGAAAGCTTTATGCAAGAAAGTGGGATACAAGGAAGAAGAGATCCCTTTCTCCAAAGTTTGGAGAGCCAGCAAAGATCCAAAGAAGAGAGCTCTCATCCTCCAATTCGCCTCCGAGTCTCGAACTTCCTTCCTCCGAAAGAGGGTCATCTTGAGAGGGATAGAAGGCCCCCCGATTTATCTTGATGATGACCTCACAAAGATGCAACAAGATCACCGTCGCGCGTGCATGCCTCGAGTCCACCAAGCCCGCAAAGAAGGGAAGAAGGCAGTATATCGAGATGGTAGGGTTATCATTGATGGCAAGACCATCGCATAGGGACTCACGGCCTGTGGGACACACGAGGAGATTCATGTCACGGTTTGGAATTGCAATGGAGACCTATGGACACACCCAGAGAGACTTGAGGAGGTGATGAGAGGTCGAGACATCATTCTACTTACAGAGACACACGAGAGCCCGGAGAGAGGGTTACCACGGATACATGGATTCCAGTGGGAGTCTCTACATCGAGGATGTATGCGCCAGCACACCACTCGCGGCTCAGGAGGAGTGGCCATACTCTTTAGACAGGGGCTTCACAGCAGACTACAGATTGTTGCCCGGGACCCACAGGCCCGCTACATGTGGATTCGCCTCGAGCTCTCACGAGACAGGATCGTCTACATTGCCCTTTGCTACTTTGCTCCCACAGGCTCCAGATTCGCCCCTATTGAGCAGGAGTCACCGTACGCATGCCTCACGGAGGAGATTATGGAGTACTCCACACTGGGTGAAGTCTTCCTTATGGGAGACTTCAATGCTCGTACACGCAGTGAGCAGTGTGAGGCATATGACCATGAGGACCCAGAGGCACTGCACACTCTAGATGAGGAGGCTACTATGAGAGATACAGCAGACAGAGCTCCAGTCACAGCCTACGGACGACATCTACTTCGACTTGGCTCCCAGCACCGTCTCGTTATTTATAACAGGATGGTCCAGTGGCCCACCTCAGGGGGCTTGACTTGTATGCCACATGGAGTTGCAGAAGGAGGGGGGAGTACAGTCGACTATATTCTGGGACCCAGGGAGGCTACACACCTTATCACATCCTTCACCATTCCACCCATACCCATCGGAGCCGACCACACATACCTCTCTTTCTCCATCACCGGAGATACCATCCCACACAGCTCCACAGCACACACTCCACACACCACCATCCATTTCACACATGAGCTAGCCTCTCTTTACTCGGCCAAGGTCGAACATGGCCTATGCCTCCTCCACCCATCCACACCACTCTCAGTTCTCACATCACATATCTCTTCCGTTCTCCACACTTCAGCTATTAGCTCTTTTCCACACACCACTCACACAGGACGCACTCCCCCCCCCGGGACTATGCCTCAGAACCGCTGGTATGATGATGAGTGCAGAGAGCTATACCGACGCCTCCGTGCACGGGGAGCCTTAGGAGACATCACAGAGAGAGAGGCCAGACGGCATATGAATACGCTGACACGCCAAAAGCGGCGAGCATTCGAAGAGGCACAGGAGCTTGAGCTATACCGCCTATTCATGAGCATGGATAGCGCGACGGCATGGCGCACCCTGCGCGAGCCACGTCCGACTACAACTATTGAGGATCCACAGATATGGCATGATTATGCAGAGCGACTTTATGAGGTGCCAGGGCAGCCTCCTATCCCACAGCCACACGAGCCACGCCCCACGTGCTCCTCCTTCTTTACAGCAGCGATGGTAGAGAGGGCCATACGCCGCATGCAACACAGACGATCAGCTGACCATACTGGATTACAGAGTGAGCACATCATTTATGCGGCCTCCACTATAGCCCCGTTGATTGCACATGTCTTCAACCGGGCTATAGGGGAGGGCTTCCCAGAGGAGTGGACATAGCACACCATAGTGCCTATCCACAAATCTGGCGACACCCTGGACCCAGGGAACTACAGGACTATCATGATTGGCCACACGATGGCCAAGCTATATGGAGCAGTACTTGAGGCACAGCTCAGCTGCTACGCAGAGATCGAGGGTTTACGAGCTCCAGGCCAGGCAGGTTTCAGACGAGCTTTCTCCACCACTGACCACATCTTCGTTCTGCGCTGCCTCATTGATGGGGCAAAGGCGCGGAAGAAGAGGCTTTACTGCTGCTTTGTGGACTTCCGCAAGGCCTTTGACACAGTCCCACGCGAGAGACTCTTCCAGCGCCTTCACAGCATTGGGGTACCAACAGAGATGATTTGGGCCATATATGCTCTCTATGAGAGGGTGACGGGTCGGGTTCGTTGCCCAGGCGGTTTTTCAGAGACCATTGCTGGCACCATTGGTGTTAAGCAATGATGCCCACTCTCCCCGACACTCTTTGGGCTCTACATCGACGAGATCTCCGACTACATACTGCAAGCAGGGGGAGAGGGGAGCGACTTGGCAGGTACTCCGGTCCACATCATGTTATATGCTGATGATATTGTGTTGATTTCAGAGTCACCCGAGGGCTTGCAACGCCATCTTGAGGCCTTGGACGAATTCAGCACACACAGGGGGTTGACTGTGAACCTTGGCAAAACCAAGGTTATGATCTTTCACACATCCAGTGCAGTGAGGAGCGCCGCCACCTTCACAGCAGCAGGAGGACAGGTTGATGTAGTCACCTCCTATGTCTACCTTGGCATCACATTCACCAGCCTACCAGGACCCTTCACTATGAGGCAGGCTGCTGTTGACAGGCTCACCCGAGGATATGCAGCTCTGGCCATGCTAGAGCGGAGATGCCACCAAGCACACTTTCAGGAGCCCCGCACGAAGGGGTGGCTTTTCGACACCTTAGTCACCCCGGCCTTGATGTACTCGGCGGCAGTATGGGCACCAGGATTGACAGCTGACCAGTGGACACAGCTTGAGAGACCACAGGTATGTATGATCTCACGCTTGCTCCGCAGCAAGAAGACAGTGCCACATGACATTATTAGAGCCGAGCTCGCCACACCACCTATGGTTGTAGAGGCACTATTCCAGACAGTTTGCTTCATCCAGAGGATGAGAGAGCTACCTCCTGACAGACTTACCCGTAGAGCATTTGAGGCAGCTATACAGCTATCAGAGAATGGGCATGAGAGAGCATGGTACTCACAGGTCAGAGCATGGTTTGAGGGACACGGTCTTGACATGGAGAGCCTACCACCATTCCAGTATGACCCCCACTCACCATATGTTCACCTCTCTCGCAGTGAGAGGAACTTGGTATTGAGACAGGATCTGTGGCAGCTATACACTAGGAGAGTCTGGGAGGCACCTGGCTTGGGGACGAGGATGTCAGATTACAGAGACCAGTTTCTCACCATATTGTCTGGGGGGTTCATACAGAGACCACGCTACATGGACACATATATGCCACATAGCTCACGGGTGGCGATTGGTCAGCTGAGAGTGGCTTCACACAGGTTAGAGATTGAGATCGGGAGACATACTGGTGTTCCCAGGGAGGAGCGAATCTGCAGAGCCTGCACAGAGGAGGTGGAGAGTGAGGAGCACTTTGTATGTAGATGCAAAGCATACACTGAGATCAGAGGCAGGTATGAGGCCTTATTCAGAAGACAGCCCACTCTCCGAGAGATCATGGAATCTCGAGATCAGAGACAGCTCGGACGTTTCTTACTAGAGATACAGAGCCTTCGGGACACACTACTACAGCCACACACAGCTACACAAACAGAGGGGAGACAGTCGCAGCTCACAGACTTCGTTCAGAGGATTTCCGCCCCTCCCTCACCAAACACTCAGAGGGGAGTGACACTCCCACAGGCGGAGGTGAACCGAGCTAGACGACGACCACGAGTCACAGGCTATAGGGGCGCGAGCTCCCACCACCGACAGATCGAGGAGATCCGAGCCCGGGAGCGCCGTGCCACTGAGGAGCGAGTGGCTCAGATAAGGGCCGACCCGACAACTTTCATCCGGGTAGCCTTGGCACCAGACCCGCCCATGTACCACATATTACATCCCCCCATTAGTACAGGATGGAGCTAGATAGCTTGATGCATTCTCATGATTGTACTACCTTGAGCATATAGACATGCATATACCCCTAGAGATAGAGCTCCATCCCTCCTCAGATACTCCACTACCTACATTCAGTTCAGTTTTGTATCAGTTTTGTTTCATTTGTCTTTCCGATAGACGGATGACATACACACCATGTACATTTGATTTGTCTCATAGGCCGATTTCGGCCTGACATAGACGTTAAAAATCTTTCTTTCTTTCTTTTCTTTTCTCTCTCTCTCTCTCTCTCTCTCTCTCTCTCTCTCTCTCTCTCTCTCTCTCTCTCTCTCTCTCTCTCTCTCTCTGTGTGTGTGTGTGTGTGTGTGTGTGTGTGTGTGTGTTCGCCCGCTCTCTTAAACCAAAACTCCCAAGTTGCCAATATAGCACCATGTAGCACTTACAATGTTGAAAGGTTTGATAATGAGCTGATTGCAGAGGGGACTGTACCACTCAGAGCATTATCATCCAAGCATCTGTAAAGAGCTCCATTTCAAAAAAAATGAAAAGCATGTAAAGCTTGTGATAGTGCCCTTACAAAATACTCACAAGATCTGTAGGTGGACCAGATTTTCTATAGTTGGCGGAATGCTTCCAGTAAACTTGTTATTTCTTAGCATTCTGCTTAAAGACACAAGATAATTGTCAATGCCCTACAGGTGTGAAGTCGAGAACAAATGGACTTTAAGCTCAAAACTTACAGGTGTAGTAGTTGCATGCCTTGAACAAATAACGAAGGTGGAATGGGCCCTGAAAATTCATTATTTTGCAAATGCCTGAAGAAACAAATAAAGTGGAAATGAAACAACCGGCTTGCACAAAAACTTGTAGTAAACTCAATCTCACAATAATGTTTCCAATTCGATCACACCCACAGAAAGTTCCCTACAAATGGGTTTAGGACAATATCATGAGTTACTATAAGGCAGGGACCGCAAACCTAGCTGGATGCAGTTGGGAGAAGGAAATTTTCGGCCCAGGGTCTGAAAGCCCCTCCCCTTAGGCGCATCTAGCTAGGTATGCCATCCCCCCTAAGCAGTAGAATGTTGGCACTCTTATGAGCAAGAACTCTTTTCCCACATGAGAAAACGATCAAGGACTTCTTGTAATCTCACACATGGAAGGTGTGTGCTGCAACCTGTTGGACCTTTTACAAAGTACAGCTTCCAAGGCCACCAGCTACCAGGTGAGTGTCTCGATGCTCGAAGGAGTGTGAAGCACTGCCCAAGGGCCCTCCACCTCGATGATGACAAGCTCAACAATGAGGAACACAAATGGAGCCCTGAAGACTACATTCTCATGTGAACAACATTGAAGCAGTGCACACGGGCTTAAACACATTCTAATGAGCAGGATGCAGCAAGGCAAGTTCCCAGAGCCTTTTCTTCTCCTGCAGATTACGTGCTTAAATGAATAACATTGCTGCAGGACACAGGCTTAAGGGAGCTACACATGTGCGGGGGCTGTTAGCTAGGCAGGATGCTCAACATGTAATATACTTTCCGCATACATTCTTTCTAATTCAAAGCCCTCAACCTGCATCCCACAGACTCAAAGCACCAAAAATAGGCAGTTCATCTCTCTTCAATTTTGACTCACACTACAGTGTGCTCCGATCTCTCTATTCAGAAGAGCCTCCTTTAATAAACACACAAGTCATAGTAACATAATCAGAACTTACCAGTGCTGAGCATTGGTGAGATTATCCAGTCCACTGCCGATGCCACTTGTGGATGAAACAGGTAGTGGTCCACTCAAATTGTTATTTGATACATCAAGCCAATTCAAGTTTTTCAGAAGCCCTACTGTGGCAGGCAAAGGTCCTGTAAAATTGTTTTGTGACAATCCCCTGAAAAGAAAGACCCATTATCAAGACCTCTCTTTTTGCACTAGTCACTTCGATTGCATATCAAAATAGGTATGCAATTTTCACCCAGAGATTGTTGACAAATTCTACTGTGATAACCGCCTTGTGGATCGTTAAGACATCATGAGCTACTACACATGCTCATTCCTGCCAACCCCAACTGCACCTAGCTAAGAATACGCTGCCTCCTGAGGGGAAGCTAATGATGTTGGATGATGTGGGGGAAAAAAGTGGAAAAGCATCCCTTTTCTCCACATAAAAATCTTGAAATGTCTTGAGTATTTGTTCTAGAACCAATGCTTAAAGACTCTTAGCCACCTCAATATTGAAATGCTAACAAAACCATAGAATAGAAGCGTTACTCACAAGTACTTTAAACTGACCATATTCCCAATTTCAGACGGGATCGTCCCAGAGAAGTTGCAAAATTGTACAAAACTGCAAAATCAACAGAACAAGAACATCAACTGGTGCCCACTCAATTCAAGCACTTCAGGCACACAAACAGGTCATGTTTGTGAGCTTACAATCTCTCAAGATGTATTAAATTTCTTATCTCAGCAGGTAGAGGTCCTCCCAACATGGGGTTCGATGTGATGTCCCTGTTTCATTCCCACATTTAATGCTGTTAACCACCGTAGGATGATATTCAGCAGACTATTTATGTCACAACCGTACATGTCAGTGAGGGATGTGAGATTTCCAAGTGATGTAGAAAGGGTTCCAGCCAAGCCTTGATTCATAAGCAGTCTAGAAAGACCAAATATCAACAGGTCAGCTTGAAGCAAAATCGCAAACATAGAATTTCATAATGCATGATGGCGGCCTGAATAGTAGCACACGGTGCTTTAATATCAGACTCCAAAAATCTTGTTAGCAAACAGCTGTTATATCTATCAACTTTCAGGGCTGTAGCCAAGCTGTGTCTGCAATCCACAAGCAAAATCAGCTTGCCAAATAGACAAATACGGCTTGTCTACAGCTTTCTGTTGCTCATGCAAAACTCCAAAATTAAAAAATGCAAACTCCAAAAGCTCGGAGGCAAGTCAGATGTGGGATGTCCAAGCGCAAATGACTTGTGGATTACACACACGGCTTGTTTATAAATATGCAGAATTCATGCTAAGCATAGAAGATCCAAAAGAGGACTAAAGCCTTGTGAGTAAATGCAAAGCCATACAGGAAGCCAACAAGTGCAAACAACTTGTGGATTACACAAGAACACAAGCTTTTAGACAAAGTGAGCAAGCATGATTCTTCTACACAAAGGAGAAACTTGCATGGTAAAGCCAGCAGGCAAGCATATGACTGGGCTGGTATATGACTTACATCTGAGTGACGCGTGTCTGGCTATCGTCACACTTGATTCCAAGCCACTGGTCTTCACAAGGATCCGTGCTTAAATCCCAAACTTGAGGATTCCCCAGCCAATCCTTGTATAGACCGTTTAAGGCCACAACTGCATCATAAAAGACAACTATTAAATGACTCGTGCTCCAATTAACACTCTCAAAACTGTCATAGACTACACTTGCTGAGACTGACGTGCAGTACGGATTTATCGTGCATTGCAGTGCTACAAGCACACATAATGTCTTCACAAGCCTTGGGTCCATGGTCTGAATGCCCTTGCAGAACATGCCTCAGGTCCATGCTCTTGTCATTGACTCACACCACTACTCAAACCTATCACCGGGCTAGGGTCTCGTAACCAACTTGGGTCTCCTCTGCCATCATGGCTTGGCTCGGTTAAGTTTATCGTTGGTCTTGAGTCACACCTCCGCACGCTATATGCCCAACCCACTCCAAGTCCCTAGCATCACATAGGTTAGATGAATTCTAAGCGCGCAAGGTTATACCGCCCCAAATCCATCATTGACTGGGGACAGTCTAACATTACTAGGTCAGGTTTATCATCCAAGCCCCTTCACATATGCATAGCCACGCAGTCACACGTAGTTGATGCATTGAAAAGAAGATGAAGTTGGGATGCAAGTAGTTACCAATGTGGCAAAATGGGCTCTTTTTCCTTGTTTTCTACTAAAATGTTCAACATCATGAGCGCCAAGCACCTAGTGGGGAAGTTGGACCGCCTCCTCCCATGAAGGGGGGATTCTGTTGTCCCCAGTTACCAGTAGCTAGGTATATACCCACCATCCTTTCCACTATGGGGAGGACCATCTCCTTCTGCAATCCAGCCTTATCAAGACCCCTGAAAACTCCACTACACCTTTTCTGTAGATACTATATAAGCAAGCTGAAAGAAAGAAGTGTACCATCTTGCTGGAGGGTAACCGCTTTTGAACTGATGGGAGTAAATAATAGCAGCACCAGACAGCCACTCAATATGGTGGATGTGCAGCAACGTTGCTGGGGCCTTCCATGGAATTGTCCTCTCGGGCAAAAGGGCGACCTCATACTCCGATCTAATATGTGTGTGTGTGTGTGTGTGTGTGTGTGTGTGTGAGAGAGAGAGAGAGAGAGAGAGAGAGAGAGTGTGAGAGAGAGAGAGCGCTTACAAAAGGATTCTCTGTCTGCTTAGATATGGAGTTGGAAGAATTGTTCTTAATTAGCAACCGGAGAACCTTTCAACTTACAGTAGGCCGCCCCCATCAGCAACAAGCTCAAGACATTCAAATTGGCTGCACGAGAGAAGTCACGGCCCACGAGCTTATACTAAGCCTATACTAGAAAACGACAAAAGGAGAGAGAGAGAGAAAGCGCTTACAAAAGGATTCTCTGTCTGCTTAGATATGGAGTTGGAAGAATTGTTCTTAATTAGCAACCGGAGAACCTTTCAACTTACAGTAGGCCGCCCCCATCAGCAACAAGCTCAAGACATTCAAATTGGCTGCACGAGAGAAGTCACGGCCCACTAGCTTATACTAAACCTATACTAGAAAACGACACATATTATTGGTAAAGAAAGCCATAAGGGGAAGTGGTAGAGCAAAACGTGCAATTCTTTCATCATCAAATAGTCACTCTCTCATTAATTTTTCTAGGTGACATTTCAAATCATTTCATGCTTTACTATATTCATTTGAATATTTTCATTATGAAAATGAGCATGTGTGTGTACACGTGCATCTCTCTCTCTAATCTCTCTCCATTAAAGTGTTGGAAAAATATCATTTTTTCAGACATATAAAACTTCTTTTCTTGAATTTACTAAGAGAAATTTTTTAAAAATTAAATTTATTTTTTAAGTTTTTATATTATTATTTTTTATTTTGGGATAAAAATTCTCTTTTTTTTTTTGCAATTCTTTCATCATCAAATGGTCACTCTCACATTAACTTTTCTGAGTGACATTTCAAATCATTTCATACTTTATTATATTCATTTGAATATTTTTATTATGAAAATGAGCATGTGTGCGTGTACACGTGCATCTCTCTCTCTCTTTCTCTCTCTCTCTCCATTAAAGTGTTCGAAAAATATCATTTTTTCAGACATATAAAACTCATTTTCTTGAATTTACTAAGAGAAATTTTTTAAAAATTAGATTTATTTTTCAAGTTTTTATATTATTTTTCTCTATTTTGGGACAAAAATTTGCCTTTTCTCCTTACTCTCAATTGACATTTTTGAAATTGAAAACGGCAGAATATTAAGCTGGAACACATTTTTCATGAACACAAGGTCCATTAACATGTCAAATGTGTTCTAATAATCATTTATTAGAGAAAAAAATGATGCATTATTGAGGTCATCGTGAAATTTTCACCTTGTTATTATTATCATTATCATTATTAGAAAATGCCCGTGGATTGCTTATTATTGGCTTTCAAAAAGAAGCCTTAGAGTTGAGTTGACTTAAGCATACTTTCAATGTTTTTGTTTACATAGATGATTGAGACTTACCTTAAAATGTTACTTCAATTTTAAAATAGTAAATGGATATTTTTATTTTACTTTCATTTCACATCGTTATATGTGTTGACTTTTTTGGATTCTATTGTTTTAGAATGTTAAAGTGAAACTTCATTTGCATAATTCTATTAAATCTTATTGATACAAACACATATATATTAATAAGTTTTTTTATTTCACATTTCATGTCCAGTTTCACATGACTTGACTTTTTTACATTCTATAACTTAATTCTAGTCAAAATTCATGATACTCTCTTTTATTAAGCGGTCGTTGGTTAAGCTTTCTCTCCACAAAGAAGCTAACCGAAAATACTAGCATAAATTTAAAATTTACAAAATTTTTGAATTATTTTCTCACATATTCCACCAGTTTTTCTTCCCTTTACCATAGTTTATAATAAGCTAGTTTTGATTTTCAATCGGTTCAAGGCTTAAGTTGAGGCAATCCTTTCTCTACCACTGATTCTACTTAAACTCAGCATAATGATTTTATCACATTCTAATTGTTTTAAAAAGCCACCGTGATTCTTTCACTTGTTTTATTAGTGCTATAAACTGTTAAGGTTATTGGACTTATAATGTTGGGCTCACACGAAGGTGGACGCAGCTACTTTTTGGATGGAAGGAGAAGCAAATGAGATGCTTTCGACTGCAAATTGGTGAAGAGAAACATGCAACAGAGTCCCCACGTTTCATGCTTGCCAGAATTCGTGGTGGGTCCGAAACAGAAAGTACTTTTTCATCCAACCATTGATTGCCACGCAAAGTTGACAACACGGGTTATCAAATGAAGTGCAAGCAGTAGGATCAATGACGCTAAAGTGAAGGAAGTTTCTCGTGAAACTTGAACGCCATCCGATTTGTTCCTGTTGACTTTTTTATCCGTGTTTACTTTTTCCCCTACTTGTCCAATCCATGTTCACTTATGAGGAAGTGGAATGGCTTTGGGAATAAGAAACCCAACGTAGGCACGTGGTAAGACCATTGGGCTACTGTGTAGGAGGTCTTGGGTTCGAATTGCGGACATGATTGGGGCGGGTCAACTTGTTGATTTTTTGTCATCCATTGCTCTTCCTCAAGATTCATGCACAACATTGTGCATCCTCGATCCCACCGCCCCCGCATCATTAAGACTCCATGTTTAATAAGTGTCGTGGGAAACCATAGGCAAAGACTCGAGCATGTCAACATGTGCAAAATGTGTACAAATGCACCTATCATGCAGATCATACACCACAAAATTTAGTAAGTGTGTGGGTAGGTTTAGTTGGTGCATGATGAGCCTTGAAGGCTTTATAATTTTAAGTTTACAATGAACCATTTTTCATTCTCCGTGCAATGCCTACTGGTACATACTAGTAGGTTACTAGGTTCTTCAACTTATTCAATAGTCAGGAAGATTCCCATCTCCACACGAAGGTATTTACCTCTTCGTCTCGTTTGAAGTCCATTTGTAAAAGGGATATGATTGCAGGGCTCTAACGTAGGCGGCCAACAACAACAATCATTGCTCTAAGCCATGCGGACGAATGGCTTGCGTGATATACACTTCCTTGAATAAATTTTTTAAAAAAACTCATGAAGTAGACCTCTGGCGTCGTGCGCAATTGTGGCTGCCCTACTCGTTCAACCAACTTGCTGATTGAATCATGTTCTGGAGAGGCAAAGCAGCCGGCGACAAGCTCGACAATGAGCATTTTGAAAGATTCGGGTTATTAAATCCTTTTCCGAAATGGGTACGACATACTTATGGTTGCCCAATTTTAGCCCTTGGATTTCTTTCATACAATTGTGCAAAGGTTTTGACATCACAATGCTGGAATTCTCAAAATTACTTGAATTGAATTCTAAGCGTTGGTTAGAAGAGCTTTTTAGAGATTTTTGAGCCAGCATTTATTTCAGCAATGTTTTTTCAAGCCTTCGAGTAGGGGGTACCTAGTTGGAGAAAATGGGAAAATAACGTTAAAAGCGGAAAGGTGCCGAGAAGCTAAAGTCTAAGGTTGAAGGTGTAAGTGGAGTTTTCCGTGCTGTTGTTTTTGAAAAATACGTCGAAAGGCGGCTGAAGTAGAGTCGTTTTTGAAAAATTTGTCGAAAGGCGAGCTCGTGGTGCAGTAGGGGCATGCAAGTAAAGTATTAAAGGCTATTGCGCATGACTGCTCCCTGCATGAGCGATGTGCATGGTTGAAACCTGCGCATGACTGCTCCATGCATGAGCGCTATGAATTGGGCTGCGCTGCCGCGAATTGGGTTGCGCTGCCAGTGCAGTATATGAATCGGCCTACACTGAAACTGCAATACCTATGTCAGGACAAGGGTCCTACGGGGCAAGGCCCAACCTAGGGGATCGAGGACCTAGGCCAAGGGCCTGGACTGGACCAGTGCGGACTGGGGATCCGCTTAAGGCAAGAACTAGGAGCTAGGCCTATATAAGGGGCGGTAGGGAGGAGGATCCTATGTTCAATTACCCTACGTCTTATATTGGTATCAGAGCACAGGGGAGAAGGGGAGAGGGATAGCTATGGAAGAGGGGAAAGGGAGGGATGCATGAGGCTTACATGAAGCTTGCATGCTCTATCTCTCTCACTCTACTTCTCATGGAAGCTCGCCCTCTCGTTCTCGGTCAATTCATGGAACACCCCCCCTGCAGAGCCGACGATAGTGGAGCGGCACCTCGGGTAACATCCCTTGGGACGAGGAAAGCGAGAAGTCGGACCTGTTCCAAACAACGCTGGCTTGCTGTCTACGGGGTCGCAAGGCTCTGAGGAGCGGTTCTCGACTCATGCCCAACACAAGGTGAGCATCACCTTGCTTGCCTGCTCTCGTTTTCTCTCTCAGCACTAAGGCGGCCCGCCATGGCTCGTTGCAGAGGGTTTTCTTTCTAACCCGAGCGCCCAACCTTGGGTTTTTTTCACTTAAACCCTAAGTTAGGGTGCATGCCCACCCCGGGCACACACCCCAGAAAATCTCAACATATTGCTTCTCCAAGCTCGGGGGTACGAAACCGTTGAGCTTCCAAATTACGAAGCAGGTACAAGTAGCAGAGTCTGCAGATTCTTTCAAATTGGTTTCGAGCAAAGTTGCTAGGCAACGACGATGTCGATGCTTGGTTCGAGGTTCATGGAAGCTCGAACATCCTAGCCTGGCAATCAAGATGGCACGATTATACAAGTATGTTATGAGGTACAAAATCGATTTCGATTCTGTTTGTCAAATTTGTCAAGTACATGTAGAATAGTATGGCATGCAACGGCTACGTTGATGCCATATTTTACAAACAATAATCATCTCCTTGTGCACTATAAGCCCTCGTAATACAAGCAAGGCTTGTGACCGATACTCACATCAACGAGCAAAGATGGGTTTAATAACCACATTTTGGCAAGACACCTTTATGTAGGCTTCCTACGATAAAGCAATTACAAGCACGGCTTGTGGCTTGTCCGATATAAGTATTTGGCAAGGCCGATCAATCCTTTTAATTCACAAAGCCCCCAGAATTCCTTCTCTCCGCTTTGGAGTTCTAGATTTTCTTGAGCATGGCTCCTCAACAATTTTTTTTGGATTCAATGCATTCAGCACCACGTATGGAGTAGGACTCTATATGTGGCTACCCATGATTCAAGAGCATGGATCTGTACTTTTGAATATACATTGGGTGCACGATCACTCCATCACCCTTATCGCTTGCCACAATGCGGGCACTACCCGTACATAAAGCCCATTGATTTCAACAGCTATGCTATGACTTCCAATGCCAAGGGCATTGGTTACACAAATTGAGTTCGACATTTAATGACTAGATGTTAACCGCTATCTAATTTTTATTGAGCAGTCGCATGATTCTCAATATGTTGCATGATTTGGCACGGCCATTTTTCTATGCAAGCTCGACAAGGTCAACTCTCTTTGACATTTGTGCGTCAATAGATGCATTCGTTTGCTATAAGCACTCGGGAGAGTTATGTCTCATCTTTCTGATGGACTTCTCGAAAACAAGGCTTCACGTTCAGCCATATTGCATAGCAGTTTTCGACGTTTGGAATATGCTATCTACATCCAAACTTGGGAGTCTTTGCAACATGTCTACATGTTCTCTCAATAGAGATCAGACTACACCAAGCCACGAAGGCATGAGGGACATCCAACAACTCTCCAGTTATTTGCATATATTGCTATGAGCCGGATTCGCGCGCACTACTAGCAACCTACCACAAGTGGGCGACAAGGTTAGTCAATTTCCAGTTACATTTGTTTTCGTCTATGTTTTCCTTTTCATTTTGGAAAGAATCTCTCTGCTGTGCAAAGCAAAGTGCTTGGGCAGACTCCCTTCAAAGCCACTGTACAAAGCAAAGTGCTTTGCCTGTCTTCATGTGAAGCACTACTTCTCCCTGGTGCCAAGGTACTTGGAATCACGAGCAAGGGCACACAAGCTTGCAAAAATTGGCAAATTAGGGCATCTCACCTCACTGAATCCCTACCAGTTTAGATTGTGCAAGGAACTAATGGTTTTGGCTCTAACGTTTGAGGCTATCACTCTCGCCAAGGGCGTAAAAATCTGTATGCACGGCATGCTAACAAGGTGGCATGAATTCCACCGCTTTAGAGATTACACTTCCGCTATCACACCAGACACTCTATCACTGACAAACTAAGTTTTGGATTGTTTAAATTTATGGTTGCAGTCAATGCACAATACCACTAAATGAAACCTAAATCTGGACTTATTTTACAGGCAAAGTGCCATATTAAGTCATTTTTGCCAAGTCACGACCCCATACATGGTAAGTGGGTCAAGCTGTGGCTTGTGTTTGTTGTTTCCTCTCTTGATGAGATAGTAATACAGGCAAATTGATGCATGCTTATAGGATAAGCTGCAAGTCAAGCATCAGATGCGGCAAAGCACATAGATTGGGCACAATATATACAAATTCGTCAGTTAAAGAAACTTCCTCAACCCAGCATTCTCTATCTCTCTTATTTCTCTCCATGAATAATCAAAACTTTCTATGCAGTCTTTGATACATGTTTCGGAGTCAGCATGAGCCAAGGTACTCTAAACTCTCAGATAGAAATTGGGCAAGGCGCCATCCACATTAGTCTTCATCCGTTCAACGATTGAACACTAATTGCCATGAGGTCTATGAGCCACACACGCTGGCTAAGAACCATTGTTAAATTTAGGGTAAGATCCACCTATTGGTATTCCTTGGATGATTGTTCTCAAGATCGAACAGCTCTACCCAGTGGAGTACACATTGATGTTAATTGACAAGGAAGAGTCTTGTCATTACGGATGTTTAGGGTGTCATTTTTGCACTACATGTTTTCAGTGCGACACTCTAGTTGAGTTTTTGCTAATCTTCAACTCACAGCAGTTAATCTCTACAATAAAGTATAGATGCAGCAATCAGTTGTGACAGCATGGCTGCCCATAAGAGCTCGGCAGTTCACTTGTGTGGGTCTCCTGCTCTCTCTATAGCACTACGGAGTGTCTATGGACATACTGTTTTGGGGTAAGACCCGGCGGGTGATTGCTACATCACCCCATAGGCATTATGGATCACAGTTTGATCTACACAGTTGATCTCTCCCATTTATACTTTCAAGGAAATAATTCCGCAATCTACCAAACGCGGTAGAGGACAGACACACTTTTCAAGCTGATTCCAATCATTCTGTACACGGTTGACTACGTTGGTTACCGTTATCTACTAGTTGAGCAGTTTCTACAAAGAGTCTTACCAACAGGTTTGACTACGTAGATTCTAATCCAAGGGCTTGGATTGCAAAGGCAACACCCAGGGTTCCCAGTGCAATGTTGTTTGTTTCTTTTAGGTAGGGGACGTGCTCCTCTATACAGGTAAGTGTACATTATGTTCAAATCTCCAAGTACGCATCTATTGATTTGGTGTTATTCAATTTTTAGTATGCTTTGCTTGGTTTTTCAAGACATCTAAGTACGCTTGAATGCTACATAGCCATGCCAAGGGCATGTCGGCACAAAGTATTTTGGACAAAGTGTCCAATCTATCTTTCTATCTTATGCTGTTACGAACCTACTTGTAGGGTTCAATTTGGCACATGTTGTCACATGGGATACAACATGGTCTAGGAACTCAAGGAGTTCGGTTTAGCCAGTGTGGAGCAAGATAATGAGGGTCCCTCTCACTCTTGTCGTGGAGTGTTTTGTAGTTCCTCCACACACAAGTACATCTTGTACTTGAAGGATGTTCTTTTTTACACATCCTTACATGAGACATATTCCACATGTGGCGAATATGAGTCTTTGGACTGACACTGGCCCCATTATTTCAATTATGTGTCACCACAAAGTCCCTAGGTGCTAGTCACATCTGTTTTCTAGACCATTTTTAGCACGACGTATCAGGAGCAATTTCGTGGCCATAAATTATCGGATACTTAGAATGACTTGTTAAGGTACAAGTACTGCTAAACAACATTACAGATGGTTGTTTATACATATAGCAAGGCTATAAGTTGTTAATGAAAAAGTTTCATTGTCTGTACCGAGAAGTGATCAATGTTTCACCTTCTATTGTAATTCAGACGTTTCACCAAGGCTTGCAAAAGATTGCAACTAAAAGTATTTAGTTTCTTTTCAGAACTATTTACATTCCTTTTAATGCATGCTAGGCGCATCACATTTGCCATAAGTATTGGCAAGGATCATTATGGATATACAGGTTCGGGTTAGTTTTTGCTAAATGCATGCACACTAGGTGTTATGGGCCCTAATGTTTAGCAAAGGCTGATTTGGAACGGCATGCATATTCCTCAGGTTGTTGCTTATGAAGCATTTTGCACTTTATGTGCACTATCTCTATGAAATTACTTTTGGGTCTACTAATCGCCAATAGAGGTCATGGCTCGGTTTGGGCGTTTGTGGATTTTTTCAAGTTAACCACGATGGTTATTTCGGACATTGTTGATTCCTCACCAATGTTATACACTACTGTGATTCCCTGTTTACCAGTCATCTAGGACGACTGTTTGTAAACCGTGAGGAAAACACACCTCAGTATTGTTAGTTATCCAAGGGGATAGGCAGATTACAAAGAGTAATCTTGTGCTAAAGGATCTGCTAAGAGCATACATTAGCACAACGCATTTCTGAATAGATGATTATCTCCCTATTCTAGAATTTGCTTAAGTACGGTTTTCGACTTTGAACACCTGCTGTGGTGGGGTTGGAGATTGTGTCAATACTTTCATACGTCAAGGACTTACCAGGTGTGCTGACAAAGTATTTTGGCAAGTAACCTTCATTAGGGATGAACATGTAGTTCTTTGTGTTCCAAACTATTCAGAATTCTAACACGAGGACACTCCCTATCTATGAACTTTTCAAGATACTCAGGTGAGTAGGAAATTTGGCTCCAACTGCATGGAAAGTTACGCCAAGGTTTCCTTGCATTATTCTAGTACCTTCAGAAGATCTGAAAACTGGTTATGCCTTTGGAAAACTCTTAGTTGTGGTTACTCCTTTACAGTCCTCAAGTGAGTTATAAACGAGTTACCATTTAGACCCAAGTGACTCTTAGTTGTGGCTACTCCTTTATAGTACTCAAGTGAGTTATAAATGGAGTTACCATTTAGACCCAAGTGGTTGCAAACGGACAACAATGTTGAAAATCAAGATGTTACTCTTGGTTTCATTGAACCTCCTCACTGCACCAATTATCGGTCATACAGACAACTGGCTCACTTATGGGACATCAATAAAGAAAGCATCAATATTCTTAAGAAGATATTACTACTTGTGTTTTCGAGGATGAAAACTCTTCCTTAAGGGGGGAGTAATGTTAGGACAAGGGTCCTACGGGGCAAGGCCCAACCTAGGGGGTCAAGGACCTAGGCCAAGGGCCTGGACTGGACCAGTGCGGACTAGGGATCTGCTTAGGGCAAGAGCTAGGAGCTAGGCCTATATAAGGGGCGGTAGGGAGGAGGATCCTATGTTCAATTACCCTAGGTCTTATAACCTAGCTGTGTACCTCCCACTAAGCTGAAAACGCCATCTAGTTTTGTTGTAGTTGCACCCTTTGTGGATTGTGTTGTGCTGCCTGATCGTAGTAGGGGAGCCATTTGTTGCAGGAGGGTGTCGAATAAGAGGGAGTCAAAGGAGCCGTTCTAATTGAAGGAGAGGAGGCCACTAGGGCTGCCCCTTGTCTTTCACGCTTCAAATTTGTGCGAGCAGGTAAACATGCGTACCATCTATTCTTTGTGTGTATTGATTGTGAATGGTTCCCACATACGTAGTGATACTATTAATGCATGTCATAGTCAAGTGCGTTGTGTCTTTAGGGTTGTTTTGAAATGGCAAGGATGAAGCATCTCGCCAGGTCAGCAGATGTTGCTCCCTCTAGTTCGAAGAGACCTCGAGGGAGGCCTAGGCTCTCGAAACAGGAGAGAATCGCTCGTATGGAAGGCAAGAAGCCCAAAAAGATGCTTGAGCTGAGCATAACAGTGTCTACAGGCTATAGCGATGTGGACGTCGCTCTTTTTTCGAGGTTGAAAGCCTTTGTGGAGGAGGAAGTGGTCACCGGCATGTGCTCGATCGGGCGTGGTGGCACTGTCTTCCACCTCCACTTTCAGATGGTCGTTTGAATCATGGCGACGTCCATTGTTGTAGTGAACAAGAAAATAAAGCAGTACTTGGGGTGGGATGTTGATAGTCCCGTTGGAGCAAACATTCTTTGTCGTGCCCTCAAGCAGAAGAATATGCATACCTTTCACGGTATGTTGGGGTATTGCATGAAAGACATGGACCAACCACATTATGAGAACTTCTCCCACAATGTGGCAGCGGACGATATCAACAAGGGAATCGAATTGTACACACAATATGGCGCAGATGAGCTAGAAAATAGGGTTTATCTGACGCATGAGAATATTTTTAATCGTGCACTCATGTACTGGAAATTCCACTTGAAGCACCCAATTGATAACAACTTCTTATCGACATTGCACTATATGCTAAAGTCTGGCAAGTACTACCCGTTCTCCTCGTGGATAACACCTTTTTAGGGGCGTGGGATGCCACTAAAGAAGATCAAAGCATTGTGGCAGAGCATGATTTTCCCTTCATCTACCACATATCAGGATATCGTTGATATTTTTGTTATTGATGAGGCTTACACGAATGCGCATCCTCGCATCGATTGGTTCCTCAGAAGATGCAGGAAACCCACAGGTACATTGATTTCTTTCCCTCAACGTTACTTGTGTTGCAATTGTATATTTCACTGCTAACATTCTTGATTTTTACCAACTTATTGACAACGACCATGGGAATTGGCCAACACCTCAGCAACTCAATCCTCCGAGGGTTGCAATTGCAGAAAAAAATGCAGTTGCCTCTCCAACAGATGCTCGTGAGGGCTTCGTCAAAAACCCTTCAAGTTTAAAAGGCAAAGAAAAAGTTGTTGTGCTGGACATTGAAGACGAAGAGGATGCACCCTTGGCGCAGACTTCATTCCACTCTTCAGTAGAAGAGGGGTCACTACTGTTGCTAAAAACGATGTATACAATATGTTACGATTAACTCCTTGGCATCTAGCATTCTCGCATCCTTCTCTACAAGCCTTTGTGATGTTTTGCAGGTTTGATGGATCAATCTATCCCTCGGGATAGTGCAGAAACACAGCCTCCGGAAGTGCATGCATTGGAGGAGGATGCAACTCTAGACAGACTCCATGACATACTCGTTCAGATGTGGCGTCAGCTGCGTGGAGACACTCCTTAGACAAATCTCCGCATTTTCATGATTCATAACTCTATAGACAATATAAAAAATATGATTAGCAAATATGAAGTCAATGTAACAGATGTACAAATCTCCCAGCTGCAAGAGCAGATACAATGTTTGCGCACTGAGATCACATTGTTGAAGGTGCAACTGAACAGGTTTAATGCGATTGTAACCAGACTGAATAATATAAGTAATAAATTTCATTGTTGATACTCTTTGCTGAAGGAGTACGAGCGGAAGTGCGACGCGAGAGAGAGTGCGAGAAGAAGAGCACGACGATATGGTGAACTCGCTCTACTGTAATGTGTAGAGCATAGTGAGTTGTTATTAGGTTTTTACAAAAGAATATGTGTACATACCTGGCGGCCCGCCCACTTACCTAGGCGACCACATTGGGCTTTATACCCCAACAACCTCCCACTTAAAGTCCAATGTGGTACTTTAAGTGTGAGAGAAGCTACTATACAAGCTAATATACAAAAGATGTAGAGAAGTGATGTACTACCCTACACCTAACTGCTTGCGAAAATGCGCAAAGCTCTCTGAGGGAAGTCCTTTTGTAAGTAGATCAGCAGGATTTTCTGTGGTGTGAACTTTGACAAGCTGAAGTTGCTTATCCTCGAGCATTTCCCTGATGAAATGATACTTCACATCCACATGCTTTGTCTTTGAGTGATAAACTGGATTGCGAGCCAATTGTATAGCACTTTGACTATCACAATATAACACAGGCATCTCTTCTTTGATTCCCAAATCTGTTACTAGTCGATTAAGCCAAATTGATTCTTTGCATGCCTCTGATGCTGCAACATATTCAGCCTCTGTAGTAGACTGAGTAACACAATCTTGTAATCTAGAACGCCATGATACTGCTCCACCAACCAATGTAAAGACATACCCTGACGTAGACCTTCGGTTGTCTAAGTCACCTGCATAATCTGAGTCTGTAAAACCCTTTACACTTAGCTCCTGACTCCCATAGCATATACGCATACTCTTTGTAGCTTTCAGGTATCTCAATATTCCTTTCACTGCCTCCCAATGTTTCTTGCCTGGGTTTGACATGTATCGACTTACTACTCCCATTGCAAATGCAATGTCTGGGCGAGTAGCAATCATTGCATACATCAAACTACCCACTGCAGACGCATATGGAATCTTATCCATTTCAGCCTGTTCTTCCTCAGACACAAGACAATCTTGTTTGCTAAGTTTCACATATGGTGGCAATGGAACACTCAATGCCTTTCCGTTCTCCATATTGAAACGTTGCAAAACCTTGTCAATATACTCTGTTTGAGATAACCAAATCAACTTCTTTGATCTGTCTCTCTCAATGCACATACCAAGTATATGACTTGCCTCACCCATGTCTTTCATGTCAAACGATTTTGCCATCTTTGACTTGAAAGCTGAAATTTCTTCCAAGTGCTTGCCAGCAATCAACATGTCATCCACATACAATAAAAGGATCAGCCAACTACCATCCTTAGCCTTCTTTGTATATAGAGAGTGATCGAACTCACTACGTTTGTAGCCTTGAGAAATGCATAAACTTGTGGAATTTATGGTACCATGCCCTCGGTGATTGTTTTAAGCCATAAAGACTCTTTAACAACTGGCATACCCAATCTTCCTTGCCTTTCTCAACAAACCCTTCTGGCTGCTGCATGTAAATTTCCACATCTAAATCACCATGCAAGAACGCTGTCTTGACATCCATTTGGTGCAACACCAAATCTAATATGGCAACCAATGCAAGAAAGCATCTCAATGTAGTCATCTTGACCACCGGAGAGAAGACTTCATCAAAGTCAATGCCTTGTTCTTGCTTAAAGCCCTTGGAAACAAGCCTTGCTTTGTACTTTGGCTGACTATCATGAGCGGTGATCTTATACCTGTAAACCCATTTACAAGGTAGAGCCTTTTTGCCCCGTGGTAATTTAACTAGCTTCCATGTCTGGTTTTTATGCAGAGTTGTCATCTCTGACCGCATGGCCAATTGCCAATTCCCGGAGTCCTTCATTTGCACTGCTTCCTTGTAACATGAAGGCTCATTGCAATCAGTCAACATGACATAGTTCATAGATGGAACAAACCTATCAGGAGGTCGCGTGACACGTCCAGATCTACGCACAATAGGTGGCTCAGGCTCACCCACAACCTGTGGTTCCAATCTATCCTGTCCTTGCTCCTCTTGAGCCCTGACATTTTGTCTTGCACGTGCAGGTCCATCTTCTTGGAAGAAAACTCTTCTAATCTCCTCAACCCTCTCTGGTTTAGAATGATATTTGGATTCATTAAAGTGAACATCATTGCTGTGGACAACCTTTCTGGATTCAGGATCCCAAAGTCTGTACCCCATCTCACCCGAATTACCATAGCCTAGAAAGATGCACTTTCTACTCTTTGGCTCAAGTTTGTTCCTAAATTCCTTTGGAACATGAGTATATGCCTCACAGCCAAAGACTCTGAGATGCTTGTATGAGGGCATTTTGCCTCACCATACCATCTCTGGCACTGAATCCTTCTGCAAAACCTTGCTAGGAGATCTATTTACAAGATGAACAACTGTTGATACAGCTTCAACCCAAAACCCATTTGGCAGATGTGCATTAGACAACATACTTCTGACCTTATCTTGTATGGTCCTATTCATCCTCTCAGCAACACCATTTTGAGGAGGATTGTAAGGAGCAATAAGTTCACGTTTTATACCTTTTGACTCACAAAAGTCCTGAAAGGCCTTTGAAACATACTCTCCACCATTGTCAGTGCGTAAGCATTTAAGCTTCTTGCCACTCTGATTCTCCACAAGTGTCACAAACGTTTTGAAAACGCTAAATGCTTCATCCTTGTGCTTGAGAAAGTAAACCCATACTTTCCTCGAGTAATCATCTATAAATGTCATAAAGTAAGAAGCTCCCCCTAGAGATAGGTTAGGCATAGGTCCACACAAGTCACTATGAACAAGTGCCAACTGTGTATCTCTTCTACTGCTTCTATGCTTATGTGGCTGTTGTGTTTGCTTACCATATAGACAATGTTCACAGAATTCAAAATCATTAAATGAAAAGCCAGGCAAAGAACCAGAACGAGACAAGATTTCCATTCCCTTCTTGGACATATGTCCTAACCGGCTATGCCACAAAGAAACGTTCGGCTTCTCGGTTACATTGATTACATTTTTAGAGACATTTGATACATAAATCATGTAAAGTCCTCCAGACTTTACTCCATGTGCTACTGTCATAGAACCCTTGGATATCTTCCACATGTTCTGTCCAAAAGTGGTGACGTAGCCAGCATCATCAAGTAAACCTGTGCTGATCAAGCTCTTTGTAATTGCGGGAACATGTCTCACATTCTTCAACGTGAAAGAAGAGCCATTCTGAAACTTCAATTGAACATCTCCAACACCTAAGATCTCACATGTCTGCCCATTGCCTAGCCGAACATGATCTTTAGTGGTCACATAAGAGGTAAACCACTCCTTGTTTGGAGACACATGAAGTGATGCCCTTGTGTCTATAATCCAGTCACTCAGTGCATTTCCATCAGATGTTGTAAGAAGAGCTGAGTCCATTGTATTCTTCAAGAAGTAGATGTCTCTTGACACTAGACTGTCATCCTCTGCAACAATGTTTGTCACATTTATTTCTTGAATCTTCACTTAGGACTTGTTCTTCGCACCATGGTCTTCAGCTTTCTCTTTGCCTTTTTCTGCTTTCCATTCTCTACAATCTCTTTTCATGTGACCCTTCTTGCCACAATGGTAGCATTCTATGTCACTCTTGCCTTTAGCACTGCGGGACTTGCTACGAGTCTGATTCCTCTTTCCACCTTTGTACTTTTCTTTGGTCCTTCCCCTGACAACTAAGGCTGTTCCTTTGCCTTTGTCCATTGTCTTTCTATCGGTTTCTTCAGTAAGCAGACTTCCTTCTACACCTGCTATGCTCAAACCATCTGGAGGTGCAGAATTACTCAAAGATGTGCGAAAAGTGTCCCAACTTTCCGGCAATGTGATCAACAGGAACATAGCTCTAACAGGTTCATCAAACTTGACACCTTGAGTTGACAACTGACTATAGATTGTGTTGAATTCATTCTGATGATTGGACATAGGTGTCCCTTCTTTCATCTTCAAGTCAACAAGCTTCTTAAGCCAGTATACCTGTGAAGCTGCACTCTGCTTCTCATAAAGATCACTCAGCTTTAACCATGCTTGATAAGCCGACATCTCGTCTGCTACATTGAAGTAAACGCTTTCTGCCAAAGTCAGCATAATGGTAGAAAGTGCTAATCCATCCATTTTGCTCCATTCATCTTCATCCATATCTTCTGGTTTTATCCCTTTGAGCTTTATAGGTTTTATCTGCTTCTTTTGTACCAACACGTGCCAAATCTGCTTCTTCCACAATGGGAAATTGGTTCCATCCAGCTTCTTGATATTGTAAAGAGCAGTGTCCTGTGATCGAGCCATAGCTACGCTTCACAGTAGTTTACTTTCCTGGAAAAAATTCGACAGAGTTTCCCTTGTAAACTGACCTCTGAACCAATATCAACCTGTCAAATGAACCAAGAAAGCTCCAGATTCTGCAGAAATTTTGGCAGAGTCTCCTTTGTAAAATGGCTCTGGTGTACTAAAAACAGACCAAAAAACAACTCAAAAAACACTGTCTCTCTCTGACACTGTAAACTGCGGGTAAACCTGTCCTGCACCTGTACTGTCTCTCACTGTCCTGTCACTGTCCTGTAAGCATAGACTGTGACAATGCCTCAACGGCAGTAAAGCAAAGATGCAATCCCAACTGTCTAACTCATAGTCAATACATCCTAGCTGCCTATCTAAGGGTGCTCGAGGGATCGCTCCAAGACCTGTATCACCGAAAGGATCTCAACATTCGAGGATCCCCCAGCTCAATAAAACCTCACTCGACCCTCAACAAAGGCTGCAGTAAATCTGACAGTACATAGACTTCCCACAAAGTCATACATCCACAAATTTCCCACTGTATGCTGTAACCGCTGCAGCGGTTGTTTGCTGCGTGACTCACAGCCAGCAAACCCTCAACAAACATACATCATCTCTGACAATACATCCCATGTGGAAGTACCTGCAATTTCAGGATGAAATCTAGAATATCAAGCAGCAAACACAAGCTACCTGATGAACTAGTGGATGTCGCCTACAGTCTGTGTGTAGATGCGCCCATGTCGTATGTGACACGTCTCCAAGAACTGTGATCCGTCCTTCGATGTGTAGACAGCCACAAATCAACACTCTGGGAGTGTCGATATCCTTAGCACCTACAGTCGTAGGCTGAAAACCCCAAATTTGCAGAGTCGGATCTGCACCCGTCGAGACCACGTAGTCGAAAATGGCCTGCGCAGACCTTTGTCGAAGCCGAACGGTGGCCAAGATGACCTCGGAATGAAATTCTGACAACACCAAGCCCTTCGGGCTTGCCCACAAGATTTGGGGCCGTGTCTTCGCCTATCGAATTTCACTCCAATCTGAGTTGGTGACTCTAGCCTCCTGCAGTGCTGCCCCGAGCCTCGATCTGAGCTCTGATACCAGTTGAAGGAGTACGAGCGGAAGTGCGACGCGAGAGAGAGTGCAAGAGAAGAGCACGACGATATGGTGAACTCGCTCTACTGTAATGTGTAGAGCATAGTGAGTTCTTATTAGGTTTTTACAAAAGAATATGTGTACATACCTGGCGGCCCGCCCACTTACCTGGGCGACCACATTGGGCTTTATACCCCAACATTTGCAACTCCCTTCTTTAAAACCTGTCTCCTCCTCTTTTTACGTTAAACGTTTTGTACAATTTTCATGCGAGAAAATTCATTTCAATTCCTTTGGAGACATTCTACGTCATGTGTTATTCTTGCGCGCTAAATTGATTAATATGTTTTTCGCGTTACGTGTCTTCCAATCATTGTGGTCTTTCTGAAGATTGTGTGATGCATCCCATGTGTGTGAACGTTGCCACGTTTCCATGGTTGTGCCTTCACATTTCTTCAACCTTATAAAGATGCCAAGGAATCGTAAAAATAATGAATTTCTTTTCTCCTCTCCCAGTAGGGGATACCCAGCTGAAGAGAGAATAAGGAGGCTCAATCATTTTAAAGATTTTATTCACCAGAATCGACGAAGATCACCTCTGGCAAACAAAATCAAAAGAGAAGGGGGTGCCATAGGGCGGGCTCGCAAGCACATGGCAATCGATGGGGGAAGCAAGGCAAGGCAAAGAGCTTAAGGTAACTATAGCAGATGCAGATTGAAGTGCAGTTGGAACAGACCGGAGGCTGTGCAGGTTCAGAGGGGGTGGATGTCATGCAGCTTCGCTTCCATGATGCAAATGAGAGTAGAGAAATGCAAGCTAAGCTTCTTTGAAACCTATACATTTATTGAGCAGTGATCAGGGCTTTTTAACAAGCCAAGTTTAATGATTAATGTATGCCAGATGCAGCTTAAAAGGGTCAACATATGCCTTAATGATGCTTAAAAAGAGTATACTTTATGTGATTATAGATGTGAGTTTATGATCTAGTATTGTAGTGCTTGAAGTACCGGACTCTCTTTACGGCTCGTCGATTGGAGCTACGGTGCAAAAGTTATGACAGTTTTAAGTTTGAGTCAATTGCAGATCCATACCGGATTGGGAAACTGCACAGCTAAAGGATCAGAGATGATGTGAATGCATGGGCCTGAAGTGCTCACTTTGTGGAACGCGTTGGTCTTTTCAGATCATCAATCAGAGCTCTGGTTGTCGAGATATTAGCAGATTAAGTTTCATCGGGGGTGTAAGGTCCCTCCCTAAATCCTAGAGCCATTCATAACTTTTTCAGCCTAGAAAATAATTTAGAAAAAGCAAGACGGACAAAGAATTCATGCAGACAACGAAACTTTACTAAAGAATGAAAAGACAAGAATATTTCGGATAAGAAATTACGTCATCCCTATATTTTTCCAAAAAGAGCAAGATTATTTTAATACTTCTTCGTCAAAAGCCGTCGGAACTGATCTAGATCGAGAACTGGGAGAAAAAGGCACCAACTTGATTGAAAGATAAAGTTAAGAGATAAGAACTAAGAAGAAAATTGGGGTCCAATAGAATTAAGAAGAGAATTGGGATCCAATAGCAATTGAGAGGAGAATTGGGGTCCAATAGGATTTGAGAAGAGAATTGGGGTCCAACAGGAATTGAGAAGAGAATTGGGGTCCAATAGGAATTGAGAAAAGAATACCCACCATTTCCTATGTAATCACCCCCTCTTCTTTGTAATTTAATACACACATATTGCTAAGCTACTTGCGTACTTGCCATGCTCAAGATTATGCTTAAGTAAATCAAGGTTTCCATTAAACCTTGCTCTTGCTCTCTCCCCCTCTCTTGAAGGCCAAACCCTTGAGGGTTTTGTGAAGAAGCTCCTCTCTCCTTCCTCTTCATCCTAAATCCCTTTCCTTCCTCCTTGAGCCTCACATCTCTTCAAGAAGGACTTTAACCCCATTTTCTCTTGTTTAGAGGAGGTAATCTTCATTTCTAGTAGGATTAATTAATCCATGTGTTTTAATACTAGGAAGGTTTATGTGCATCATTTTAGGTTTAAGCTTTAATGGTAACCTTGGAATTAGGGTTAAGTATTAATGGTAGTTATGCATCATTAAGTTAAGCTTAAAAAGTAGATTTGCACTCGTAAGCTAAGCTTTAATGGTAACTTTGCACTTAAACGTAAGCTTTAGTGACTACCTTGCATTCTTAGGTTTAAGCTTTAATGGAAACCTCGCAATTAGGGTCAACTGAGAAGAGTATCTATGCATCATAAAGTTAAGCTTCAAAGGTAGATTTGCTCTCGTAAGCTAAGCTTTAATGGTAACTTTGCACTTAGATGTAAGCTTTAGTGACTACCTTGCATTTTTAGGTTTAAGCTTTAATGGAAACCTCGCAATTAGGGTCAAGTGATAAGAATATCTATGCATCATAAAGTTAAGCTTCAAAGGTAGATTTGCTCTCGTAAGCTAAGCTTTAATGGTAACTTTGCACTTAGATGTAAGCTTTAGTGACTACCTTGTATTTTAGGTTTAAGCTTTAATGGAAACCTAGCAATTAGGGTTAAGTGCTAAGAGTATCTATGCATCATTAAGCTAAGCTTCCAAGGTATATTTGCACTCTTAAGCTAAGCTTTAATGGTAACTTTTCACTTAGGTGTAAGCTTTAGTGACTACCTTGTATTTTAGGTTTAAGCTTTAATGGAAATCTCGCAATTAGGGTTAAGTGCTAAGAGTATCTATGCATCATTAAGTTAATTTTCAAATGTAGATTTTCACTCTTAAGCTAAGAATTAATGGTAACTTTGCACTTAGGTGTAAGCATTAGTGACTACCTTGTATTTTAGGTTTAAGCTTTAATGGAAAGCTCGAAAACTCATAAATTATAGGACGATCTTCTAGCTTCTTAAAATGGAAATCTATGAACCATAAGAACAGAGTAGTTGTCTAAACTCGATAGAAGTAGTTATTCTTGGGATTGAAGAGTATTTGTAAAGTTGTCAATTTCAAGTTTGTCTACAAATACGGGATGGGGGAGATAGGGGATAACTTTGCGGAATTGACCTCCGTGTTGTTTTGAATGGAAAACTCTACAAGCTTCCATGGAGATGTCCCATGGATGGCAAAGGATTGCAAAAACCTGGGAATCGACAAAACGGGGATTGAACTTAAAAAGTTTGCATTTCCGAACAGACATTAACCATCAAATTCCTATGGCAAAAACTCGCTTATATTTTCTAAATAAACTTGGCTCTGGTAGATAATTAAAGTTGGAATTAAGGTTGATAAATGAATGAACCTGAAAATTACCAACTAGGAGTTAAAAAGGAATCTCAAGAGGTGATAGGGATAGCCCATTGCAAAACATAGATTTAACTAGGAGTTTTGAAAATTGTCTGGAAATGACCAGAAACCAAGATGGATCTTCTTGGGGTCAATTTCATTGAAAGGCCGGCCCATTGAGAGGATTCTCTTGGGGAACTTGACGGAGATTGGCCCTTTTCGGCTAGGGCAGTGTAATCGACAAGTTGTTATACCTAAGTCATTCATGCCCGAGGGATAAGGGATGAATGGGTTTGTTTTATTTTTGTCCGGCCGGGTGAAGTACCCGGAGTATCTTGTTGAAAATCGGCCATAATCCGAGTTTGGCCTAATGCCAGTAGTTGGATGAGAAGGTCTTACTCAGGGGGGATGATGTGAATTTAATTAAGGAAATTTGTTCGACTTGGTTGCTTAAAAAGGAACTGGAAAGGCTAGGAATATAGGGGCTATCATGTGCATCTATCACTAGATGGTGCTATACCTCTTGAAATAAAATGCTTAGGAAGGAATGATTAAATTACTTGATGAGCCTTTCCCAAACACTTAATTCTAGGAAATATTGTGAAGATGCTGCCATTTTGATGGCTTGTAACCGATTATCTTGGCTTGAATGGGGAGGCAAGATGAATTGGTTGAAACTAAATGTGTTGCATGATTAGTTAGGAAACTAGTTACAAGCTAATTATAACAGATAAAGGAAAGGAAATGAATTAAAAGTTTCTAAATAAAGATCTGGTGGGAACAACCAAATGAATTTTTCTGAACGAGGGTATGCAACAGATTGCATGCTGCTTGTTGTTTGATGATGTCTGATAGACTGTTGTCTTCCTGATTTTGTAGTAGTTAAGTACTACCTTGGGAAGGGATTTTCATGAAATGGTTCGGTGGGTGGGCGGATCTGGAGGGTCAGGTGGCCGGATGTTGATTTAAAAATTGTATGTTGAACGCTAGGACTACGTGGGATAAAAATGGGTAATCGGGGACGAGCGAGACCAGGTAGGATTGCAAGATCCCTCTTCTTAGGGGAAAGTGATAACTGCCGTGCCTGCTTGTCAGGAAAAAGGGGTTATCGCCGTGAACCAAGGGAGAACAAGAAAGCAAGAGCAGATCCTCAAGTTAAAGATAAAGAGAATCAAGACTAAGGACCACGATCTTGAAGGACAGATTGATTATGAGAAACGGGTAGAATCGTTGAATGAAGGGATGTACCCCCTTGGGTTGGCATTCGAGATAGATCGGAGTCCTGTCTAAGTGTCGGTCCCAAGTGGGAGGGATACCTGCAGATAGATCTACATCATTCCCTGGAACGGTCTGGAGGACTGAGGGAGGTGAGTAGGGTCGAGTCTGGGTATGGCTCTCACAAGTGGTATCAGAGCCTAATTTTGAATCTTGGACCTTGGAATTTAGAATTTTGGATTTAAGATTAATGCATGAGAGAAAAAAAACTCAGTCTAGCACCCAAATTTTCAATAAATTATTTAAACATTGTCAAGATGGCTTGGGATCTGCCAGAAGAAATTCAGCAGCTTATCTATGAGAGGATGAAAACTGCTACGCTAAAGCGAAGGCTCGCTATGTCGGAACATTTTAGGGAGCTCTTATTTCCAGAAACCTATAGTTGTCCCTGGGATTTAAGCAAGTGGAAAGTGTGAGTGAAGTTGGAAATGAACGATATAAAAATTTGTGAAAGAATAGGTAATGCACTTGTGCGAAGACGCATGGAAGTGACATAAATCAATGAAGACGCATGCACTTGTGCGAAGACACATGAAAGTGGCATGGATGAAACTTTTATTGAGCTTTACTTGTCATTCTCCCTTAAGGTTAGCAATAAGGAGCAAGATTGGGTAAGGTAGCTACCACATGAAGAATTAATTTTTGGGACATTGACTGGAAGATAATATTGAGTAATAATGAAGAAATCCAAGAAGTTCTTGTGATTAGCCACATATAAAGCTATAAGTATATATAACAAGACTCGTTTTGAAATTACTAATGGCTTGGAATCTTCAAGAAGAAGAAGTTTATAGGATAGTCCTGAAAGAATGGGGATAGCCAAACCAGAGAACACATTAGTCATGTTGAGACACGTTATCGGACTTTTCTCTCCTAAGGAAAGTGCCATTTCTACTAAGAAATGGAGAACATGTGGGTCGAATGGAGTTACACGGTTAACCCTATGGGGACACGTACAACTATTAAATAATTTACGGATTGCAATGATAGAGAAAGCTGGGATTGAGACCAAAGAGATATGGTATGGTCCAATCTTATTTCCAGATTTTGAAAGTAAACTTCTACTTATAACATCTCAAGTCAAATAGAAACGACGGTAAAGGAGACGTGCTTCTAAAAAAAAAAAACTCACAAAGAATCAAGATGGGAAAGTGCAATAGATAAGCTCATAAATATTGCAGATATTTAAACTTCGAAGAAGAATAAGAAAACAAACTCATGAGTTAGCCAAGAACTTAAAGTTGGAATTTTTACAAGACTATCATAGATAGAAGACCCTTTGCTGAAAGCACTAAATAGAGATGTCTTTAAGAATTTATTTAAAGAGGAGAAGACTGACATTTCCCTACAAGGAAGTACGGAAAATACTCAAATTTTTCAAAAAAGGGTTATTTCTTCAATTAAAGTAAAAAAGGATTACAGGCAGGCAGGAAGTAATTACAAGAGAGGCAAGAAAGTTTACAACTCATGAAGATCCTCTAATATATGGTCACATAACCAAGCATCGCAAGCGCCGCGCATGTTAGGACGCTCACCCTCTAGAATTGTTCAGCTGTCTTATTGTCTTTTTTTGCAGAATCTGACAGATACGCTGTTTGGACGCGATGAGACGTCTGACTAGACGACGTCAATTTAGCCGTAGCTAGATAGCATTAGTTTAGGGTTTCTCATAGCTTATGTATCATGAGACGGATTTTATACGTCTTTTTGAACCATGTATATTATTACATTTGTCACCGCAGTTCATTTTGCCAATTAATTCTTTATGCCTATGATGTTGTACAATTGTCATTATTTCATTTGCCAATCAATTCATTTTGCCTATGATGTGTACAATTGTCAATTTTACGCTTGTCAATTTTGCACACAATGCGTCTTGTGGGTGACTATTTTGGGTCTATTATCTACCCTTGCACTTTTTTTAAAAAGTGAATCAAGTACAATATGGTTGATGGGAATGCCCTGCCACCAAATTTTTTTTTCTCTCGGGCATCACTATAACCGTCGCTATTTATGGCTCTGTAGCGTCGCTATGAGCGTCGCTATAGACATCTATGTAAACGTCGCTATAACCGTCGCTATGACCGTCGCTATATAGCGACGCATATAGCGACGTTCTCGTAGCGACGCTATTAGCGACGCCGGGGGTTATAAAAACCCAGTGTATTTCCGTCGCTAACAGCGTCACAAGAGCACACAACCTCTTGTAGTGTAACCTCCTGTAGAAGATAATCGTGTAACAAAATCCATACTAATGCATTCCCATTTCATTTGGGGTATGTCGAGAGATTGAAGTTGCCTTGGTAATTTGATCATTTCGGCCTTTATCCCCGCTGAAAAGAAAGACATTGCCTCACATAGCGAAGTATGTCCCCTTTCATTCCAGACCAAAAATAACTCCTCCTGACAGCATGAAGAGTTTTAGCATAGCCTGGATGTCCAGATGTAGGGCTATTGTGTGCTTCATATAGAATAGCCTTCTTTAGAGATGGGTCTCTGGGTACACAGAGTCTATGTCTGTAGTAAAAACATCCTCCCATAAGAGAGTAATCTTTAGCTTCATGCATCTTATTCTGCTAAACTAATGATACTATACGTTGGTAATCTGGATCTACCAAGAATGCTTCTTTGATTCTACCCTAGATAGGGTTATTTGAAATAGAGATAGCTCCGAGAAAGGATTTTCGGCTAAGACCATCTGCAACTGCATTTTCCTTCCCTGGTCTATACTTTATGTCAAGGTCATATTCCTGTAATAGCTCTATCCATCGCTGTTGTCGCATATTGAGAATAGGTTGAGTAAAAATCCATTTTAAGCTCTTGTGGTCTATAACCAGCTGAAACTTGCGCCCAAGAAGATAATGTCTCCACAACTTCAGCGCATGTATAACTGCTAAAAGTTCCAAATCATGAGTAGGATAATTCTTCTGATGATCCCTCAGCTTTCGTGAAGTATAAGCCACCGGTCTTCCTTCTTGAGTGAGAACTCTGCCTAGAGCAAATTTGCTAGCATCGGTCGCTACTTCAAATTCTTTACTGAAGTCTGGAAGCTTTAAAATAGGAGCTGAGACCAAGAATTCTTTTAGCTTAGCAAAGCTAGACTCGTGCTCGGTCTTCCATTCGATCCTCATTCCTTTTTTCAGGAGTTCCGTCAAAGGTGCAGCAATACTTGCATAACTTGATCTTTGAGCCATTAGAAATGCTTGGCAACATTAATCCAAAGAAGTCCGTGAGCCTTACGATACCATTGGAAAAGACCCAATCAACCTCATAAGGTACAAACCATGCAATCTTCACATTAGGCTTCTTAGGTTCATATGTAAACTGATATAGTAAAATCACATTAGGCTTCTTAGGTCCATATTAGGACTGATATAGTAAAACTAAATGCACATTTTGAAATTTGCAAGCTTTTAGTTTGCTATCATGCCAATGATTTTGCTTTTGCTGTACCACTTTGTGTTCCAATATCTCCCTTTGTTTGATTTCATCCAACTTCAGTAAATCCTCTAGTTTCTTCTTCAAGTTAGTCCTATAATCCATATAAGACTTAGCAACAACTCTAAGATTGGAAATGAAAAATTCTAGTAGTACAACAGTCTCTATCCTATACACCATTCTAAAGGTGTCATTCCATTGGTGATCTTGTAGGCTGTTTTGTATGCCCATAGCACGGTCTAAAGCTTTTCATCCCATTTGTGAGGTTCCTTCTAAACAATGTTTGTTAGAATAGTCTTTATAGTCTTGGTATTTATCTTAGCCTATCCATTGCCTTGAGGATAATGAGTAGTTTATTTTTGATGCTTCATGGAGAATATCTCAATCAAAATTTGAATAGTTTCATTGATGAAATGATCTCCTTGGTCTGAGACTATTTTGAGAGGGAAGCCAAAATGACATGTGATGTGCTCATAAATAATCTAGGATGTAGGCTTTGGTATGTTGTTTGGGATGTAGGCTTTGGTATGTTGTTTGGGAGTGCCTTGGGTTCAACCCATTTACGCACATAGCATGTTGCCATGACTATGTACTTGTTCTTTCTGGGTGTGACCTTGAAACGGCCCATGAAATGTAGTCCCCACTTCATGAATACGTCTGCTAGTGGTTAAAGGTGTCATATTTGTTGCATTGGGTTTGCCCATTCTCTAGAAAATATCGCATGTCTCACAAAAGGCTTGCACCTTTGACGTCATACTTTTTCCATCATAGACCAATATAGAGACTATTTTTATGTGTGATAATAGTGGAGAAATTCCCTCTAGAATTCCCATTATGAGCCTCAGTAATGACTTGCATTTTTTATTGAATAAGTACACACCTCCTTAAGACCCTGTCAATGCCCAATCTATAAAGAGATCCTACAATTGTTGTAATTTTCACACTCCTGAGTATAAGTGCTTTCTTACTAGATATCGACCAATTTCATGAAAAGATTCCATGTTGTAAAAAGTCATAAACTTCTTGCTGAACTAAAAATCCGCATTGCCATTGTTCTTTCTACGCTTGTGAAATATCTAAAGCTTAAATTCCAAAAGAAATATCATATATCTAATCAATCTTTGTGGGATGATGTCTTTGCTGACCATATACAATAGACCCTGATGATTTGCATAAAAGTGGAACAATTTCCTAAAAAACAATGTATGAATTTAGTAGCACTAAAGACCAGTCGTGGTGCTTCCCTCTCTATAGTTGAATATCCCTACTCTGCCTTGCTAAACCTTTGACTAGCAAAGCACACTGGATAATAAATCTTGAATTCAAGTTGAGCTACTATAGCACCCATCACCATCCTAGAGAAATCTAGAAATTACATCCCAACTTGGTTAGCAAATTATTGTTTTTGTGTTAATAGCTTCTTTGAAAGATTGAAATCCTGCTTCAATTCGAGAGACCAAATAAGCTTAACATCTTTTTGAGAGTCATTTCTTATAGTAGTAAATCCTTTGCTGCAAACATGTGAATGAACCTGCTATAAAAGTTAATATATCCCAAAAAAAGATTCATTCAGACACATTTGTAGGTGTTGTAGCCTAGTGGACGCTTTAGATCTTGTCTTTAGCCATTTCAATGCTCTTTTTGAACAGTCTGTGGACTAACCATTGTCCCTTCCATGCCATAATTACAGTTTTAAAGAAGTTAACAAAAATCCTCTTCTCTTTGCATCTCTCAAAGAAAATTTCTAGAAATAGAAGATGCATATCTTTAGATGAGAATATGGTGAAGTCGCCCACAAAGATGGCTAAAAATTTATGCAAAAATTCATTGAATATCTCCATCATACACCTCTAAAAAATAGTTGGAGCATTACATAAGCTAACTGACATAACCAGGTACATGAATGCTCCCCAATTAGTCATACAAGTTGTTTTAGACCTATCTTTTGGTTCTATCTTTCATTGAATGTAGCCACTACACTCGTCTAGAAATTTATACATTCCATGCCCAACTATCTCATCCGACAGGTTAGTGGAAACAAGTCTTTAATTTTTGAGCATTCAGCTTTCGATAATCTCCACGAGCTCTGAGTTTTCCATTTTTATTTGGTACCACCACAAATGGAAACAGCCAATCACTACTTTCTACCTCTATGATAAATCTTGCCTTCAAAAGGTTATCAATCTATACCGTGTCCTCTTTGCATAGTTGGGGGTTCATGGGTCGAGCATTAGGGTTTACTAGGACTCTATGCTGGCAAACCTCTGGGTCTACACCCTTTCTGTTAGTGGGTGCTTTGTATGTCCATCACAAACAACTTGTCTTGAATTTTTTAGAACCATCCTTAATCTGGATATTCTCCACTAGGACATTAGCTTACATGATTTGTTGATCTTTCATTCTAATTGTGAATGCTGTAGGCTTCATCTCAGTAATCCCTAGTTTTTTTTTTGTTTTGTTTTCCTAGTATGTTCACACCCGTGCCTCTCTCCAAGATTACTCAGGACATTGATTCTCGCTGCTTTTGAAATTTGTAATCAATCTAGATCATCGATACTTCATCACCCTTAATATTTGACTAGTCTATTGCCCATGGATTGAGACTCTTTCTACTTTTGTTTTTTGAGGATATGTATAAATCTATTGACCTATGATATTATAAACTAAATATCCAGTCTAGTATTGTAGACATGTATAAAAATGACATCTACAAGATCTCCAACATCATAAAGACTCAATTTCAGACCTGTTTTCATTGGAGGAGCAATAAGTTTGGAATCCAAACCAAACTTACACAATAATATCTCTATGTATCTTGCTTGAAACAAAGCAATACCTTCATGTCGACGGGCAAGCATCAACGACATGCATTGTGCTTCCATTGATGTATACACACATGTGTATACGTACCTTTCTTGTATCTACGGGCTCTATAAGAGTTCCAGCTTGTATTTGTGAGCCTAGGATTTTTATGCACATTTGGGCGGCCAGCCACTTCTTAAAAAAACCCTAGGTAGAAATGTCAAATGCTAAAATGTGAAGCTAACACTCTTTTAGATGAAATGGGAAAATCCCACAACTTTGGGACTGATTTCAATGCCTATGGATTCCTATTTCCCATTTGATTTGGGAAAATTTCATTTATTGTGGGAATGTTATAGATAAGTTTTTTGTTGAGGACTTGTGTTACATTAGACAAAGAGATAGATTCTCAAGAAAATGGTGGTGTTGAGAAACACCTTTTTTGTCCCATCCAAAATTTTATTTTCATGTTAGTGTTATTAATACTTTATAAAATCATACATAGAGAAAGGTAACAAGAGAAACAATATATGAAAATGAAATGCTATTCAATTTTTCCTATTAAGCTAGCTTGTGCTTTCTCCACAACATTGGATGGGATTTTAATTGCTTTTGCAAGTCTTCCACCCCTTGGAGTCCATGACCACACAACTGCGTCAACAAACTGCCAATGCTTCGGGTCAACAAGATTGCAACACCAATTCTTTTTCCAACAATCCTCATATTGTTCTTGGATTGTGGGATTTCTTTCCAATGTTTTGGTGCCCAATATTGAATGAAAACTTTCTTGTAATTAGGAGATGAGCTGTCTACATCAACATCTGACTTTGCAACTCCTAGCCATATCAGATATTCTGGATCTGCGGGTCACAAAAGAACAAAATCCCCTTTCCTTACATCAATTTGAGGCCTGAAAGCTTCCTATGGTCTTGCACTTTGAGGACCAACATAGTGATCATTCAATTCTTCATATCCTTGAAACTCATCTGTGTCTTCCTCTATCTGTTGCATTCGATGACGCCTTGTAGTCTTTGGCCAAAATGATGTACATTCACGAGTTTGTTTATTAGTTGGTTGTTCAAGCTCATTCATTATTTTTTGCCAATGAATAATAACTGGATACATGTATTTTGTAGAATCCGGATCCTGCTCCTTTCCCTTTAGTAGAGTCCATCTTTTCCAGAATTCAAGATATGTCTTAATCCCTTGAATAACAAGCGGACTATCCCTCACATAGTCTACTATAGGAACCACATCTGGACAACCTATTGGAAATTTTGGTTTCCCTTGATCATATTTTTCCACAACTTAATTCCTGACTCCTTCGGCATCCAATCAAGTGATTTGGGGTGAATTTTGTACTGCATTAATGGGATTTCACCTTGCATAAAGAAACAAAATTGAAGTGGCTTAGAGTGTCCAACAAGAGCATCTTGTACATTACACATGTACCCTTTAACAAAGGATTTGAAGTCAGGAACTTGCATCATCAGAAATGGTGTTGGAGCCGAGCTTTCATATTTTTGAAAATGTTCCATCAAATGTGGAAAAGTGAATGCCATTCCTCTTCGCAATCTCTTTAAGAACCTGCTAAACATTGCATCTATGTTCTCATGTGTATGACCCACCATTAAGAATCCCAAATGCACGGTTTTGAAAACTCCTTTTGCTACTAGCAAGGATAAGTATGCAAATAAATAACGATTCTTATTCTCTCTTGTACAATTATCTAGTTGTAACGAAAGATTCTCAAGCAATTTTTGGAACATGGGAGTGGACATGGTATCCACAACACATTGAGAGGAGGCTGATTGCAAGTTAGCAATCTCTTCATTACATCCTTCAATAGCCAACAATGGTGTTACTGCTGATGCATTCCTCTCATGCTCTTTCATCATTCCGTTTTGGTGGTCTAAAGCTGTCCTTGAATTCAATGCATTGAACAATGTTACATTGCTGCGTGGCATACCATCATGGCATAAATCTCCTAGCCCATGTTTTTTTGTTCTTTCCAAATTCTGTAAGCATAATGCAAGGAACCAATTGTAGCATTTGGATCTGAAGGCCATAGACCATTCAACAAGAAATGACCATACATCCCATGACCATGCCCATGTGTTATCATACCTGCTAATGATACTTGCAACTGATATGCATTTGCATAGTCTTTTGAGTTCACTCGCATTCTAGGTATTGCTGTCTTTTTTTGGTCCATTTTATAATGTAGAATGCATGGATACTTATCCTTTTGCAATTCGGAGAACTTATGCCAGGTGTAGTACACATTTCTACAACTTTGTTGTTGCATCATGTGAATTCTACGTTCATCCTTCAAACGTGCAATTAGCTCATCATCCTTTGTTGACCCTAGTTGAGACTTTATCCGACTACACATAACACATTTGGAGAACTCACTTGTTTTTGACAAGGTCACATTAGCAAACTCTGTATTCCAAATCCTTTTGAATGTAATGCTAGACATTGGTTTGAGACTCATACTCTCAACTGTTTTATTGACATCATGTAAGATGTCTATTTTCTTGTACGTGTTTGGTATTGCAAACAAGGTTTCCCTAGAACCATCTTCCATAATTCTACTCTTATGTGGCATTCTCTCTGAGTTTTCATCTACAAAAGAACGCATCAATGCCCTTCCAATTTCTGTATGGTCTCTTCCTTTTCTTATGACACCGTCATTACCATACACTAAGCGTCAACCCTATTTTCAAATTGTTCACGGTGATAGACCGCTTTTGGCGTGTACAAAGTAGCGTTTGCATGCATGGTCATATGTACAAAAAGATTTAAATACATGCATTTGTGAGCTTTACAAAGTGGTTTCAAGTTCAAAAAAAGATGCAACGTGTACACATTGTGAATAGTTAGGTTCGTGCGCTAGCAGTCGGACACATGTACATGCCCGTATAGGGTATCCGGGTCTTGGATATGGTTCTAGGTGGCTTATTTTGGTTTTAGAGAATGTGTTTCAGCTTTCTAGAATTTAAATAATGCAAGTGACAAGTATGGGTACTCTCATCCCGCTCGACTAGTTTGGGACATGCAATAATTGTCTATTTACGGTGCCTGGTCTGCGGTGATGCGTTCACCGCCCTAGAAGTGGTCAAAAATATAATGTGGGGATGTAGCAAAGTGCTTTGGGTATCGAGGATCAAGAATTAAAAATTTGATGAATTTTGGAGTCCGTTTGGGGTTTTTCCCGTGAAAAATACACGTCGGGGGTCAAAACTGGGCCAAAAAAGGTCAGAAAATGGTCAAAAAAGGTGTGAAAAGGCTTCAAATTGCCACATCACTCACGGTTTCGTGATGGTCCAGGCTGAGGGACAAATTTTGAAGAGAATCAACACTTTCACCCCTCTGTGTGTGGGAGGAAGCAGGGTTCCTACAGGTGGTCTAGTGCAGTCTCGTTGCGTTCCCTTCCTGTTTTCGAGTGTATGGAGGAGTGAATGAGAGATTTCTCTCTTCAATTTTGCACTTGGGAGAGTCTATGGAAGTTTTGAGGTTTCCATGGATGTGTGTGTGCAAAGAATTGAGGGAAGAAGGTGCGGCTTTCTGCAAGACTATGTGACCCTGTTTCGGTGCCATTAGGGTTGGCGCTCCTCCAAAGAGTCCAACAGAGTGGAGTTTGGTGAAGGTTTTGAAATGGTTTGAGAGTGGCCTTTTGTGGCTGGAGTTTTTGGTTTGATGGTTTTTCTTGTATATTTTGGTCACCATCAAGCGTGATTTCAAGTGTTGATCACCTCGACTCACCGTGTAGTGTCTGCGGGCAGGCAAGGACTTGTAGGTCGAGGCGTTTGGAGTTTGAATTGAGCTTGTGGGTAGAGTTTTTAGGGAGCTTTTGAGTGGTGTGAGTGAGGTGAGAATTTCAAGTAAATTCCTTGTGTTGTGTTGAGTTGTCTGGGTGTGTGAGTGTGCGCACGCCATCTTTTGCTCCATCATCCTTTGGCGATCCCGCTGGGGAGCGGAAATTTGCCGGTTGTGCACCCAGGTGAAGCGGTTTTTCTGTGAAGTTCGAGCTTCATTGAAGAAAAGTGGTGGTTTGGTTGAGGTGCAAGACTTCAAATTTTGTGGAATTACTCACGCAAGGGAGAAGCAACTGCAAAGGGATGGCGTATAGTCGGCCAGTGTTTACAGGGAAGGAGGATGTGAAGGATTGGATTGTGGACTTTGAGTGGCATACGCTTGGTATGCACATTGTGAATGACGAAGCCAAGCTTCAAGTATTTCCTCTTGCGCTCAAAGGAGAAGCTTGGGAGTGGTTTGAAGGTTTAGAGGAAGAAAAAAAGCAAACATGGGAGCAGGTGAAGCTGGCAATTTTTGACAGGTTTGGAAAGAAACTAACCGCAACAGAAGCGACAACAAAATTTAGAGGTTTGCAACAAGATGTTCATGCTAACTTTAAAGAGTTTTTGCATCACTTCAAAGGGATTTGGGTTCAATTAGAGGCAACATCCCAAGTACCTCCATGGGATTTCTTTAAAGTGCATCAGTTTATGCATTGTCTAAAAAAAATATGTTTACAGAATCTAAGTGAATAAAAAAAAGATGCAACGTGTACACATTGTGAATAGTCAGGTTCGCAAGTGACAAGTATGGGTACTCTCATCCCGCTCGAGCAGTTTGGGACATGCAGTAACTGTCTATTTATGGTGCCTGATCTGCGGTGATGCGTGCACCGCCCTAGAAGTGGTCAAAAATAGAATGTGGGGATGTGGAAAAGTGCTTTGGGTATTGAGGATCAAGCATTCAAAATTTGATGAATTTTGGAGTCCGTTTGGAGTTTTTCCCGTGAAAAATGTCCGTCGAGGGTCAAAACTGGCCAAAACTGGGCCAAAAAAGGTCAAAAAATGGTTAAAAAAGGTGTGAAAAGGCTTCAAATTGCCACATCACTCACAGTGCCATGATGGTCCAGGCTGAGGGAGAAATTTTGAAGAGAATCAACACTTTCACCCCTCTATGTGTGGGAGGAAGCAGGGTTCCTACAGGTGGTCTAGTGCAGTCCCGTTGCGTTCCCGTCCTGTTTTCGAGTGTATGGAGGAGTGAATGAGAGATTTATCTCTTCAATTTTGCACTTGGGAGAGTCTATGGAAGTTTTGAGGTTTCCATGGATGTGTGTGTGCAAGGAATTGAGGGAAGAAGGTGCGGCTTTCTGCAAGACTATGTGACCCTGCTTCGGTGCCATTAGGGTTGGCGCTACTCCAAAGAGTCCAACAGAGTGGAGTTTGGTTGAGAGTGACCTTTTGTGGCTGGAGTTTTTGGTTTGATGGTTTTTCTTGTATATTTTAGTCACCATCAAGCGTGATTTCAAGTGTTGATCACCTCGACTCACCTTGTAGTGTCTGCGGGCAGGCAAGGGCTTGTAGGTCGAGGCGTTTGGAGTTTGAATTAAGCTTGTGGGTAGAGTTTTTAGGGAGATTTTGAGTGGTGTGAGTGAGGTGAGGAATTCAAGTAAATTACTTGTGTTGTGTTGAGTTGTTTGGGTGTGTGAGTGTGCGCACGACATCTTTTGCTCCATCATCCTTTGGCAATCCCGTTGGGGAGCGGAAATTTGCCGGTTGTGCACCTAGGTGAAGCGGTTTTGTTGTGAAATTCGAGCTTCATTGAAGAAAAGTGGTGGTTTGGTTGAGGTGCAAGACTTCAAATTTTGTGGAATTACTCACGCAATGGAGAAGCAACTGCAAAGGGATGGCGTATAGTCGGCCAGTGTTTACAGTGAAGGAGGATTTGAAGGATTGGATTGCGGATTTCGAGTGGCATACGCTTGGTATGCACATTGTGAATGACGAAGCCAAGCTTCATGTATTTCCTCTTGCGCTCAAAGGAGAAGCTCGGGAGTGGTTTGAAGGTTTAGAGGAAGAAAAAAAGCAAACATGGGAGCAGGTGAAGCTGGCAATTTTTGACAGGTGTGGAAGAAACTAACCACAACAGAAGCGACAAAAAAATTGAGAGGTTTGTAGCAAGATGTTCATGCTAACTTTAAAGAGTTTTTGCAACATTTCAAAGGGATTTGGGTTCAATTAGAGGCAGCATCCCAAGTACCTCCAGTGGATTTCTTTAAAGTGCGTCAGTTTATGGATTGTCTCCATCCAAGTGTAAGGGAGAAGGTTGATCAAGATGAGCCTGCTACATTTGAAAGAGCTGTGGAAATTGCCGAGGCCAAGAGCAAGAAGATCAAGAGAAGGTGGGAGCCAAGGCCTGACACATACTAAGCCAGTTGTGGTGCAACCAATGGTCCCTGTGACAAGGGATGATAGAGTGGAGCGAGTGGTTCAAGGTCCAGATCCTGTTACGGCCCGGGTTTTGCATGATCTTGCCGGTCAGTTTGCAATAATTAAGAATTAACATAATGAATAGGAACCAAAGAGAGGAGAGGCCATCTGGGAGAGGCAGGGGACGAAGGCTACAAGGTAGATGCTACAATTGTGATGAAGAGGGTCATTACGCCCCTGATTGTCCTGAACCACCAAGAGAGAGAGGAGGGATATACCCCCTATATGGACGTGGTCGAGGAAGAATAGAAGAAAATCATCAAGAGCGGGCACTAGAAGCACCGTCGCCACAACAACCACCGTAACTGTTGCCTGCAAATGGAGAAGGTAGGGCTATCATTAGGCAAAATTCGGACTCACAAAGGGGCCCTTTAAGGAGTTTGACTTTACCTCTCTCTATCAAAACGAGCACATGAATAAATTTTTGTAAACAAACTCCAAAGTTGGAAGAGGTTTGACAGTTAGAATGTCCTCTTCAAGCTCTATCTACTGATATATAGCATGCCATGAGATTCCTCATATTTTAGAAGATTCTTTTTTTGATTCACCTATGATGTGACAACTCTGTCGGAATCTAAGTGAATAAAAAAAAGAATATTCTAAAATATGAGGAATCTCATGGCGTGCTATATATCAATAGATAGAGCTTCAAGAGGACATTCTAACTATCAAACCTCTGCCAACTTTGGAGTTTGTTTGCAAAACTTTATCCATGCGCCCGTTTTGGTAGAGAGAGGTAAAGTAAAACTCCTTAAAGGGCCCCTTTGTGAGTCCAAATTTTGCCTAATGTAACATCATTACCCTTGAGCATCAAGATGTGGATGTTTTGGCCAATAAGAGAGCTAGGCATGATAGGGAGAAAGAGACAGAAGAAGAGAGGGAAACAAGAGCAAGGAAAGGAAAGGCTAAGGTAGAAGACAAACCAGAAAGTAGCAAGAGGCGGCGAAGAAGGAAAATTGGTCCAAAGGACTACCTCCTTGGCCAAGGTGTTGAAGACTATGATATTGTCGACGACATACGAAATCAAAAGGCAAATATATCTTTTGGTCAGTTGGTGGCTTTGAATGCTAAATTGAGGAGGTAGTGGACCAAGTGTGTGAGTACGCGGCTTCCTTCCAAGAAGTCAAAGCATGGTGTCACCTTTCAGGGTTGTTCACCTAGTGGATATGGTGCCAATAGTTGAAGCTATGCTGGGAAAGAAGACGGAAGTGCAAGCATATGTGGATGGTGGTGCCTAGGTGTGTGTCATGACTGAGGCTATCATGAAGGAAGCAGGCGTTAAGATGTCAGTGAATGCTTCGATCCGTATGAGGATGGCCAACCACAAAAAGGAAAGGTGTCTTGGAATAGCTGAAGATGTGAAGATAAAAGTCTTGGGGATTGAGTGCTTGGTTGATTGCTACATGATGCAAGTGGGTGAGAATGCGTATCCAATCATTTTAGGGAGGCCATGACTTATAACCCTTGGTGCTAAGCAGGATTGGGGCACGGGCTTGATCACCATCCCTGACAAAGAGAAAGGAAGGACCATTGTCTACAACATGAAGACACACGAGAGCTGTACATAGCCCCTAGTGGAGATGCAAGATACGGATTCGACGAAAACCACATCAGATGCTTCGTCTACATCATCAGAAGAAAGTGTAGAGGAAGGCTTGATGCAATTATGTCCTGATCTTTTTGAGATAAGTGTTGAGAAGGAAGCATCGATGCATGATGTGAAGGTCAAGGAGGAGGAAGGGTAGTCCAAAAGCAATTGTAGAGCCTGCCAAAGTGAATGTAAGGAGCATGCTAGGAGAGGACTTGACAGAAAAAGAAAAAAAGGAGTATGAAGACATGTTCAAGGAATTTCCAAAGCTATTCGCCACTGAATATACAGAGTTGCAAGGAGCTAAAGGAGTCGAGCATAGAATCAATCTAAAAGAAGGTGCCAAGCCAAAGGTTCAAAAGCTTAGGAGGTTGGGGGTCATTCATGAGAAGGCACTTCATGAAGAGGTGACGAAGCTTTTGGAAGCAGATTTCATCTTTCGAGTGGAGGAGTCCGAATGGGCCTCTCCAATTTTGTTATTGTGCTCAAGAAGAACGGAAGATTTAGGATATATGTCGATTTCAAACCTTTGAATGCTGCCACAAAAAGGAATCATTATCCACTACCCTTTCTAGATGAAATCATCAATTAGGTTGTAGGTCATGAACGTTACTCAATCATGGATGGATTTTCTGGCTACTTTCAGATCTTGATAGCGATTGAAGACGACCTTCATTACTCCTTGGGGTTGTTTTGCCTACAAAAGAATGCCTTTTGGGCTGGTTAATGCATATGCTACCTTCCAAGGATGGATGAATAGAGTGTTTGGTCCCTACTTGGGTAAGTTCATTCGCGTTTTCATGGATGACATTGGGTGTTATAGCTCAAGGGTCACACATTTGGAGAAGTTGCGGTTGAGTTTTGAAAGGCTTCAACAAGAGGGTGGGCAACTCAACCCAAAGAAGTGTAAGTTTGCTCATGCCAGAGTCCATTTGCTAGGACATGTGGTTCCCCAAAATGGAATAGAAGCTGACCCAGAGAAAGTTAAGGCTTTATTGCTTATGGATCCGCCCAACAACACAAAGGATTTGGCATCATTTGTGCATAAGCTCAGGTACTTGTCACGTTTTTTCTGGATGCTATGTCAGTATGTGTATCCTCTCCAGAAATTGAGTCAAAGAGTTTAAGGGTTTAAATAGAATGAAGACATGCAACAGGCTTTTGATGGTATCAAGGAGGTATTGTGTGCTTTACCAACAGTGAGTCTTCCCGACTTGCAGTCGATTTTCTATGTATCTATTAGTGTGGGGTCAGTAGCTTTTGGGTCGGTTCTCTTACAAAAGCAAGAAAGGAACTTCAAACCAGTTTATTTTGAGAGCAAGATGAAGAATATAAGCGAGTTCTCCTACACGGAAATGGAACAGTGGGTATTCGCCTTGGTTCTTGCTTGTCGTAGGTTTAAAACCTATTTGTTGCCCCAAAATTCTATGTGCTCACCACATCGAATATTTTGCCGGATGTAGTACAACATTTGAAGCCTAGCAAGCACATCTTAAAGTGGACTTTGGAGCTTCAAGAGTATGAGTTTGAGTTTAAAGTGGATCATTCTGTTAAAGCTCACTTGGCAGACATAGTGGTACATGAGGGGGGAGAGCTTCCATCTTACCCAAGGGTTGAAAAGGATGATCATGAAGAGGAAGTAGATATTACAGATGCGTATACAATGATGTTTGATGGTGCATACTGGAAAGTTCTTCAAAAGGCAAGTGGTGGGGTAGTCATTAAGACTCCCCAAAAGGCGATGTAATCTTTTCTAGAGCTTACAATCTTGATGAAGCTGAAAGTAACAATGAGGCCGAGTACCTCACGCTTTTCCTTGGGTTGAAGCAGTGTGTTGAGTTTGGACTGAAGAGGGTCATTGCAAAAGGGGATGCATTGGTAGTCATTAATCAGTTGCTTGGTTTGTGGAATGTTAAGAAAGACAATTTGAAGAAGTGGTTCTATGGCATCAAGAAGATTTTGCATGAGTTTGAGAAGATACAATTTAAGCATGTTCCTCGTGAGCAGAATAAAGAAGCTGATGAGTTGGCTAGGGACAAGTTGGATGCCTTGGTAGCTCCTTTAAAGGTCAAGGAAGCCTTGTATGCAGGAAGGGAATCATTGCAAGATGTAGACGTATTTCTTGGTAAAGGGAAATGTCCAGAGGGCATGTCAAAGCTTCGGCGTAAGAGAATAGTTGCAAAAGCAAGAAACTACACATTGGTAGGTGAGGATCTCATGCTTTATGGAAAGGATAGAATTTTGAGAAAAGTGCCGTACAAAGAAGAGATAGGCTTGATTTTGGAGCACTGCCATGAAGAAACAGGACATCAAGGCAAGGATCAGGTTGTCTTTCGTGTTTTGAGAGCAGGTTACTGTTGGCCCTCTATGATGAGAGATGCTTATTTTTGGTGCAAGTCATGCCATGAATGCCAAGTGTTTGCAAATCGGAAGCTTTTGGATGAGCTTCAGAAAGCTATAATGTCTTTTGATGCATTTGCAAAATGGGGAGTAGATGCTGTAGGTCCAATGCCAAGGACCAACAATGGTAAAAGGTATATCCTTGTGGGGACTGTGGACTATTTGAAAAAATGGGTGGAGGCAAGAGCAGTAAAAGATGTAACAATAGGAAGAGTGGCCTCTTTTTTATATGAATAGGTGTGTTGCAGGTTTGGACCTCCTATGGTTATTACTTCTGATCGTGGACCAGGATTTAGGGGAAAACTTGTTGCTGCTCTCATGGAGAAATTGAAAATTCAGCATAGGCATTCTTCTCCCTACTACCCACAATGCAATGGGTTGGTTGAAAACTGCAATGGTCAAATTGTGAAGATGCTATCAAAGTATGCTAGAGAGCATCCTAAAGAGTGGGACTTGGACTTGGAAAAGTGTTTGTGGGCTTATAGAACTGCGTATAGAGTATCAACACAATTTACACCATATGAGCTTGTTTATGGAAAGGAAGCTCTTATGCCCATACAAGTGCATTTGGATACTGAGGCGGTCCGGGGTGGGCAACAAGAAGAGTGGCTTCTAAGCACTTTTCTAGGCTCCCGTGCTGCTCAATTGGGTTGGGGTTGGAAAAAACAGCGAACACACACACAAACCCGCAACCTAACCCTACACAAATTTGGGGCACCACCTAGTTTTGGATGTGAACTAGGACGCATAGAGAGAGAGAGAGAGAGAGAGAGAGAGAGAGAGAGAGAGAGAGAGAGAGAGAGAGAGAGAGAGAGAGAGAGAGAGAGAGAGAGATAGTGCTCGGGCTGCTTTGAAATGTTCAACAGTGATAAAGCAAACACAATTATATATGTAAGAAAAAGAGGGAAGGGGGAGGGGGTGATTGTTGCACTAATACCTTCTTACAAATATGTCATGACCAATGAAAGTGAGATTAGTATTTTTTCAACATAGCTTGAGTAAATTACACCACAACACATCACAAGAAAAGCCACCCCAATCACTGTCTTAAAGCCAGGAGAGTCCTCTCCACCCTATCGCCCTCTTACAATATGTGGGATTTATGGCTAAATTGATGACAACACCCAAACACAAGCCATCGAGAACTTAAAAAAAAAACACCAAGACACTTACACATCATTGTTGTCCATTACTTTACGTTGGAAGAGAGACAAAGTATCCAAGCTTACTCCAAATCCACCCTCCTTGATTCAACAAATGTTGGGCTTACACTAGTAGGAGAAATGATAGATTTCCTACTCTCAATTGAATGATCACTCTCTCTTACAATGGCATAGAGTTCCCTTTCTAATCACCCCTAATACAACACATCCATATGCATAAGACAATGAGCTTCCACTCAAGAGCTCCTTCTAGAGAGGTTGAGCTTGGATTCTCAAGCTATAGCATAGTGCTCTTGCTTATGGCTCCCCCTTTTTGTGCTAGCTACACCCTCCTTTTATAGAAATTTTGAAGGCTAGGGTTACTCCTCTAACCATGGTTGGGTTCGATTTTCAGCACTTATCTAATTTCTTTTGCTTGGAATTATGAAGAAGTTGGTGCGGATAGATGAAGAAGAGAGAGAGGAGAGAAGTGGAGGTGATAGGACTTTTCATAGTACGTTAGTGTTAGTAAATTAGTAGAGTTAGTATTTTTGTTGATTTACAAATGGAATTGGATATTTACAATGGGAGTATCCATGTAGGATACAAATAAAGAAGAAAAAAACTCTTAAGATAAGAAAATATGGATTTCTTACAATGTTGATGCTCCAAGTGTCTTGAGTAGGGTCAATTTTGATGCTTGTTGACGGTCCACTAGCTTTGACGGTACGTTTTTTCTCCACTCTTGACCTTCCTTGGGAGCCAAGGTAAGTGAACATGAGTAATCAATCACCACGATTCTGTCTTTCAAGAGAAGAGGCTGAATTTTGTGGTTTTTTGATAGATATGGGTAATATGGATGAGGAAAAATGAGACTAGGTGGTCAATTTTGGAATGGAAGTGTGTGTAGGAGACATGAGTTCACCATGGTTTCTCTTATTCTTCAAGGTTGAGAAGAAGGTGAGTAGGTTGCAGAGTAAATGATAACGTGTATTGTCTTGGTAAGGATGGTGTGCTTAGGAGAGTGCCTTTGAAGAGTGAAATTGAAGAGATTTTAAAAGCTTGTCACGATGATATGTGCGGAGGACACTTTGCACATGACATCACTAGTAGAAAGGTTCTACAAGCTGGGTTTACTTGGCCAAGTCTTCATCGTGATGTCAAATACTGGTGTCAAACATGTGATGAATGTCAAAAAGCAGGACCACGATGGCTCATAGCTAAAACTCAGAACCCAATAAAGGTATATGGACCCTTTGAGAAGTGGGGAATTGATGCCATAGGGCCTCTACCACGCACTCAGTCAGGTAAAGAGTACATCATTATGGGAGTAGACTACATGACTAGATGGGCTGAGGCTATGCCGACCAATAGAATTAATGCTAAGGATGTGAGTCAGTTCATCTTTGACCACATCTGTTGCCGGTTTGGCACCCCTCTTGAAATACTATCTGATAGAGGACCACGGTTTAGAGCAGACTTGGTAGGAGAACTCATGCAGAAGCTAAATATTCAGCACCAACACTCTACTCCTTACTACCCTCAGTGCAATGGCTTGGTGGAGAAGGTAAATGGAATCATTTGCAAAATTCTCACCAAACAGGTACATGCCAGGCGCCAAGATTGGGACAAACACCTGAATGGAGCTCTATGGGCCTATAGAACCTCCTTCAAAACCACATTAGGGTACACACCCTTTCATTTGGTTTATGGAAAGGAGGCACTTTTGCCCATTGAAGTGAAGTTAACAAGTCTTCGAATATTGGGTAGCCAGGTAGGCTCTCAAAAGGAGAAAGTACATCAAAGGATCATGGATCTAGAGAGGATGCAATTGGATCGTGAAGAAGCCATCAACCATTATTCTCAAGAAGCAGAGAAGCGCAGAGAAAAGTTCAACAAAAAGCTAGCATCCAAAGACATCAAAAAGGGATCTTTGGTGCTTTGATATGACAATCGCTTCGACACTCGTAAGGATGGAAAGTTTCTTTTTTGATGGGAAGGCCCGTTCTTGGTCACCAAAAAGTTCAAAAATGGCTCTTACAGACTTCAAGACATTGATGGTAAAGTGCACAAGACCAGGACAAATGGATGGCGTCTAAAGCCTTATCACATCAGGATAAGGTCTGTCCAAGATCAAACAAAATAGGCTAGAGGCATAAATACCCCTAGCCAGGTTTGGGGGGGCTATGATCCGAGCCTATCACAAATTTTTGTTTACTATATTTTGTTGGTTTTCCTTGCTTCTAGAGGTTTACAATAAAATAAAGAGTGAGAACAAACTCTTGGAAAAATTCAAAAAATGATTTGATTGGAATTTTTCCTTGACTAGTTCACCGGAGGTGAAAGGTAGAGGGAGAACCTAGTGGTAAAGGGAAGGGAAAATATGTAAATGTGAAAAGAAAAGATATGATGTGGTTGTGGAGCCATGCACCCATGATTCAAGGGTCATGAGTGGCTCATATCATCATGGCTTTGGAGCCATATGATGATTCAAACAGATGGGACCTAGGTGGAAGACTTGGTAAAGGAAGGAAACAAACACATGATTTTGCTGGATTTTTAAAAAATACTTCCACTTCGATCGAAGAAAAGTTGTCTTCATCAAAGTTGTAGCTGATTGGTTGGAAATTCTGACCATAGTTTTTTAATAATTTTTGCATCTACGGTCTAGGAGATATGGCAAAAATGGCGGACGCCAGTTTTTTCAACTGTGGTGGAGACCACCCCCTCTACCTTTACACACACACCCTTCCTTTTCCACATTGAGTCCTTCTCTAAAAATCAACCATTAGTCTTCTCACCCTCCCCTCCTTCCTCCTCTCTCTCAAGCTCAAAAAACCATCACAAATTCCTCTTCTAATCACCTCTCAAATCATGCTTAATCTTGTTGTAATTCATAAGTTCTCATTCAACCCCTTTCTATTATTACTAGATATGCATTGATTTTATGTAGATTCTTTACATTTTAAAATAAGAAAGCTCTTGGACTCAAGCTATGGAGGAAGGAGTGAAGACAACACAAGTGATGATGGAGCCAATTAGTTGCAAATTGGTCAACAAATCACTTGGAAGGAGCTTCTTCATTGGTTGAATGTCCCTAATCAAGCTTCATTTGTACAAATTGCACTTGGATCTTAACCTCACTCCTAATCACTCTCTTTCCTATATAAAGAGCCCCCCCCATTGTAATTTCAAGTCTCCCTCAGCCCCATTGAGTCTTTGTATCACTCATCATGAGCCCATAAAGCTCATTCATTCCCTCTATTCTTGCACATTCTAGAGTGCAAATTGTTTTATGCTAGTAACCTCCCCTCCTCTTACTTATGTTAATTAAGAGAGATCTTTTATGTGTGTGTGAGAATGCTTGATGTGATTTTGGCTAATTCTTGAGTTGTTGTTTAGTAATCTACATGCTATTTGTGTTGGAAGTGCTTGAAGTTATCCATTCCTTGTACACACACTAAGGTTAATGCTTCATTCATAGTGATAGTTCTCTCTCTCTCTCTCTCTCTCTCTCTCTCTTTGTGTAGCGGTCCTAGTCCATGCTTCCAAGACTAGGTGGTGCCCTCATCTCATTTCTCTTGTGGCGCAATGGAGTTTGTTTTGGTGTAGAGGCCGCCATTCCAAATTTCCTTCGTCACTCCATTCATCACTGGGTAATTCAAGTTAGGTCTTCCTGGCTCCCCACGGGGCCAAGGACAATTATACATCCCATGTCCAGACTCACCGGAATTCCAACATTGCAAGACTCTTCTAGGTCGTGAATCTCGCTCTTCAAACTTCTTTGCTTGTCCCTTTGGACCCACAGCTTGTGCAAGGTGAATTGACAGGCTACTTAAAGATTCATTCAACTTCTCAATCACTTTCGCCGTTACCTGAGGAAGCTCCCTAGCTGTCGATGCTTGTGACTTACCTTTGGGTCTAAGACCTTCTATTGGAACCTTCCCCCTTAAGCACTTGAGTTTTTTATATTTCTTAGCAGCCCTAGTTTCAGCTGCATCAAAGGTAGCAGGTGCACCCGCCTCAACTTTTACCTTAAGGTCCGGAAAGAGTCCGACTATGAACCTCTCTTTCTTTAGAAATTCTGCACCATCACCAGGGTTAGCAACATTTTGTATCCACAGAGCCCAAAGACGTAGAAACTCTTGCTTGTACAAGTAGTAGTCGTCTAAGTCTTTTTGCGTATGAGAAACAATGTCTTGCCATAGTTTTTGAGTGTTTTGGGGATCAAAGAAGTATTTCTTGAAACAATTCAAAACTTCTGTGTAATTCCCTTTAACTTTCTCAGGCAAAGAGTAAAATCAAGTGCTAGCATCTTTCCTAAGGACCACCTCAAACATTTCTATACGTTCTTGATCAGTTACTATTCTCTTGATACGGCAAGACATCTTGAAATTCGCTAAAAATAATTTTGCATCCTCTCCGATTTCTCCAAAGAAAAGGGGATATCCAGACATTTGGCGTTGGCTCTCCATTGAATTGATTTCAAACTAACGTGTTTTTGTTTTTTATTTCTTTAAAAGATTTACACAATAATATTTTCTAAATTGCAATCTATTCTACAAAAAAAAAATAATATTCACATCAAATGACCTATAATAATCAATAAGAGGTAGAATGATAAGGTTTGGTGACGCGAGAATTTCTCCTACTCTTTGGGCACCAAACATGAACACCATACGTTGTTGAAAGTGGATCTTCCTACTAATTGCAACGTTTATTCTAATGTGTGGAGTGAAATGGAAGGGGAAAACCTCTAGTCCTGGGCCATTATCCATGGTCTATGCATGACGTAATGCTTAAAACAAAACAAAAATATATACGTCCAAACTAAGGTCGTACCTAATGAGAGGCAAAATAAAGGGATTTACTGATGCGTTTATCTCTGCCAACCTAAGGGGACCCAAAATTCTACGAATTATACGTTGAAATTGCAACTTAGTACTAACAATTATGTGTACCTTTTGCCTTGCAATGGGAATGAAGGGATCATACAAATTCTCGTGATTCATGCAAGCTACTTGATTATGCTAAAGGTTGAGCCTACACAAAACATACACAAGCCGTCCTTAGTGGGGGCACCAATTTGAGGCGGTCCGGGGCGAGCAACAAGAAGAGTGGCCTCTAAGCGCTTTTCTAGGCTCCCGTGCTGCTCAATTAGGTTGGGGTTGGAAAAAACAACAAACACACACACAAACCCACAACCTAACCCTACACAAATTTGGGGCACCACCTAGTTTTGGATGCGAACTAGGACGCGTAGAGAGAGAGAGAGAGAGAGAGAGAGAGAGAGAGAGAGAGAGAGAGAGAGAGCGAGAGAGAGAGAGAGATAGTGCTCGGGCTGCTTTGAAATGTACAACAGTGATCAAGCAAACACAATTATATATGTAAGAAAAAGAGGGAAGGGGGAGGGGCTGATTGTTGCACTAATACCTTCTTACAAATCTGTCATGACCAATGAAAGTGAGATTAGTATTTGTTCAACATAGCTTGAGTAAATTACACCACAACACATCACAAGAAAAGCCACCCCAATCACTGTCTTAAAGCCAGGGGAGTCCTCTCCACCCTGTCGCCCTCTTACAGTATGTGGGATTTATGGCTAAATTGATGACAACACCCAGAGACAATCCATCAAGAACTTAAAAAAAAAACACCAAGACACTTACACATCATTGTTGTCCATTACTTTACGTTGGAAGAGAGAAAAAGTATCCAAGCTTACTCCAAATCCACCCTCCTTGATTCAACAAATGTTGGGCTTACACTAGTAGGAGAAATGATAGATTTCCTACTCTCAATTGAATGATCACTCTCTCTTACAATGGCATAGAGTTCCCGTGCTAATCACCCCTAATACAACACATGCATATGCATAAGACAATGAGATTCCACTCAAGAGATCCTTCTAGAGAGGTTGAGCTTGGATTCTCAAGCTACAGCATAGTGCTCTTGATTATGGCTCCCCCTTTTTGTGCTAGCTACACCCTTCTTTTATAGAAATTTTGAAGGCTATGGTTACTCCACTAACCATGGTTGGGTTAGATTTTCAGTACTTATCTAATTTCTTTTTCTTGGAATTATCAAGAAGTTGGTGTGGATAGATGAAGAAGAGAGAGAGGAGAGAAGTGGAGGTGATCGGACTTTTCATAGTAGGTTAGTGTTAGTAAATTAGTAGAGTTAGTATTTTTGTTGATTTACAAATGGAATTGGATATTTACAATGGGAGTATCCATGTAGGATACAAATAAGGAAGAAAAAAACTCTTAAGGTAAGAAAATATGGCTTTCTTACAATGTTGATGCTCCAAGTGTCTTGAGTAGGGTCAATTTTGACGCTTGTTGACGGTCCACTAGCTTTGACGGTACGTTTTTTCTCTACTCTTGACCTTCCTTGGGAGCCAAGGTAAGTGAACATGAGTAATCAATCACCATGATTCTGTCTTTCAAGAGAAGAGGCTGAATTTTGTGGTTTTTTGATAGATATGGGTAATATGGATGAGGAAAAATGAGACTAGGTGGTCAATTTTGGAATGGAAGTGTGTGTAGGAGACATGAGTTCACCATGGTTTCTCTTATTCTTCAAGGTTGAGAAGAAGGTGAGTAGGGTGCAGAGAGGAGTGGTGAGAGAGGTGGGGATGATGAGTAGAGAAGTGTGTGTGAAAGAGGAAAATGATAAAGTGGAAGATCGAGTATGGTTGCATAGCATGGGCAAACTGGGGTCCACCAATAAAATCATAGCTCACAGCTCGTAGCTCAAAAAAATATGAAAACATTTGAGGTAAAAGTTCAGCTCACGAGCTACAACTTTTGTCTGTATCGCCTTTTCAAATTCGGGGAGCATGTGATCTTTAAAAATTCAGAAAGCACAAAGTCCTTGTGAGGTCCTTCTTCGGATGATTCTTTTGAATACCTCCAAGAGTGAGCCCCATGGTGCATGTATGCATGACACATACCCTTGACCTTATTTGGTAGGTCTATAATTGAAGATATTGTTGAGATCATGATATAAGTGAATAGTACAACTAAGAAAATCAAATATTGAGGGGTCTAAAAAAATATGTACATGTCAAATATAAATAATATAGGTCGAAAAAATATAAAGGGGTCAAAATAAATCTCTCTCATTATAAGTCTACCATAAAAAGATGAATATTTTTGGTGGTCTAATTTATGAGAGTAATAGAGAATAGATGTAGGAAGGAAAAAATCACAATAGTGAAAAAATATACACATAAATAGAACTAGTTTTTTTGGATTTTTGTTGGGATGGAGTTACACAAAAAATAAGAGAAGCTTGCATGAAATTATTATTATATGGAATAAAGAGTATGAAAAATGGTAATAAGAAATATGGTAATGGCGAGTCAATGTACATAGCATAAATAACACACCATAGATAGAAATATTTAAATAAATACCAAAATAATTATGAAAAATCCTTTTATTTAAGCCCTATATACAATGAAATATTTATACACAAATGGGACATAATATTTATTTATTTTATTTATTTTTTTGGCTCAACTAGCCCAGTGACTAGCTAGCTGAGGGTTTTAAGAAAATATGGAGAAAGTCCCTAACTCACCCACGCCTATGTACAGTGAAATGGTAGGGATAACCAAAATGTTTGAGTGATTTGATAGGGTGAGGTAGCTTACTATGGCAATTATGGAAAGCCGAAAAACGGCTATCAATGCCTTGAAGTTTTTGTGCAGAATGCAAGGTGAGCATAGTGACAAGCTGCAAGAATGAATTCTTTTTCTAGAGTTGCTGCGAATGAATAGAGAGAAAGCCAGTGATTATTATCTTCAACAAGCAGAGACGAGGATGGAGAAAATGAATAAGAGGCTACCAAAGAAAGAGATCAAAGAAGGAGATTTGGTGATGAAGTATGATTCTCGCCTGGATTTTACTTTTCAGAAGAAATTGAGGGACAAATGGTTGGGTCCATACAGAGTGAAGGATGTATTTTCTAATGGCACCTATGAGTTGGAAAAATTGTTTGGTGAACGTTTGCACTACAGAATAAATGGTTATAGGCTGAAGAAATATTTTGCAATGGATGTGGTTCCAGATGCAAATAGTCTCTTGGTTGAACATAAATGCTCTACCTAGAGGGTGGGCAATGATGATAAACCGCTTTTGGCGTGTACAAAGCAGCGTTTGTATGCATGGTCATATGTATAAAAAGATGTAAATACATGCATTTGGGAGCTCTGCAAAGTGGTTTCAAGTTCAAGAAAAGATGGCGCAACGTGTACACATTGTGAATAGGCAGGTTCGCGCGCTAGCAGTCGGACACATGTACATGCTTGTATAGGGTATCCGGGTCTTGGATATTGTTCTAGGTGGCTTATTTTGGTTTTAGAGAATGTGTTTCAACTTTCTAGAATTTAAATAATGGAAGTCACAAGTATGGGTACTCTCATCCTGCTCGAGAAGTTTGGGACATGCAGTAACTGTCTATTTACGGTGCCTGATCTGCGGTGATGCCTGCACCGCCCTAGAAGTGGTCAACAATAGAATGTGGGGATGTGGAAAAGTGATTTGGGTATCGAGGATGTGGCATTCAAAATTTGATGAATTTTGGAGTCTGTTTGGGGTTTTTCCCGTGAAAAATACCCGTCGGGGGTCAAAACTGGCCAAAATTGGGCCAAAAAATGGTCAAAAAAGGTGTGAATAGGCTTCAAATTGCCACATCACTCATGGTGCCGTGATGGTCCTGGATGAGGGAGAACTTTTGAAGAGCAATATCAACACTTTCACCCCTCTGTGTGTGGTAGAAAGCAGGGTTCCCGTCCTGTTTTCGAGTGTATGGAGGAGTGAATGAGAGATTTCTCTCTTCAATTTTGCACTTGGGAGAGTCTATGGAAGTTTTGAGGTTTCCATGGATGTGTGTGTGCAAGGAATTGAGGGAAGAAGGTGCGGATTTCTTCAAGATTATGTGACCCTGTATCGGTGCCATTAGGGTTGGAGCTACTCCAAAGAGTCCAACAGAGTGGAGTTTGGTGAAGCTTTTGCAATGGTTTGAGAGTGGCCTTTTGTGGCTGGAGTTTTTGGTTTTTTGATGGTTTTTATTGTATATTTTAGTCACCATCAAGCGTGATTTCAAGTGTTGATTACCTCGACTCACCTTGTAGTTTCTGCGGGCAGGCAAGGGCTTGTAGGTCGAGGCGTTTGGAGTTTGAATTGAGCTTGTGGGTAGAGTTTTTAGGGAGATTTTGAGTGGTAGTGAGTGAGGTGAGAAATTCAATTCAATTCCTTGTGTTGTGTTGAGTTGTCTGGGTCTGTGAGTGTGCGCACGACATCTTTTGCTCCATCAACGGTAACGATAAAACGAAGTTTTTGGAATGCCATGAATTTTGTACCAAGCTCTACTATGGACCTCATTTCCATTAAAAGATAATACATAGCAAGTCTTTGTAGTTGTTTTGTTCTCAGGCCAAGCAGTTAACATTGTATACTACATAGTTTTCAAACTTTGTCCCCAAAATTCATTGCACATAACCATGACCCTATCTCTATTGGCATATTGACAACAGGTTCTAGAACAACAATCTATGGTTTAAACAAGCTAGACAAATAATAGGGATGATTGATTAGATTTCTTAGAAGGTTTCACTTACATTTTTGGCTTCCTATTTATAAAGCAATATTTTAGTTTTTTTTAAAAATAGGCTCTACCAAACGAGCTGATTCAATGCACGTATCTTGTAATGCGTCACTAGCATGTAAATCCTCATATCGTAAGAACGCTTTTCCATCCATAGTTGTCACTCTCTTGATAAGCCAACAAACTAGATTGATGTTGCATACATCAGATTGTGTAAAAATAGTAGACTCATAAGCAGAGGATGTTTCAATACCAATACCGATGTTATCTTCACCTAGCTCACCAGAGTTTACGGAATCAAATGGACACACATACATGATAACCTCTTTGGCTACTAATTTTTTTTTTCTTTCATCCCAAAGTTGAACCCGCTTATCCTTCCAAACCTTGCTAAAGCTCATTCCATCAGATTGTGCCTCCAATGCTCCAATTCCTTTGTGAGGCTCATACATAGAAACCCCTTCGTACTGAATTCATTCATATGTTTTAGCAACCCAATACTCCATTTCACAATACTATGAAAATAATCTCCCACTCTCAATGCATCCATTTTTGGGATTGGAATGAGTGCTTTTTTTTTAATAATAATAAACTTGAAGAAAAGAGCTAAAGATCGAGAGCATCATAACAAACCAATTGGCAGATTAGAATCATTAAAGAATCCTCCTTATGCAAGAGATTATATTTTTCCTTCGAGACATAAGAAATTGATGGTAATTCTTTTATTGCCCTATGGGAACTGGCTCTAAGGTTAATCACTTGGCTTAGATGATTAAGAAATTCAGAATTTTACTAATTGATTTACAAAAGAGATGAAGTAAGCAAGTTCAATCATTTTCCTAGAGCACTTTGAAGATGCAGGATTACCGCAGGCATGTGTGATAGAAAATTGTTTTCTTAATGGCCTAATGACGATTTAATTTTCAGCCTTAATCACATTTTAATGTGGGAAAAAATTGAGTTTAATTTAATTACAACACTATTGAGTGGTAAAAGAATGAATTTCATGAAATCTACACTACTACTGGTGGCTGACAATTTATTAACTATCCTGCCTAGAGAGAGAATCTTTTCTAATCATGTATTAATCCTTGATTAAGGATGATGAATGGCTACATGATTTAGCTAATTGAATGATGATTATGTAATGGAGTATAGCTATGTAAACTTGAGAGCAGCTATTGGTAATTATAACTAAGATTAAGCATAGTAGACGAAGAATATGAGAGAATAATGATGAGAATTCAGAAGATCCGTAATTAAACCATAATTACCATGATTAGGGACTGAGAATCCTTTGATTTTTTTGATCCAATGAATCCTCAAGATGAGAATTTCGGCAGCACCTCCCTCCTTGCTTCTCCTTCAAAAACTATGTGTGTACCGGAAGCACCTCCCCAAGGCGTGTGTGTAGGTGTGTGTGTGCGTGTACTGGGTGTGTGTGTGAGCATGTGTGTGTGTGTGTGTGTGTGTGTGTGTGTGTGTGTGTGTGTGTGTGTGTGTGAGCACACCTTTAAATAGGCCTCCTCAAGTTGGAAATCGATCTGGGTTGCTATTTGCATGTGGGAGCTACTCCAGTTAAGCATGGCAAGTCCAGTTGCCTACCCACCAAGTGTCCAATTGGCTTGGTTAAGTGGCTCTCACACTTAGTTGCAAGCTTGGAAACTCTCCCAAGACTCCGAAAAGGACAAAAGGCACCCCCTAGCTGCTAAAGCTGACCTGGAGTGGCCTGGAATCTGCTCCCACACAGCCTCGGGCCCCCGGTGCCTCCCCGGATAATTTTTGGAAAAATTTGGTTTTAGGCTAACACGGGTCATACGAGTCGGAATTTGATGCCAAAAATTGCTATACCAAGCTCTAACTAAGGCGTGATGGCCCGAGTACCTGCCATATTTAGCAGTCCCCGAGGTCCGAAAATGCATTTTTTCAAATTTGGGGTACGAGTGCAGTTTTTCGAGACGGTCATAACTGAACGGGTCGGGTGACCAAAAACTTACTATTTTTGGAAATTTTTTTACAAAAATTATTTTATTTCACATTTTGAAGCTTTAAAAAATTCTAAACATCATGGCACTGACAGAATTCGGAAAACTGCTAAAAGTAGTAACTTTTTCTAGTATATTCATTTCAAGGTACAATGGTGCTCTTTTTGATCGGGGTTAGAGACCTTACAACCTCCCCAACGTGAAAAATTTGAGATGTCCTCATCTCAAGAATGTGTTTGGGTAATCTTTTATGAGCGTTGGTTCGTCTTCCCAAGTTGCATCTTCTTCAGGGTAATCCTTCCACTTTACTAGGTGCTCTGTGATAGTTCTGTTGCGTAACTTTTTTTCCCTTGTTTCAAGTACATAGTCAAGTTGGAGCTTGAGAACTCCTTGTGCTGGCATGAATATCTGATATGAGTCCAAGAATTAATCAGGGTTAGGAATATAGGGTTTGAGTAAGCTGACATGGAATACATCATGAACCTTCAAGTTTGCATGTAACTTTAGCTTATAGGCTTGGTCACTCACAACCTTAATGATCTCGAATGGCCCACAATACCTTGGGCTTAGCTTCTTATATTTTCCTAGAGATAAGTTGATTTTCTTCGGTCGGACTCGCAGAAAAACCTTATCTCCTTCTTTGAAAGTTCTTTCCATACGGTTCTTATCTGCGTAGTGCTTTTGTCTATCCTGAGCAGCCTGAATGTCTTGGAGAATAGCTCTAGTCTGAGCTTCCATATCTTCTAATATCTTCCTAGAGGCTTCTACCCTGATGGTTGGATCTAATAAGTTTAGTGGTGCTAAACAGTCCTGTCCATAAAGAGCTTTGAAGGGTGACATTCCAATGCTTCTATGTTCGGAAGAATTATAAGCATACTCCACCAAAGGTAGATATTGTAACCACTTCTTTGACTCTTGTGAACAATAGGCTCTGAGAATGTCCTCGATGACTTGATTAACTCTTTCAGTTTGCCCATCTGTCTGTGGATGATACGCGATGCTGAAGGCTAATTGTGACCCAATAGATTGGAAAAGAGAAGTCCAAAATTTTGATGTAAACTTGGCGTCTCTATCACTGACGATACGCTTGGGTAGACCATGTAGCCTAAAAATCTCCTTGATGAATACCCGGCTAACATCTGAAGCAGTGAAGGTTGTCTTTACGGGTATTAGATGAGCCACTTTTGTGAGCATATCAAAAACCATGAAAATAGAATCATAACCTCCTGTAGAAGGTAATCCTGTAACAAAATCCATACTAATGCATTCCCATTTCATGTGGGGTATGTCGAGAGGTTGAAGTTGCATTGGTAACTTGATCATTTCGGCCTTTATCCGCTGACAAGAAAGACATTGCCTCACATAGCGAAGTATGTCCCCTTTCATTCGAGACCAAAAATAACTCCTCCTGACAACATGAAGAGTTTTAGCATAGCCTGGATGTCCAGATGTAGGGCTATCGTGTGCTTCATATAGAACAGCCTTCTTTAGAGCTGGGTCTTTGGGTACACAAAGTCTATGTCTGTAGTAAAGACATCCTCCCATAGGAGAGTAATCTTTAGCTTTAGGCATCTTATTCTGCTGAACTAATGATACTATACGTTGGTACTCTGGATCTACCAAGGATGCTTCTTTGATTCTATCCCAGATAGGGTTATTTGGAATAGAGATAGCTCCAAGAAAGGATTTTCGGCTAAGACCATCTGCAACTGCATTTTCCTTCCCTGGTCTATACTTTATGTCAAGGTCATATTCCTGTAATATCTCTATCCATCGCCGTTGTTGCATATTGAGAATAGGTTGAGTAAAAATCCATTTTAAGCTCTTGTGGTCTGTAACCAGCTAAAACTTGCGCCCAAGAAGATAATGTCTCCACAACTTCAGCGCATGTATAACTGCTAAAAGTTCCAAATCATGAGTAGGATAATTCTTCTCATGATCCCTCAGCTTTCGTGAAGTATAAGCCACCGGTCTTCCTTCTTGAGTAAGAACTCCGCCTAGAGCAAATTTGCTATCATCGATCGCTACTTCAAATTCTTTAATGAAGTCTGGAAGCTTTAAAATAGGAGCTAAGACCAAGAATTCTTTCAGCTTAGCAAAGCTAGACTCGTGCTCGGTCTTCCATTCGATCCTCATCCCTTTTTTCAGGAGTTTCGTCAAAGGTGCAGCAATACGTGCATAATCCTTGACAAAAATCCTGTACCATTCCATTATTCCAAGAAATCATCTTACTTCACTGACGGTGGATGGTTGAGGCCAATCAACGATATGCTTGACTTTGTCTGGGTCTACTGAAATCCCCTCAGTCGATATGACAAATCTAAGATAATTGACCTTTGGTGAGAAAAAGGTGCACTTGGCGTAAAGTTGGTGTTCCTTAAGAAGATCAAGTACTTTGCGAACATGTTCTTCGTGATCTGCCTCGTTCTTAGAATAGATCAGAATGTCATTAAAGAAAACCAAGACAAAATCATCCAGGTAAGGTCTGAAAATATCCTGCATAAGTCGATTGAAGCTTGCAGGAGCATTTGTTAGACCAAAAGACATTACTGTGAATTCGTAGTGTCCATACCTAGTGTTGAAAGCCGTCTTTGGAATATCTGATTCCTTGATCCTGATTTGGTAATATCCTGACCTTAGATCAATCTTTGTAAACATTTTGGTGCCGTGGAGCCTGTCCAAGAGTTTGTCAATCCTTGGAATTGGATACTTGTTCTTGACAGTTACCTGGTTTAGTCCACGGTAATCTATGCATAACCTTAAGGTTCCATCCTTCTTCTTCTCAAAAGGAACTGGTGTACCCCAAGGAGAAGTACTGGGTAGAATGAATCCTTGCTCAATGAGTTGCCTTAGTTGTTCCTTGAGTTCGATGGCCTTTGGAAGTGACATTTTATAAGGTCTTTTTGAGATAGGCTCACATCCAGGGATAGTCTCAATCTCATGATCTACCTCTCTATGTGGTGGAAGATTCGTAAGGTCTTCAGGGAATACATCATCATACTCCCTCATCCAGTTTGGTCGAAGTGAGGTATCTGATTGGTCCACCTTGTTGAGCTTTATCGCATAAATTTATTGTCCCTTTCTTAGTCCCTTTAAGAGTCTGCTGGCCTTAACTAGAGTAGCCCTAGGTCTCCCATTTTCCCCCTGGATTAAGGCTTCAAGACCCAAGTTGTCTGTAAAGGTAAAGACACAATGGATGTGGGTCTTGCTTTGCTTTAACCCCATCGAAGAATCCTAAGGGTAGGGTTTGAAATTGGGTAGAAGTTGGGTGTCCCCCTAAATCAAAGTTGATTTTTCCTGCAGAATGTTGAGATACTACTTCCTTTCCATTTGCTAACTCTACAACTAGATTGCTTGTTGGATACTTATCTAGCTTGAGCTTCCTCATGCATCTGGGTGAAAGAAATGAAAGAGTACTACCACAATCTATAAGGAAGTTAACTTGTTCACCTCTAAGAGATCCTGGCGTATGAATGACTGCTTATTGCTCGCAACCATTGGGATTGTCAATTGCAGCATGTAGGGTTGCTCTCTCCACTACTTCATCACACACAGTTGGTTGTACCATTGCGGCATTCACTCTGGCGGTAGCTTCACGCCCTCGCCCTCTGTTTATCCTTCCACGCCCTCCTCTTCCATTAGGTTGGCCATGCCCATGGGTATTCAAGGGTATGGCATTGGCATTGGTTGCCTGAATGTTCTTGGGGCACTTGGATCTGTAATGTCCATACTCACCCCAACCATAGCATCGAACATCTGGAAACTCCATGGTTGTGGTGGTAGCCACAATAGGGCGCTGGTCATATGCTTTGTTGGTTGATCTGTTATTCCAAGCAGTCGTCCTTGTCCTTTTTGCCCAATGATTCCTCCTGTTATGATTAACCTTTTGTACTTCAAGAGCTAGAGGTTTGGCCCTCAACAAGGCATCCTGTAGTGTCGTTGGCCTAAGAGCTTCCAACCGAGTATTCAAAGGGTCGATTAGCCCTTGGCAGAACCTCGCCACCTGTTGTTCCAAGGTTATCTCCGAAGAGTGACAAACTTTGCATAATACTCTTCGACAGATGAAGTCAGCTGCTGCCGAAGTGAAAAGAATTCATTCATCTTCAAGGTTCTATAGGCAGGTGGTAAATATCGCCCCATTATCACAGCTTTGATGTCTTCCCAGGATTGGGAAGATCCCTTAATATCCAGGTCCCTGCAATGCTGTTTCCACCATATCTTGGCATCACCAGTCAAGCGGAACATCGCAAGCATGGTCTGATTTACGGGTTGGGTCCCCGCAACTTCAAAGTAATCGTCCATGGCTTCCATCCACACTTCCGCATCTCTCTCCACATTTGCCCACTCGCCTTTAAAGATCGGAGGTTGGGCTTGCTTAAGGAGGAGCTTCTTCTCTTGCCTTGCCGAGTATAGAGCAACAGGCGGTGCCTACATGGGTTATACGAGATTCTTGATACCATTACTTGGATTTCAAAATAGACACGAGACTTTAAATAATATTCAAGATTCCAATTTATCAAGAGACAGAGATTCAAAGACAAAAAGCACTTTATTGATGAAATTTTTTTACAATTGAAACCCCTCAAGGTTTAGGATAACTGATGATCAACTTATTACATGGATTTTTGGATTGCGTATAAGATACGCCTAGGAGATTGTGTTGACATGATGCACTACTTTGTTCGTGAAGTAGTTCCTGTACTCATCCTTGAGTGGATAATAAACTAAGATATCAAGCTGGGATTCCTCTTTTGGTACTCCAAAAGTTCAGACTCTGTTCGCTGCTGGGATCACCTCGGTGACCTTTTCCAAGAGCCAGTCGTTGATGGTTTGCCTGGAGTCGCCTGAAACAGTCAGGTCCAATCGGGTAGGCAGCAGGTAGAATAACTCCACTACCCTCAACTCTTCTCCCCAACGTATCTTCTTCAAATCGGTAGCCAGGCATCCTAGCTTCCGAGCGTTGATGTAGTAAACCCCACCTGCAAATGTCCAATCAAGTCCCCATCCTCTATTGATGCGAGTGGAGTGTGGCGTATGAGCCTTCATCAGTATCTCCATGACATCTCGCATGAACTCATAAACTGGGGATCTTCGAGCTTGCTCATAAATAAGCTCAAACACTTGGAACTTCCGATATTCTAGCACGTGGTCTTCCTGCAACACCAATGCAAGGAATTTGGATGAGCTACCTATATACTTTCAGTTCTTTTTAAATGTTTAAACAATACGACTTTATTTCCCAGCCTAAACCTAGGCTCTGATACTAGGTGTGAGGTCCCCACCCCGCCGTATCAAACGACGGATCTGATGGTGAACCTGGTGGCCACTAGATCTATAGCGAAAGCAAACAAAGTGGTTCAGGGTTCAGCTAGCGGACGATCTCTCATCACAAAGTGAGTCGAGTTCGAGCCTACTAGCAATGAGATCTAGCTCCACCTCGCAGGGGAAGCGTACTTAACCTATCTAGCGATCCTAAGACCCACCTTCCAAGAGGGGACAAATCCCGAGTGCCTTTTTCCCCATGTTTCAGAGGCACGTACACTTGAGACTTCACTGCTCTAGGGATAATGAGTATTACTAGTGTCGATTTAAACACTATGGGGACAGAGAGTTTTCGACCAATCGGGACCACCCTTCTCATAGGCATTGGCAACCTGAGCCAAGCCCCCACTTTCCACCCCCACACTCACACTTCCTTGTGTGTCCTAATTACTACCACAATGATTGTTCAACATAAACATTCCTTGATTAAATTCCGAATCACAATGTTCATTAAGACAACCCTTCAATCAGTATTGCAAAGCGGCACCAAGACATTATTCTAGTAAAAATTCTACTCAAACTCATTCATTAAAATTCCAATGTTCTGGAGGTACAACATCCCCCCTCCAGCGAGAGTTTACTCCTCCCGTTGTCGCCTAGCTGCCCATACAAATAGGTATGTCCACCGCATAGAAAGCACGACATATACACTCCCACCACATAGAAAGCAAGACGTGGGTTCCCACCGCATAGAAAGCAAGTCGTGGGTATCCACCGCTTGGAAAGCACGTCGTCGATTCAAGAGCCCTTAACGAGGAACTCTGCCCCCTGTGATCAGTAGGGGGGTCAGGACTAATTCAACATTGGAAATAGAATGAACATGTCGAGCTAAATTTTCCCTAGCAGACATTCTTTCCTATTGCAAACAACATACCCATCAATCATTTATTTCCTACTTTAGACTGTAATGTACAAATGAATTCAATGCCGATGTTTCCGTCGGATTCCTCCAACATGTTTGGGGATATGTTCTTTCCTAGTTAAACGTGTGCAATGTTAACTTAAACAACTTGAATGAAATTATGACCCACCTCTTCCATTTCTTCGTCAATGGCTTGTGAGATGGCCGGTGCTTGTTCGTCCATGGGAGCTTTTCCCTTTCCATTCACATTGCTCGTTCCCGCCTCGCGGTCGTGGGCACCACCGAAGCGAGTTCTCTTAACCGGGGCCATTTTACTCACTACTTTAAATAATAAACTTGAAGAAAAGAGCTAAAGACCGAGAGCATCATAACAAACCAATTGGCAGATTAGAATCATTAAAGAATCCTCCTTATGCAAGAGATTAGATTTTTCCTTCGAGACCTAGCAAATTTATGGTAATTCTTTTATTTCCCTATGGAAACTGGCTCTAAGGTTAATCACTTGGCTTAGATGATTAAGAAATTCAGAATTTTACTAATTGATTTACAAAATAGATGAAGTAAGCAAGTTCAATCATTTTCCTAGAGCAATTTGAAGATGCAGGATTATCGCAGTCATGTGTGATAGAAAATTCTTTTCTTAATGGCCTAATGACGATTTAATTTTCAGCCTTAATCACATTTTAATGTGGGAGAAAATTGAGTCTAATTTAATTACAACACTATTGAGTGGTAAAAGAATGAATTTCATGAAATCTACACTATTACTGCTGACAATTTATTAACTATGCGACCTAGAGAGAGAATCTTTTCTAATCATGTATTAATCCTTGATTAAGGATGATGAATGGCTGCATGATTTAGCTAATTGAATGATGATTATGTAATGGAGTATAGCTATGTAAACTTAGAGATCATCTATTGGGAATTATAGCTAAGATTAAGTATAGTAGACGAAGAATATGGGAGAATAATGATGAGAATTCAGAAGATCCGTAATTAAACCATAATTACCGTGATTAGGGACTGAGAATCCTCTGATTTTTCTGATCCAATGAATCCTCAAGATGAGAATTTCGGCAGCACCTCCCTCCTTGCTTCTCCTTCAAAAACTATGTGTGTACCGGCAGCACCTCCCCAAAGTGTGTGTGTGTGTGTGTACTGGGTGTGCGTGAGCATGTGTGTGTGTGTGTGTGTGTGAGCACACCTTTAAATAGGCCTCCTCAAGCTAAAAATCGATCTGGGTTGCTATTTGCATCTAGGAGCTACTCTAGTTAAGCATGGCAAGTCTAGTGTACTGGGTGTGTGTGTGAGCATGTGTCTGTGTGTGTGTGAGCACACCTTTAAATAGGCCTCCTCAAGCTGAAAATCGATCTGGGTTGCTATTTGCATTTGGGAGCTACTCCATTAAGCATGGCAAGTCCAGTTGCCTACCCACCAAGTGTCCAGTTGGCTTGGTTAACTCGCTCTCACACTTAGTTGCAAGCTTGGAAACTCTCCCAAGACTCCGAAAAGGACAAAAGACGCCCCCTAGCTGCTAAAGATGACCTGGAGTGGCCTGGAACCTGCTCCCACATAGCCTCGGGCCCCCAGTGCCTCCCCGGACAATTTTTGGAAAAATTTGGTTTTAGGCTAAAACGGGTCATACGAGTCGGAATTTGATGCCGAAAATTGCTATACCAAGCTCTACCTAAGGCATGCTGGCCCGAGTACCTGCCATATTTAGCAGCCCCCGGGGTTCGAAAATGCATTTTTTCAAATTTGGGGTACGGGTGCAGTTTTTCAAGATGGTCATACGGGTGACCAAAAACTTACTATTTTTGGAAATTTTTTTACAAAAATTATTTTATTTCACATTTTGAAGCTTTAAAACATTCTAAACATCATGGCACTGACAGAATTCGGAAAACTACTAAAAATAGTAACTTTTTCCAGTATATTCATTTCAAGGTACAATGGTGCTCTTTTTGATCGGGGTCAAAGACCTTACACTCAAGTACTTCATGAAACAAACCAAGATTTCCGACAAACAAATGAGGTGGAAACATTTTCTTTTGTAATTCAATTTTCATATTGCTGGTAAGCATAATTAAGTGGCCGATGCACTATCACGACAATCAAGGGAAAATGCGATGTCTATAGCAACTCACAATGATCTATCTTTCATGATAGATGAGTATGCTACCGACCTTGATTTTAAGGACATAATGTCAGCCCTTGCCTTAGGGAAGAAATGTTAAGTATGGAGCCGGATTTACCCCTTGTAATTTTCTGTGGTAAAAACGCACATTTGTAAGGCCCCCATTATGAGGAGAAGCCATCGTGCGTGAAGAAAAATAACTCGCCAGAAAATAAAATCACTCACTGGAAACCAAAATTTTCATCAGAATATTCCTTTTTGCTGGAATATTATGGTCAGACGGCGGCCGAAAAGTGGTCGAAAAACGACCGGTCGGTTGGACGGAGGCCGAATTCAAAAGCGAACTTGTCTTCTCAAGGGCGGCCACACATGGGAGGAGTGGAGGGTCCAAGATGCACTTATCTACACAAGGGCGGCTACACATGGTTGCCTCTCATGAGAGAGGGAAGCCCTTTTGGCCTATAAAAGGAGGCCATTTCTACACACATTTCATAGTGTGAAGTTGATGCAACAAGGTGAGTGTGAGGTGGTGAGAGTGAAGCAAGGCGGGAGCTCCATTAAGGGTATAATCCCTTTGTAAACTACTTCTTGTTCTGAAGTACTAAAGCCATTGAGTGGTTGCTTTCCCGTGGACGTAGCCCACATTGGGTGAACCACGTATATCGTGTGTACTCTCTCTCTCTCTCTACTCTATAATCTCTTGTGTTGAAATTTATCTCTCTCCATTAAGTAATCTACTCAAACATCTATCTAGCTACATCTTATTTCCTAAGAAGAAAGAGGAACCCTTCACCTTGCATGATGGTTATCTTCTCCATGGCAACAAACTATGTGTTACTAACTCCCTTCGTGAGAAAGGGATGTATGAATCCCATGCTCCTCCTATGGGGCATAGAGGGATTCAACCTACTCTTCAAGGAATAGAGATGTATTTTTATTGGCCAAAAGACAAAGTATGATAGAGGGAAGCAACCTGGATTACTCTAGCGATTTTCAATCCCTAATTTTCCATGGGAGAGTATATCCATGGATTTTATCTTTGGATTACATAAGTCTATCCATGGGAATACGGGAATATGGACAATAGTCGACAGGTTTAGCAAATAAGCACATTTCATTCCTGTCAAAAAGACTATTAAGGCACATCAAATGGCAACCCTCTTTATATCCCAAATTTTCAAACACCCGGTTTAAGTTTGGCGTCAACGGTGGCCTTCAATGTTTCGGAGATGAAGACCACGGAGGACTTGATGAAGTCACTTGAAGACTTCTACGAGAAACCATCGGCATCCAATAAGGTATTTCTTATGAAGCGCTTGTTCAATCTAAAGATGGCAGAGAATGGTTTAGTTGCAGAACACCTAAATGACTTTAACACAAACATAAGTCAACTTCGATCAGTGAAAATCAATTTCGATGACGAAGTGCGAGCTCTCCTTATACTATCATCTCTACCGGATAGTTGGGACAGCCTTGTGATGGCTGTAAGTAATTCTATCCCTGGCACAAATACTCTTAAGTTTGATGATGTTGTGGGTGTTCTCCTAAGCGAGGAAATGCAAAGGAGAAGCACAGGAGAATCATCAAGTGCTGCAATATCAGTGGAAACAAGAGGAAGGCTTAAGGAGAGGTTCAAAAACCAAAAGGGTCGTGATCGCTCAAGGCGGAGCAAGTCACGCACAAAGTCAGTTCTTGAATGTTGGAACTGCGGCAAGAAGGGCCACGTCAAGAAGGATTGCTGGTCCAAGAAGAAGAAGGAGACAGAGTCTCAAGACAACAAGCCAACATCGGAGGCCAATGTGGCAGGTAAAGTAGAGCAAGATGCTCTAATTCTCTCATTAGACAATGTGTCTAATTCCTGGATAGTAGATTCTGGGGCTTCATTCCATGCGACACCACACAAGCAACATTTTCAAGACTACACCAAAGGTAATTTTGGGTATGTATACTTGGGAGATGATGAAGCTTGTGAGATTGTCGGCAAAGGTACAGTTTCTGTCAAAACTGCTAACAGAAATGAATGGAAGCTTAAAGATGTTAGGCATGTTCCTTCTCTTCGCAAAAATTTGATCTCTACAGGACAATTGGACGATGAAGGTCACAACATTGCATTCGGAAACAAACGGTGGAAGATCTCAAAGGGATCTTTGGTGGTTGCCAAGGGTGAAAAAGTCGGTACACTTTACTTGTGTACTGTTAGCACGCAACCTTCAGCTTGTGCAGCAACTACAGAAGTTGACAGTGCGGTGTGGCACTACCGACTTGGGCATATGAGTGCCAAAGGAATGCAAATCCTTCAAACAAAGAAGCTTCTACGAGGTTTGAAAGAAGTGGACTTAGAGTTCTGTGAAGATTGTGTTTATGGTAAACGAAAGAGGGTAAAATTTCAAAAATCAGAAAATGAAAGAAAAAATAAAAAACTTGAGTTGGTTCATTCTGATGTTTGGGGTCCTGCAAGTACACCATCACTTGGTGGCTCGTTGTACTATGTAACATTCATAGACGATGCGACTAGAAAAACATGGGTTTATGTCATGAAGAATAAATCCGATGTATTTTCCATATTTCAAAGGTGGAAAGCCTTTGTGGAGAATGAAACAGGTACCAAGGTTAAATGCCTCAGATCCGACAATGGAGGCAAATATTTCAACCAAGCTTTTGAAAGCTTTTGTGCTAGCAATGGCATTCGGAGGCAAAGGACAACCCCAAGGACACCTCAACAAAATGGGATTTTGGAAAGGATGAATAGGACAATCATGGAACGAGCACGAAGCATGCGGCTACATGCAGGCCTACCGCTTGAGCTTTGGGCGGAAGCTGTAAGTACGTCTGTGTACTTAATCAATCGTTCACCCTCAACGGCATTGGATGGGGGAGTTCCAGAAGAGGCATGGACAGGTAAACCGGTGAATTATGCATTTCTCAAAGTGTTTGGGTGTGAGGCTTTCATGCACATAGATAGAAGCCTAAGATCAAAGTTAGATGCAAAGTCCAAAAAGTGTTTCTTCATTGGCTATGGAGAAGGAGACTTTGGGTATCGCCTATGGAATCCTGAAGATGGTAAAATCTTAAGGAGTAGGGATGTAATTTTTAACGAACAAAATATGTACAAAGATTACTTGGAAAGAAAACAAACAAAAGAAATAGGTGATGAGTACATGGAGCTTGAGGACGGTGAAGACTCAAGGACTGCAAACGGTGACAATGTGCAACAACGTCAACCAAATGAGGAGCCTCAACCTATTCCCCGAAGATCTACAAGAGCAATTAGACCTCCAGAAAGGTTTGTTCCTTCCTTCAACCATCTCTTGATCTCAGATTCTGGAGAGCCGGAATCATATGAAGAAGCTATGCAACATGAATCCAAAGAAGAATGGACGAAGAGCATGCAAGTGGAGATGGACTCACTACATCGCAACCAAACATGGGAGTTGGTTGAGTTGCCTAAAGGTAAGCGGGCACTTCAAAACAAATGGGTGTACAAGCTAAAGGAAGAAGAAGGTGGGAAGAAAAGGTACAAGTCTAGGCTTGTGGTAAAAGGTTTTTCTCAAAAGAAAGGTATTGACTTCAATGAAATAATTTCTCCTATTGTAAAAATGAACTCAATTAGGCTTGTCTTAAGCCTTGTGGCTGCTCATGATCTAAATCTCGAGCAAATGGATGTAAATACGGAATTCCCTCACGGTGACTTAGAGGAGGAAATCTACATGCTTCAACCAAAGGGGTATGAAGTAAAAGGTAAGGAGAAAATGGTTTGCAGATTAAAGAAGAGCTTGTATGGTTTAAAGCAAGCATCAAGACAATGGTACTTGAAGTTTGATCGATGGATGTTGGATCATGGATTCACAAGATGCAACTCGGATCACTGCATCTACACGGAGAATTTGGGAGATGGGAAATTCATCATCCTAATGTTGTATGTTGATGACATGTTGATTGCAAGTGCTAACATGCAGGACATCAAAGACCTAAAAGAGGAGCTGTCCAAATATTTTTCAATGAAAGATTTAGGTGCTGCAAAGAGGATACTTGGTATGAAAATATCAAGGGACAGGACGAAGAAGACAATAAAGCTATCTCAAGAAGATTACATCAAGAAGGTACTAGAAAGGTTTGCAATGCAAAATGTAAAACCAGTTTCTACACCTTTGGCTGGTCATTTTAAACTAACGAAGGATATGTGTCCAAAGACACAAGAGAAGATAGCCTATATGTCTAAAGTTCCATATGCTGCAGCGGTAGGTTCTCTAATGTATGCTATGGTCTGGACAAGGCCAGACATTGCACATGCAGTGGGAGTTGTGAGTAGGTTCATGGACAACCCAGGTAAAGAGCATTGGCAAGCTGTGAAGTGGATACTTAGGTATCTAAAAGGGACAACAACAAATGCTTTGTATTTTGGAGGAAGTGATATTTTTGATCTAGAAGGGTATGCTGATGCAGATATGGCAGGTGACAAAGATACTCAAAGGAGCACTACTGGCTATGTGTTCACGGTTGGAGGCAGAGCAGTAAGCTGGGCTTCAAAGCTGCAGAAAGTGGTTTCACTTTCTACCATGGAAGCAGAGTATGTAGCAATGACGGAGGCAAGCAAAGAAATTATGTGGCTTCACAGATTCTTAGAAGAGCTTGGATTCAAACAAGACAATTGTGTCTTGTATAGTGATAGCCAAAGCGCTATCCATCTTGCGAAGAACTCAGCCTTTCATTCAAGGACAAAGCACATTGAGGTGAGATATCACTTCATACGCACTCTTTTGGAAGAGGGACAACTAAAGGTAGGAAAGGTGCATACAAGTGAAAATCCTGCAGACATGTTTACAAAGGTGGTCAACAAGGAGAAGTTGAGCTTTTGCTCATCTTCAATCGGCATTCAAGGATAAGAATCCAGAATGGAAAGCAGTCACAGGTTTGGTTTGGAGATCAGTCTCCAAGTGGGAGATTGTTAAGTATGGAGCCTGATTTACCCTTGTAATTTTCTGTGGTAAAATCGCACATTTGTAAGGCCCCCATTATGAGGAGAAGCCATCATGCGTGAAGGAAAATCACTCACCGGAAACCAAAATTTTCACGGACAAGAATCAGGGGCAAATTTAAAGGCCTCGGGGGCGGAGGCCCCCGAGACTTTTTTTTTCGCCGGAATATTATGGCCGGTCGGCGGCCGGAAAGTGGTCGGAAAACAACCGGTCGGTTGGCCGGTGGCCGGTAGTCAATGGCCGATGGCCGGTGGTCGAAAGTCAATGGCCGGTGGCCGGTGGTTGGAAGTCAATGGCCGGTGGACGAATTCAAAAGCGGACTTGTCTTCTCAAGGGTGGCCACACATGGGCGGATTGGAGGGTCCGATTTGGACTTATTCGTACAAGGGAGGCTACACATGGCTGTCTCTCATAAGAGAGGGCAGCCCTTTTGGCCTATAAAAGGAGGCCATTTCTACACACATTTCATAGTGTGAAGTTGATGCAACAAGGTGAGTGTGAGGTGGTGAGAGTGAAGCAAGGCGGGAGCTCCATTAAGGGTATAATCCCTTTGTAAACTACTTCTTGTTTTGAAGTACTAAAGCCATTGAGTGGCTGCTTTCCCGTGGACGTAGCCCACAATGGGTGAACCACGTATATCGTATGTACTCTCTCTCTTTCTCTACTCTATAATCTCGTGTATATAAATCTGTCTCTCTCCATTAAGTAATCTACTCAATTATCTATTTAGCTACGTCTTATTTCCTAACATCTGATGGAGATATTCAATGAATTTTTGCATAAATTTTTAGTCATCTTTGTGGGCGACTTCACCATATTCTCATCTAAAGATATGCATCTTCTATTTCTAGAAATGTTCTTTGAGAGATGCAAAGAGAAGAGGATTTTTTTGAACTTCTTTAAAATTGTAATTATGGCATGGAAGGGACAATGGTTAGTCCACAGAGTGTTTAAAAAGAGCATTGAAATGGCTAAAGACAAGATCTAAAGCGTCCACTAGGCTACAACACCTACAAATGTGTCTGAATGAATCTTTTTTTGGGATATATTAACTTTTATAGCAGGTTCATTCACATGTTTGCAGCAAAGGATTTACTACTATAAGAAATGACTCTCAAAGAGATGTTAAGCTTATTTGGTCTCTCGAATTGAAGCAGGATTTCAATCGTTCAAAGAAGCTATTAACACAAAACCAATACTTTGCTAACCAAGTTGGGATGTAATTTCTAGATTTCTCTAGGATGGTGATGGGTGCTATAGTAGCTCAACTTGAATTCAAGATTTATTATCCAGTGTGCTTTGCTAGTCAAAGGTTTAGCAAGGCAGAGTAGGGATATTCAACTACAGAGAGGGAAGCACCACGACTGGTCTTTAGTGCTACTAAATTCATACATTGTTTTCTAGGAAATTATTCCACTTTGATGCAAATCATCAGGGTCTATTGTATATGGTCAGCAAAGTCATCATCCCACAAAGATTGATTTTAAGAACGTACAAAATACCCTTTTGCATAGATTCAAAGAGGAGGTTTTTCAAAATAACTGGCTTTTCTTGCAATTTAACACTATTTTTTCAATCTTCCCTCCCCACCACACCACCTGCTCGCCTTTAGCCCGAGAGAGAGAGAGAGAGAGAGAGAGAGAGAGAGAGAGAGAAGCATGGAAGCAGGGGATTGCGTGGGCCTTATTCTATGGGCAAGAAGCAACAAATGGGCAAAACGCAACAATCAAAGGTCCGAGCAGTGAGACCAACGCCTTGCAGTTTCCACTTAAGCGCCCATCTATTCATTTTGACAATTTCTTTTAAAATAAATCGACTCCATCCCCACTGGTCTGCTGCTGCAACCAGTCCGCGCCGGCGCGGACTGGTTGCAATAGCAAACCAGGGAGCTAACATTGAGGTGTTTGAGGGCGGACGATTATAATGCGATAGATTGAAGGGATTGGATTGCGGGTACATACGACAGTGTTGACTCCACTGTCAGCACTGATGACGCCTTGCAAGACTTCTGCGTGGCCCTCAGCCCCGACGAGCTGTAGAAGCTCCAGCTCACCCTCAACATCAACGGACTGCCCTACAAGCCTGCCGCTGCCGTGAAATCCTCTGACTTCGCTTCCCGGTGGAGATGTCAAAATGTGTATAATGACTAGCTGTGCTCACATAATGGTAATGTACAGCTTCGAAAGCCTGCTAGGACTAGGATCAACTGTCCGCGCTGTTGCTGACGAGGACCCCTTGCAAGACTTCTGCGTGACCTTCACCCCGACGGGCTGGAGCAGCTCCAGCTCACCCTCAACATCAACGGCTTGCCCTGAAGGCTGTCGTCGCTGCCATGCAATCCTCTGACTTCGCTTCTCGACGGAAATGTCAGAACATGTATAATGACTAGCTGTGCTCACATAATGGCAATGTATAGCTTCGAAAGCCTGCCAAGACTAGGCTCGGATATCCTGGGATTAAATCATGCTCTATATGTGCCATGACCTTGGTTGTTTTCAACAGTGAGAGCATTTGGGCATATGAACTTGCATTTGGCTCTAGGTCCTATCATTTCTGATTATACTGTTCACTATATATAGACTTGTTAGGCAAGCAATGGTCCTCAAGGAAAGTGGTTCCAAAAGCAAAATGATTAGATAAAGTAGCATTTTGGTGGTCCGTGAAAGGCACCTCTTCAAGATTTATTTTATCGTGGACCGGGAGAAGTAAGAGACAGCTTAGAAGCCAATGTTGTACAAGCTACCAGGGAACTTAAGCGAGACAAGCAGTCTTGACTTGAACTTTTGGTGATTAGTAAATTGGAGCTTTCCACAACTCTTTTACTGCATCTTCTCAAAATACCTTGCCGCTTCGCTTTTGTCTTGGACTCCTCCCTTAAAATATTGTCTAAGACCTCATGCATGCCAGCAACTATGTTCACAAATCTAGAAGACAACAATGGGTTCCCAAGAGGTTAGTTGAATCTATGATAGCTAGACATGTTAGCCTCTCAATCAATTTAACTTGCTTGTATAAGCACCTTCTAAATTCTTTGAAATAACTCTGTTTTACTTAGATTTTCCACTATAGCTATGTCCCTTTCAATTTCTCTCTCAAGCATAGATATCGAGTTCTCTTCAGCAGAAGTATTAACTTCCAAAGGACCACTCTCATTGTGATGCAACCATTCTGAAAGGAAATGACAACCTTCTATGCTTCCTTGGTTGATTTTTTTGATTTTGTAGGCTAGAATTGTCCATTCAACCCCTTTCATGGTCTTGTCCATCTATTTGTAAGGCCAAATTAAAGAACGTCACTGTCTGTAAATCTGTTTGAGTAAAGGAGACTTTAGGAATCAACGCTTTTCACAACTAAGCAAAGAAGCAACTAATAAACATCTATTTATTTCACATAAGCACCCTCATAGAATAGGCCCTTCATTTGTGTTCTTAGCAAAACTTAACATGGATTAATAGCTAGTCAAGTATGGTAAAAAGTAATAGAAAAGTCGTACCTCAAGAATCTTGTTGAGATGGCCATGAAGCAGTTGGGTATGCTTGATCTCATCATGCATTGGGCACATTAAGTCATCAACACCAATGCGTACCACATTGATATAGTTATAGCGGGTACATCCACAGCTTGTTGCTCTCATTTCCTCCACCATCCACCGAGTGCCGAGCTAGCAAGAGGAAAGGGAGGGCAGCTCAAGGGTGTTGCACTATGAAGCTGAGAGGAGACACAGAGCGGGCTTGTTTCTACTTGCTTACAAAAGTAGAGGTTTTTCAAGCTTTAGGATGTTCCCGGATAGCATTGTAGGCTTAGGGGGTTGTGTGTTGAATTTTTGAGAGGAGCTATGCCACATGGAATTGAATTATATATGTTTCAAGTATGAAGAGATTGCTTGTGTCTCGTGTATTCAATTTTCATAATGGTTCTAAAATCTCATTTTGTGTCAGATTTGCAGTAGTGAAAGTAATGTGCATGGCATAATTATTTTCTTTCACCATTGTTGCTATTATATCAATTTGCTCGGATTTGTCTTCGCTCGACTTTTTTTGCTCGGTGATTAGAAACCCCCCATGGTTTGTACCTTATGAGGTTGATTGGGTCTTTTCCAATGGTATCGTAAGGCTCACGGACTTCTTTGGATTAATGTTGCCAAGCATTTCTAATGGCTCAAAGATCAAGTTATATTTTTTTCCCCTAGAAAAACTTCCAGCAAAAGTCACGGTTCCATTTGATTCATTTGATTCTTAGATTTAGCCACTAGACTTGTATATGGATAAGGGAAAAGTTTTGAGACTTCAGATTATCTAGAGATTAGCAAAGATAAGTTTCTTTACTTCCCTCTTCAAGAAGACTTAGCCTTTACTTCCCTCTTCAAGAAGATCAAGCTAATTGTCCTTTTCTAATCAAGGTATGTAATGGAATATGACGCTGCCATGGATAGTAGTGGAATTTAAATAACCATAGTGAACATTTCCTTTAATAGGGTTCTTTAATGAGCATAAAAAGAGTACTTGATTGAACGTAGAAAAATGAACATTACACCTAATTATCTTGGCATGAACAATACTTGTAAAAGAGAGTGGGAGATAGAGAAATTTGACAACATTTGAGGACCGGATTTACTTGGAGCCAGTCCCCCCTCCAAAAGGATTTTGTATTATACATTTTTCCATGTAGAGAGACTTGATACAATACAAGATTTGTGTTCCTTGAGACCTTGTTGGTGCAATGAAGATGGAAAGCTTCATGCACCAAGATTGTGCCCTTAATTATCTTGCCAAATCATTAATTAGACCCCAGCCTCAATCCCAAGACCTCAAACACCTTTAAAGGTGGAGAGAGCTAGCACGTAGTGAGGGAAGGGAAGAGGAATAAGAAGTAACATACCAGAAAGAAATAGACTCCTCATTTGTATTACTCTTGTAGCTTAGCATAGCATAGTAGCATAGTAATGGAGATGAAGAATATGGCTAACTTAGCATTGAAGCATGGCTCTTGGTTGAATTTTTATTCCATAGCCAAGAGTGTTGGTGTAGGCTCTCAACTTCTCAAGCTTGGAGAAGGAGATGAACTCTTGAACTTTCACAAAGTGAAAATGAGAGAAAGTGAGTGTGTGTGAGAGGGATTATACCCCCCAAGCACTCCCCCTTGTTTGATTTGGTTTACCCCTCCTTGTAACTCAAGCTTGACGCTCATTGGACCCTTCTAAGCCTAGCCAATCACATGCACAATGCATTTCAAGCAACATGGGTAGTCTTTGTACAAGTGTCCATCTTATCCCTTTGAGAGAGAGGGCTTGATAATACCTAGACAATTGTTTAATTAAGCTAAATGCTCATTGGACCCCTTTTAAGCCTAGCCAATAGGATTCAAACACTCCATGAGGGCAACATGGGGAGGAAATTGACATGTGTCCTTGTTTCCTCTTGTGACTTGGGCTTGCCTTGAGTGTGTGTGTGTGTGTGTGTGCGTGCGCGCGCTCTCATGTCCCTAGCTTGTAGGCTCGCCCCCCTCTTTGTAGGACCTTGTTGACTTCAAAATCCTCAAGTCCCTAGTCCCATAAGTACGTAAAGTACCTCAAGCGCCTTAGTCAGCAAGCATGACAAACACCTCAAGAACCTCAGTTGGCAAGTACGAAAAGCAACTCAAGCACCTTAGTCAGCAACCACGACAAGCATCTCAAGCTTGTGTCGGGTTCCCACCTCAAGCTCAACCATAGCTTTCCTAAGGTCCTAGGTCTAAAGACTTTTAACATTAACCTTTGGAGTTCTTCAATGAAGCTAAGCCTAGCGTCTTTTAAGCTCCATTAGTTGGCATTGCTCCTTGCTAGACTATCTCCCATTTGATCCCGTACTGAGATAAATCTAAAAGCACATGGCTCTATTTCAACTCTTTTTCTCGTTTATTCTCCCACATTCATGATCATTTCAATATGAGAAAATATTTGGGTTAGTTAGATGTTAGATTTTATGACATTATCTCTCTCTTGAAATCATAATCATCCTCGACTATGAGGTAGAGAAGATCAAGCCTTAGTCAATAGTCTATGTGTCTTAGCGGGTAGAGGATCCCTTTTTACCCTACGACATCATTCCAAAATGGATGACTAATCCATTTGAGGCTTGGGATACTTAGCTGGCGCAAGTATAGAAACTCTTGATTCCATATTATACTCCCAAGGTAGAGTGGAAATTTCTACTTGGTGTTTGAGAGACGTCGTCATCACAAACATAATTCTATGCATGCATACTAAAATTTGTGAACAATAAAAAGAGAACTAGTCTTATAAGACAAAACATTTTTTATTTCAAAAGTATTTAAATTTGCTTTCTTTAATGTAGCATTGTAAGCATTGACAAGGTTCATACTATCCTTAAACTGTGTTCCTTGCATCCATCTAGCAACTTCAAAAGGATAATTTTTGACCTTAATAAGATACCGTCGTATAATCTTACCATGTCTTAGTACCTTTTCTTCATGTTGAAGAATTGATTCACGTTGAAGCACCTCTTCTTGATCTTTGATCTCAGGTGGGTCCTCAATGATTGTGTCTTGTGGTGGCTCTCCTTTTGTAAGTCTTAAGTAGGCTCACATTAAAAGCATTGTGAATGAGCCAATGGTTGGGCAACTTGAGCTGATAGGCCATCTCATTGATTGGTTTTAGAATTTAAAAAGGACCATAGTATCTTTTTGCTAGTTTATCATAATACTTTTGGTGGCCCGTAGTTTGCCTCAATCGAGCCTTGGGAAATTTGAGTAGGACCCAATCATTTTCCTTGAAATCTAAGGCCCTTTTGTGCTTGTTAGCAGCAGCCTTTTGCCTTTGTTGCAAGATGGATATAGTCTCCTTAATCTTTTGGAAAGCTTTTTGTAGGTCTCAGCTATACTCACTGGCAGCAAAGATCTTCCCATGTACCATAAGTAGCAAGGGACTTTAAGGTCCTTCCTCAATGATTTCAAAAGGTGCCTTTCCTGTAGTAGTATCGACAGTGTTATTGTATGCATACTCTAGTGGTAGATACATCTCCTATTGTGAGCGTTGATCTACTTCAATAACATAAGTCTTTAGTAGATCAAGAAATGTAAGGTTAGTTGTCTCACTTTGGCCATCTGTTTGTGGGTGATAGTAGGCAGAAGAGAAATTCAACCTTGTACCTAGATTTTCAAAGAGACCTTTCCAAAAATTACTATTCATTCTAGGATCTCTATCTGATGCGATGGATGTTGCCAATCCACAGATTGTTCCCAGTGCCTTTCGATCAAGGACAATCCATGCTTCATCTGCCATTGTTGCGGGCTTCTTCGCAAGACCACCTAGTGGCAAATAGAGGTCCTTCTGGTAGAGATAGTCTTCAATCTGCATCTTCCAATGTTGGTAGTTTTTGCCGTTGAACTTCTCAATCTTGAGCTTCCCTTCCTCCGCCATAACTCCCACTCAATTCAAGGAATCCTTTCCTTGAGATAATTTAGCTACGAGAAAACCTTGCTCTGATACCAGTTGTTAGGAAATAAGACGTAGCTAAATAGATAATTGAGTAGATTACTTAATGGAGAGAGACAGATTTATATACACGAGATTATAGAGTAGAGAGAGAGAGAGAGAGAGAGAGAGAGAGAGAGAGAGAGAGAGAGAGAGAGAGAGAGAGAGAGAGAGAGTATACACGATATACGTGGTTCACCCATTGTGGGCTACGTCCACGGGAAAGCAGCCACTCAATGGCTTTAGTACTTCAAAACAAGAAGTAGTTTACAAAGAAATTATACCCTTAATGGAGCTCCCGCCTTGCTTCACTCTCACCACCTCACACTCACCTTGTTGCATCAACTTCACACTATGAAATGTGTGTAGAAATGGCCTCCTTTTATAGGCCAAAAGGGTTGCCCTCTCTTATGAGAGACAGCCATGTGTAGCCTCCCTTGTGCGAATAAGTCCAAATCGGACCCTCCAATCCGCCCATGTGTGGCCGCCCTTGAGAAGACAAGTCCGCTTTTGAATTCGGCCACCGGCCATTGACTTCGGCCACCGGCCATCGGCCATTGACTTTCGACCACCGGCCACCGGCCATTGACTTTTGACCATCGGCCATCGGCCATTGACTACCGGCCACCGGCCAACCGACCGGTTGTTTTTCGACCACTTTCCGGCCGCCGGCCGGCCATAATATTCCGGCAAAAAAAAAAGTCTCGGGGGCCTCTGCCCCCGAGGCCTTTAAAGTTGCCCCTGATTCTTGTCCGTGAAAATTTTGGTTTCCGGTGAGTGATTTTCCTTCACGCATGATGGCTTCTCCTCATAATGGGGGCCTTACAAATGTGCGCTTTTACCACAGAAAATTACAAGGGTAAATCAGGCTCCATACTTAACATCATACATAACCGGGTACATAACCTCTAAAAAATAGTTGGAGCATTACATAAGCTAACTGACATAACCGGGTACATGAATGCTCCCCAATTAGTCATACAAGTTGTTTTAGACCTATCTTTTGGTTCTATCTTTAATTGAATGTAGCCACTACACTCGTCTAGAAATCTATACATTCCATGCCCAACTATCTCATCCGACAGGTTAGTGGAAACAAGTCTTTAATTTTTGAGCATTCAGCTTTTGATAATCTCCACGAGCTCTGAGTTTTCCATTTTTATTTGGTACCACCACAAATGGAAACAACCAATCACTACTTGCTACCTCTATGATAAATCTTGCCTTCAAAAGGTTATCAATCTATACCGTGTCCTCTTTGCATAGTTGGGGGTTCATGGGTCGAGCATTAGGTTTTACTAGGACTCTATGCTGGCAAACCTCTGGGCCTACACCCTTTCTATTAGTGGGTGCTTTGTATGTCCATCACAAAAAACTTGTCTTGAATTTTTTAAATCAACCATCCTTAATCTGGATATTCTCCACCAGGACATTAGCTTACATGATTTGTTGATCTTTCATTCTATTGTGAATGATGTAGGCTTCGTCTCAGTAATCCCTAGTTTTTGTTTTGTTTTGTTTTTCTAGTATGTTCACACCCATGCCTCTCTCCAAGAGGACATTTATTCTCGCTGCTTTTGAAATTTGTAATCAATCTAGATCATCGATACTTCATCACCCTTAATATTTGACTAGTCTATTGCCCATGGCTTTAGACTCTTTCTACTTTTTTTTTTTGAGGATATGTATAAATCTACTGACCTATGATATTGTAAACTAAATATCCAGTCTAGTATTGTAGACATGTATAAAAATGACATCTACAAGATCTCCAACATCATAAAGACTCAATTTTAGACCTGTTTTCATTGGAGGAGCAATAAGTTTGGAATCCAAACCAAACTTACATAATAATATCTCTATGTATCTTGCTTGAAACAAAGCAATACCTTCATGTCGACGGGCAAGCATCAACGACATGCATTGTGCTTCCATTGATGTATACACACATGTGTATACGTACCTTTCTTGTATCTACGGGCTCTATAAGAGTTCCAGCTTGTATTTGTGAGCCTAGGATTTTTATGCACATTTGGGCGGCCAGCCACTTCTTAAAAAAACCCTAGGTAGAAATGTCAAATGCTAAAATGTGAAGCTAACACTCTTTTAGATGAAATGGGAAAATCCCACAACTTTGGGACTGATTTCAATGCCTATGGATTCCTATTTCCCATTTGATTTGGGAAAATTTCATTTATTTTGGGAATGTTATAGATAAGTTTTTTGTTGAGGACTTGTGTTACATTAGACAAAGAGATAGATTCTCAAGAAAATGGTGGCGTTGAGAAACACCTTTTTTGTCCCATCCAAAATTTTATTTTCATGTTAGTGTTATTAATACTTTATAAAATCATACATAGAGAAAGGTAACAAGAGAAACAATATATGAAAATGAAATGCTATTCAATTTTTCCTATTAAGATAGCTTGTCTTTCTCCACAACATTGGATGGGATTTTAATTGCTTTTGCAAGTCTTCCACCCCTTGGAGTCCATGACCACACAACTGCGTCAACACACTGCCAATGCTTCGGGTCAACAAGATTGCAACACCAATCTTTTTCCAACAATCCTCATATTGTTCTTGGATTGTGGGATTTTTTTCCAATGTTTTGGTGCCCAATATTGAATGAAAACTTTTTTGTAATTAGGAGATGATCTGTCTACATCAATATCTGACTTTGCAACTCCTAGCCATATCAGATATTCTGGATCTGCGGGTCACAAAAGAACAAAATCCCCTTTCCTTACATCAATTTGAGGCCTGAAAGCTTCCTATGGCCTTGCACTTTGAGGACCAACATAGTGATCATTCAATTCTTCGTATCCTTGAAACTCATCTGTGTCTCCCTCTATCTGTTGCATTCAATGACGCCCTATAGTCTTTGCCCAAAATGATGTACATTCACCAGTTTGTTTATTCGTTGGTTGGTTGTTCAAGCTCATTAATTATTTTTTGCCAATAAATAATAACTGGCTCCATGTATTTTGTAGAATCTTGCTCCTTTCCCTTTAGTAGAGTCCATCTTTTCTAGAATTCAAGATATGTCTTAATCCCTTGAATAACAAGTGGACTATCCCTCACATAGTCTACTATAGGAACCGCATCTGGACAACCTATTGGAAATTTTGGTTTCCCTTGATCATATTTTTCCACAACTTAATTCCTGACTCCCTCGGCATCCAATCAAGTGATTTGGGGTGAATTTTGTACTGCATTAATGGGATTTCACCTTGCATAAAGAAACAAAATTGAAGTGGCTTAGAGTGTCCAACAAGAGCATCTTGTCCATCACACATGTACCCTTTAACAAAGGATTTGAAGTCAGGAACTTGCATCATCAGAAATGGTGTTGGAGCTGAGATTTCATATTTTTGAAAATGTTCCATCAAATGTGGAAAAGTGAATGCCATTCCTGTGCGCAATCTCTTTAAGAATCTGCTAAACATTGCATCTATGTTCTCATGTGTATGACCCACCATTAAGAATTCCAAATGCACGGTTTTGAAAACACCTTTTGCTACTAGCAAGGATAAGTATGCAAATAAATAATGATTGTTATTCTCTCTTGCACAATTATCTAGTTGTAACGAAAGATTTTCAAGCAATTTTTGGAACATGGGAGTGGACATGGTATCCACAACACATTGAGAGGAGGCTGATTGCAAGTTAGAAATCTCTTCATTACATCCTTCAATAGCCAACAATGGTGTTACTGCTGATGCATTCCTCTCACGCTCTTTCATCATTCTGTTTTGGTGGTCTAAATCTGTCCTTGAATTCAATGCATTGAACAATGTTACATTGCTGCATGGCATACCATCATGGCATAAATCTCCTAGCCCATGGTTTTTTGTTCTTTCCAAATACTGTAAGCATAATGCAAGGAACCAATTGTAGCATTTGGATCTGAAGGCCATAGACCATTCAACAAGAAATGACCATACATCCCATGACCATGCCCATGTGTTATCATACCTGCAAATGATACTTGCAACTGATATGCATTTGCATAGTCTTTTGAGTTCACTCGCATTCTAGGTATTGCTGTCTTTTTTTGGTCCATTTCATCATGTAGAATGCATGGATACTTATCCTTTTGCAATTCGGAGAACTTATGCCAGGTGTAGTACACATTTCTACAACTTTGTTGTTGCATCATGTGAATTCTACGTTCATCCTTCAAACGTGAAATTAGCTCATCATCCTTTGTTGACCCTAGTTGAGACTTTATCCGACTACACACAACACATTTGGAGAACTCACTTGTTTTTGACAAGGTCACATTAGCAAAATCTGTATTCCAAATCCTTTTGAATGTAATGCTAGACATTGGTTTGAGACTCATACTCTCAAGTGTTTTATTGACATCATGTAATATGTCTATTTTCTTGTACGTGTTTGGTATTGCAAACAAGGTTTCCCTGGAACCATCTTCCATAATTATACTCTTATGTGGCATTGTCTCTGAGTTTTCATCTACAAAAGAACACATCAATGCCCTTCCAATTTCTGTATGGTCTCTTCCTTTTCTTATGACACCGTCATTACCATACACTGAGCGTCAACCCCATTTTCAAATTGTTCACGGTGATAGACCGCATTTGGCGTGTACAAAGTAGCGTTTGTATGCATGGTCATATGTACAAAAAGATGTAAATAAATGCATTTGTGAGCTTTTAAAAGTGGTTTCAAGTTCAAAAAAAGATGCAACGTGTACACATTGTGAATAGTCGGGTTCGCGCGCTAGCAGTCGGACACATGTACATGCCCATATAGGGTATCCGGGTCTTGGGTATGGTTCTAGGTGGCTTATTTTGGTTTTAGAGAATGTGTTTCAGCTTTCTAGAATGTAAATAATGCAAGTGAAAAGTATGGGTACTCTCATCCCGCTCGAGAAGTTTGGGACATGCAGTAACTATCTATTTACGGTGCCTGATCTGCGGTGATGCGTGCACTGCCCTAGAATTGGTCAAAAATAGAATGTGGGGATGTGGAAAAGTGCTTTGGGTATCGAGGATCAAGTATTCAAAATTTGATGAATTTTGGAGTCCGTTTGGGGTTTTTCCCGTGAAAAATACCCGTCAGGGGTCAAAACTGGACCAAAAAAGGTCAAAAAATGATAAAAAAAGGTGTGAAAAGGCTTCAAATTGCCACATCACTCATGGTGCCGTGATGGTCCTAGATGAGGGAGAACTTTTGAAGAGCAATATCAACACTTTCACCCCTCTGTGTGTGGGAGGAAGTAGGGTTCCTACAGGTGGTCTAGTGTAGTCCCGTTGCGTTCCCGTCCTGTTTTCGAGTGTATGGAGGAGTGAATGAGAGATTTCTCTCATCAGTTTTGCACTTGGGAGAGTCTATGGAAGTTTTGAGGTTTCCATGGATGTGTGTGTGCAAGGAATTGAGGGAAGAAGGTGCACATTTCTTCAAGACTATGTGACCCAGTATCGGTGCCATTAGGGTTGGCGCTACTCCAAAGAGTCCAACAGAGTGGAGTTTGGTGAAGCTTTTGCAATGGTTTGAGAGTGGCATTTTGTGGCTGGAGTTTTTGGTTTTTTGATGGTTTTTCTTGTATATTTTGGTCACCATCAAGCGCGATTTCAAGTGTTGATCACCTCGACTCACCTTGTAGTGTCTGCGGGTAGGCAAGGGCTTGTAGATCGAGGCGTTTGGAGTTTGAATTGAGCTTGTGGGTAGAGTTTATAGGGAGCTTTTGAGTGGTAGTGAGCGAGGTGAGGAATTTAGGTAAATTACTTGTGTTGTGTTGAGTGTGTGCAGGACATCTTTTGCTCCATCAACGATAATGATAAAACGAAGTTTTTGGAATGCCATGAATTTCGTACCAAGCTCTACTATGGACCTCATTGCCATTAAAAGATAATACATAGAAAGTCTTTGTAGTTGTTTTGTTCTCAAGCCAAGCAGTTAACATTGTATACTACATAGTTGGTTCTTTTTTGCAAACTTTGTCCCCAAAATTCATTGCACATAACCATGACCCTATCTCTATTGGCATATTGACAACACGTTCTAGAACAACAATCTATGGTTTAAACAAGCTAGACAAATGATAGGGATGATTGATTAGATTTCTTAGAAGGTTTCACATACATTTTTGGCTTCCTTTTTATAAAGCAATACTTTTGTTTTTTTTAAAAATAGGCTCTACCAAACGAGCTGATTCAATGCATGTATCTTGTAATGCGTCACTAGCATGTAAATCCTCATATCGCAACAACGCTTTTCCATCCATAGTTGTCACTCTCTTGATAGGCCAACAAACCAGATTGATGATGCATACATCAGATTGTGCAAAAATAGTAGACTCATAAGCAGAGGATGTTTCAATACCAATACCGATGTTATCTTCACCTAGCTCACCAGAGTTTACGGAATCAAATGGACACACATACATGACAACCTCTTTGGCTACTAAATGTTTTTTTCTTTCATCCCAAAGTTGAACCCGCTTATCCTTCCAAACCTTGCTATAGCTCATTCCATCAGATTGTGCCTCCAATGCTCTCATTCCTTTGTGAGCCTCATACATAGAAACCCCTTCGTACTGAATCTCATTCATATGTTGTAGCAACCCAATACTCCATTTCACAATACTATGAAAATAATGTCCCACTCTCAATGCATCCATTGTTGGGAATGGAATGAGTGCTTTTTTTTGAAAACACAAATCAACTGACACCGATACATTGCCTTCCCCAATAAGCATGCCCGAACAATATGCACTTGGGTTTGTCTCACATACACTCCCAAGGGAAACCTTTGTGTGGCTACAAAGATGCATACTCTATCACCTTAATTAAAACCCATACTTGCAAGAATGTTTCAACAAATATTTGTTAAGAAAACCATCACAAAGTCATTTCAATGTGAGTATATATGTAGGTGTTTCATGATGAATATATATACACCGTGTGGCCTTAGGGCCATAGGGTGCTATATGTAGGTACTCCATGGTTATAAGGATGTATACCTCCTATATGATTAAGGAAATATACTTATATGTAAAGGGGTTTCATGATGAGTATGTATATATCCTATGTCCTTAGGGCCATAGGGTGATATATGTAGGTGTTTCATGATAAGTATGTATACACCATATGGTCTTAGGGCCATAGGGTAATACATGTAGGTGTTTAATGATAAGTATATATACATCCTATGGACTTAGGATCATATGATGCTTTAAGTAGGTGTGTAGTGTGGATTAAATATACACCCTATGGCCTTAGGGCCATAGGGCACTACATGTAGTTGTGTCATGATGAGAATATATACATCCTATGGAATTAGGGAGATAGGGCACTATATGTGGATGTTTCATGATGGGTTTATAGAATCCTATGGACTTAGGGACATAGGATTCTATATGTAGGTGTTTCACAATGCATATGTAAACATCTTAGGCCATATGTTACTATATTTAGGTGGTTCACAATGAGTATGTATACATCCTATGGCCTTAGGGCCCTAAGAGGCTTTATGTAGGCGTTTTGTGTTGAGTATATATAAATCATATGGCCTTTAGTCCATATGATGTTTTTTGCAGGTGTTTTGTGTTGAGTCAATATACATCCTATGGCCTGAGGGCTATAGGGTACTATATGTAGTTGTTTCATAATGGGTATATAGAATCCTATGGACTTAGGGCCATAGGATTCTATATGTAGGTGGTTCACGATGAGTATGTATACATCCTATGGCCTTAGGGCCATAAGAGGATTTATGTAGGTGTTTTGTGTTGAGTATATATAAATCATATGACCTTTAGTCCATATGATGTTTTTTGCAAGTGTTTTTTGTTGAGTACATATACATCCTATGGCCCTCAAGCCATAGGGTACTATATGTAGTTGTTTCATAACGGGTATATAGAATCCTATGGAGTTAGGGCCATAGGATTCTATATGTATATGTTTCACAATGCGTATGTACACATCCTAGGCCATAGGATTCTATATGTAGGTGGTTCACGATGAGTATGTATACATCCTATGGCCTTAGGCCATAAGATGCTTTATGTAGGTGTTTTGTGCTGAGTATATATAATTCATATGGCCTTTAGTCCATATGAAATTTTATACAGGTGTTTTGTGCTGAGTAAATCTACATCCTGTGGCCTTTAGTTCATAGGGCACTATATGTATTTGTCTCATGATGGCATATAGCATCCTAGCCTTAGGGACATAGGTTGCTATATGTAGTTGTTTCACGATGCGTATGTATGCATCCTATGGTGTTAAGGCAATAGGATTCTATATGTAGGGGGTTTTGGATGAGTATGTATACATCCTATGGACTTAGGGACATAGGATTCTATATGAGTATGTATACATACTATGACCTTAGGGACATAGGGTACTGCACGTAGGTGGTTCTTACAGAAAGAGAACCCTGTGGCCTTAGGGCCATAGGGCGTCTAATTAACACAAAGAGCATCCTATGGCCTTAGGGTCATAGGGCTTCTAACTAACACAAAGAGCACCCTATGGCCTTAGGGTCATAGGGTTTCAAGATATCAAAAAGAGAACCATGTAGCCTTAGGTCCATAGGGTTTCTTACACAAAGAGAACCTTGTGGCCTTAAGGCTATAGGGATTCTAACTAACAGAAAGAGAAACCTATGGCCTTAGGGACATAGGGTTACTTACACAAAGAGAACCTTGTGGCCTTAGGGCCATAGGGCTTCTAACTAACACAAAGTGCTGACCATAGGGTTTCAAGCTAGTAAAAAGAGCACCATGTGGCCTTAGGGCCATAGGGTTTCTTACATAAAGAGCACCTTGTGGCCTTAGGAACATAGGGCTTCTAACTAGCACAAAGAGCACCCTATGGCCTTAGGGTCATAGGGTTTCAAGATAGAAAAAAAAGCACCATGTGGCCTTAGGGCCATTGGGTCTCTTACACAAAGAGCACCATGTGGCTTTAGGGACATAGGGATTCTAACTAACACAAAATTATGGCCAAAAGGTTTCAAGCTATCAAAAAGAGCACCATGTGGCCTTAGGGCCATAGGGTTTCTTACACAAAGAGCACCCTATGGCCTTATGGACATAGGGCTTCTAACTAACACAAAGAGAACCCTATGGCCTTAGGGACATAGGGTTTCAAGCTAGCAAAAAGAGCACCATGTGGCCTTAGGGGCATAGGGTTTCTTACACAAAGAGCACCCTATGACCTTAGGGACATAGGGTTTCAAGCTAGAAAAAAGAGCACCATGTGGCCTTAGGGTCACAGGGTTTCAAGCTAGCAAAAAGAGCACCATGTGGCCTTAGGGCCATAGGGTTTCTTACAGACAAAGCATCGTGTGGCCTTAGGTCCATAGGGTTTCTTATAGACAAAGCACCCTGTGGAATTAGGTCCACAGGGCTTCTAACTAACACAAAGAGCACCCTATGGCCTTAGGTCCATAGGGTTTTTAGCTATAATAAAAACCACCTTATGGTGTTAGGACCATAGGGTTTTTAGCTAAGAAAAAGAGCAAATTGTGGCCTTATGGCCGTAGTGTTTCTAGCTAACACAAAGAGCACCCTATGGCCTTAGGGTCATAGGGGTTCAAGATAGCAAAAAGACCACCGTGTGGCCTTAGGGTCATAGGGTTTTCAACTTACACAAAGAGCACTCTGTGGACTTAGGGCCATAGAGTTTCTAGCAATCATAAAGAGAATCATGTGAAATTAGGGCCATGGGATTTATAGCTTTAACAAAGAGATTTGTGTGGCCTTAGGGCCATAGGGTAACTAGCCATCACAAAGAGCACCTTGTGGCTTTAGGTCCATAGGATTCTAACCATCAAAAAGAGCACCCTATGGCCTTAGGGAGCCTTGTGACCTTAGGGTCATAGGGTTTCTAGCTAACAAAAAGAGCACCCTGTGGCCTTAGGACCATAGGGGTTCTAGCTAACAAAAAGACCACCATCTGGGCATAGTGTTTCTAGCTAGAAAAAATAGCACCCCATGACCTTAGGGCCATAGGATTTCTAGCCATCACAAATAGAACCCTGTGGAATTATGGATATGTAAAGCTATTTGTGATGGTTAGAAACACTATGGCCCTAAGTCCACGGGTACCCTTTGTGATGGCTAGGGTTTCTAGCCACACAAAGAGCATCCTATGGCCTTAGGGCCATAGGGTTTCTTGCTAACACAAAGAGCACCTTGTGGCTTTAGGGCCATAGGATTTTTAGCCATCAGAAAGAGAACCATGTGGCTTTAGGAATTCTAATTCAATTAGAGGGCACCCTATGGACTTAGGACCAAAAGACTATCGATTAGTAAGTCTAGCCTTACGAAAGAGGGCACATCTAAGAAAGAAACCAGAAGGCAAAGGAGTTTTGCCCACTACATGCATTGTCATGTAGACATGGGGGTGCACTTATGTGAAACCCATGAATATAGGCATTGACCAATAAAGACAAGATTATAACTCAGTGGTCCTAACCTCCGTGCACCTCTAGACCGAGGTGTGCGGGGATCGGGCATGGCTAGAGAATGTGAGGTAGTTTACAATGTGATAAAGAAAGATTGTTTATATTGTTTATATTGTTTATATTGTTTACAATGGCTAGAGAATGTGAGGTAGTTTACATGTCCCGTTTACAATGTCGCGTTAAGGAGATAAAGAAAGATTGTTTATATTTTGAAATGTCTCCATGCCTTGGAGTAAAGCTACTCAATGGGGATGCCTACTTGCTAGAGCCTATGGCCTTTGCTCAAACCTTGGTGAAGGTTGATTATGACGGAGTGACTGACAAAAGTAAGGTGGGTGGAGCTTCAAGATGACACTCCAACTGAGAACTTCATAGACTTATATATTGAGGGCTTTAAGAAAGTCGCTCAATATTTAGGTAAATTGAGCAGCACAAAGAAGAATAAGAAGCGAAAGAATGAAGAAACAGGTAAAGAAGGCCAGGCTAAGACTCTCAAGGAGAGTCAGACTCCCTCACTTGGAGACAATAGTAGAAATGTGGCTGAAGAAAATCTTTCAATTATACCCTTACATACTCAAGAAGTAGGACATTCTAGTGGACTTGCAACCCTAACAGTTGAAACCCCTTTAGTGGTAGTGGTTGTGGACTCAGTATCCTTAGCTGTGTTGGACTCTATTATACATCCCAAAGAAAAAGATCCTGATAAAGAAGTTGCCAAAACTTCTAAGAGTGGGCTAGATGGATACGTTGGAATTGCACACTATTTTAAATTTGGTGTGCAATTTACCCAATTGATCCTAGTTGAGCAATGCAACCTTGCACCAGATGGATATAAATACAGACCATTGTCAAATGTGTATGTGAAATACCTCTTGAAGCAATTTGCAAGGCACTCTAGGCCAGTCTCCAATGCAACAGACCTAATGCCGTATAACCCAATTACAAAAATGCCTTTACAAATAGCTGAAGTGCATGGAGACAAGCTAGCAACATACCACTACTGGATTCTATCTGGTCAACATTCCATCATAGCGGCTAGAGCTTTTTTGCATAACAACAACACTAAGTATGCTTCGAGAAAAGAGTTCTACAAGTTTATAACTGCAAGGATAGTGGTAGACGCTCCCAAAGAGGTTGCTGTTTGAATCTCAAACTGGAGAACATGGAGAGAATAACAGTAATGAAGCACCAGCCTTATGTGGAGGTCTTGAAGAATGGTCGTAGTCAATGGCTAGCATATTCTAAAGCAACAAAACCCAAGGTAGGAGTTCTTATCGGTCATCCGAGTCGAGCACCTTGGGATGTAAGTTCCACTTTCCTATGCTCGTTTTTGTTACAAATATGTATCAAAATAAAGTTAATTTCCTTTTCTTTATTTGAAGGTCTTTGTAAATGTGGCAAACATCACGTTCAACCATAAATCATTTGCCAACAGAGAAGCACACATGGTCATGTACAATGATGAAATCTACAATCAGTGGATAAACATCTTGGAGAAGCATCAAACATTAGCTGCTCGAGGGAGACAACCAAGGATAAGAACCTTCAGATGCCTAAATAGTTCAAAAGATAATGATGTCATTAAAGTAGACCAGGGTTTTTGAGCCTCAAATTTTGATGGCATTTAAAGAGCTAGATCCATCAAAAACAACAGTTACTTCATGGGATGAATGTAAGTATTATTATAACATTATGAATGAGATCTACAAATCTCTCTTCACGAGCTGTACGCAATGGCTAAATCTTGAAGGAGAAAGAGCCAATTCCTAAGATCACTAGGGAATATGTGCAGTGGATCATTGCACAAAAGAATGGCACTTAATTCATTTTACCATGGACAATCAAGTGTATTGGAAAGAATCTAGAATGCATTGAGTTTCTCTGCAGTGAGAGTAGCTCTACAATTTGCGTTGGTGTCCGTATCATAGATACAACACACAAAAGTCTTACATCTAGTGGTTGGAATGCAATCCAATTTGATAAAGCAAATGATGGAGTATGTGGGGTAGCACATCAACCATCAGAGTTTTTAATTGCCGGCTTAGTCAAGTATTAGCATGCTACTTTCCTACAGAAGGCAATTTTTGAAAAAGCTAAATGGTATGAAATGCATTTTCTACCTCTGAGTTCCTTAATGGGATCAGAGACTGTCCAAACATGTGCTCTTCAGGAAGTAATTTTTGGGCTTTTTACATTCTTCAGTCAAGGAGAGTAGGACACCAACTACTCTAGTGTTAAAGAGTCATTGTTGGATCCAATGCATACTCTTTGTATCAATGACGACGAGTATGATGTTGTGACCACGGCCAAAGATTTTTTTGTGCGTTGTGCAATCAAATGCATCTGTGTCAAAGAAGATGATCAAATAATAGACATCTTCTCATTAGGCTATAGGACTAAAGAGGCACTACAACAACAAACAAAGGTGATATCAGTTGTATGTACTAGTGATCAAATGGCGCAATTGGATGCTCTTTGCCATTCCATAGTGGAAGAAGACATTGATCTTAGAAGGTGGGCAGGTGTGGATACCATAGATAAAGTCAATGCCAAGAAGTTAGAGGAAGAAGAAATTGAAGAACCATTGGATGCAAGTGCTGATGCCATCGTAGAAATTCTACAGGAAACAGGTTAAGCTAGCCACCCATGATATTACATCACTGATAGTTTAGATTATTATTTTTATCATTTTATTTCATTTATCCCATCTAAAATCCACCCATGATGTTAAAAACATTGATAATTGGTTTGTTATTTTTCTATTTGAAAAAATGTGAACTTGTGAGTTTGAATCTTGTCACAATAAATGAATTAGACTTAAGTGTATACTATTATATGGACATGTTGTGGTAGATAGAATTATATATATATATATATATATATATATATATATATATATATATATATATATATATATATATATAGATATATATGGTCATAAGATATATTATGTAATACTTTAAAGTTAAGTGATCATATGAGGTTTGGGAAGAACACCCTATGACTTGAGGATCATAGAGTTATTTGTAGACATGGCACCCTATGGCCCTAATGCCATAGAATCCCCCAAAATAAAATGGGATACCCTACAACCTTACGGATGTAGGGTGATTACATAGAGTCTCTAAAAGGGTACATAAGCATTTGGGCTACTCCACAACCTTAGGGCCATAGAGTGTCAACATAGAACCCCCCAAAAGCATTTGGGCTACCCTACAACCTTACAGACATAGGGTGATTACATAGAGTCTCTAAATGGGCACATAAGCATTTGGGCTACTCTACAGCCTTAGGGCCATGTAGGGTGTGAGAATAAAATTTCTAGAAGGAAACATAAGCTATCCAAGAGCACTAAGGATACCCTAAGGCCTTAGGGCCATAGGGTGCTGACATAGAATCTCCACAGGGGCACTTAAACCACCCCATGGATGCAAATCACTTAGCTCTGTATGGACACATTTTATAAAATATCACATGACACCCTGTGGACTTTAGGCCATAGGTTGGTTATTCTAGGTCACCTAAAGACTCTTTAAGTGTCTCAAAAACATTTTTCTTTGGCCTTGCTATCTTGTTAAAGATCTCAGGTTCTTAGTGTGTGAATTCCAGAACAAACTTCTGGAAAAGTATATGGGAGAAGATATGTCAACTTATTGCCTTGGAATCATAGGGTTCATATACATTTGGGACATATATTTCTTAGCTTGTGATTAAGGTTTAATATTCCATTGAGAATGAAATAAGCTAGAAAAAACACAAACGTTTTAAGTCCTCAAAATTCCAAAATGAGAGTGTGAATAGTTTCTTTATTATCATTTTTGGTTGAGTGTAAGTTCTTCTACTGTGAGTTGATGGTGTAAGCGTTTGAAATAATTACCTTTGTATTAGAAATAACTAGATTAAACATATATTCAATATTTGTTGTAAATGCCAATTACTTGCTTAGATAGCGAACATCAAGTATCAAAGTGGTTTATGAAGCATTTGTCCTTTTAGATTATGTGAAGATCTAGTTTTTCAATTGCAACAACATTTTATTCAAAGATATAAAGTGCGAGTATTTTGATCTGAACTATGATTTTGTTTTTCTTCTAGGTGATACAGAGAATTGAAATGGCTATCTTGAATTTCTTTTAATAGAGGGAAACTAGGACTAGTACAATTTTTTATCTTGTCATGTAGAACTGGGAACATTGTATCAAGATTTCTTGCAAAGAAATGATTGTACAATGTAAGACAATTGTTTAAGTTTGTAAATTGGACTGTATATTTAGTGGTTAAATCAAAGACAACCAGATGCATTGAAGTGAAAATCTTAGAACTGTTAACAAACATTGTGGATGTGTTTGCACTTTCAAAAATTATCCTTAATTTGAATTTTCTGACCCTGAATTTTCTGACCCTTTCAATTCTTTCAAAACTTCCAATCTCCTATATTTTTGAAGATTTTGTCAAATAACCAAATTTACATACAAGGTAATTATTAGGAACATTGAACAAAGTAAATGTGTTATTGAATTTAACAATATAAGAAAATAAATATTTGTGGTCATGTGACTTTCAAATCAAGAAAACCATGAAATTGAAGACTTAGAAAACTATCTAGCATTTAAAATGAGCACCTACAAAGCTATTGTTGATTCTCTTTTCAATACTCCCATTTTCACTTTGAAAGTCATTGTTAGTATTATTTGTACTTTTCTCTTTCCATAAGGGCATAGGGTATTGTCAAATTCCAAATTCCTTTTGTAGTCTACACTTGCAAAGGACCCTATGGTCTTGAGGCCATAAGGGTGGCATAGTTTAGGCATCACATATTTTTAGCATATTTGGACGTATGGTGTGATGGTCCAAGTGACACTTAACACTGGGTTGGTAACCTAACAGGACATAAAAGTGTCCTTTCAGGGTTTTGAAAAAAAACTCCAAAACCATAGTAGATCCACTCATTTTGTAAAATACTTTCATGAGGTTATAGTTCAAGGCCTACTACACATGGAAAAAATAAGAAACTTGTAAAATTTCTCATCTTTTGGTCACACCAAGCCTCCAAAGTTGATAGACCAGTACATTTTCATCAAAACAGTCATTTCTTACGTTTTGTTGCATAAAAATAAGATTAGGGATTTTTGTAGGACTTGAGATAAATTCCCTAGTTAACTTCAATGGGTTGGTGATCAGAACATATGATTGCTTCTCACTCACTGTTTTTTGTTTTGCCGAAAGAAATAGGTACAAAAGGTTGAATTTTTACCATTCTGCAAACCTATCATCAAAGTTTCTATAGCCACGCTCAGTTCAAATAATATATGCATGTTTTATTACTTCCCTATTGTCCTTTAGGTTCATAAGGAGCCATGAAGCATGTAAAAAGAACAATAAATCTCTTACCAAGGGGAATCTTGGGGACAAAGATGAAGTACTAAATACAGCAAACATGAAAAAACTGGGTTCAACATTATGAGTTGTAGAATCCCATAGAAACTATTCAATATCTAGCCAAATTTGATCCTTATGACTAGATATGGTTACTACCTACAAAATGCATGTAGTTGTCACAAGAAACTAAAAATATTGAGAAAGCTATACTTGATATACTAGAATGTTTCGTTTTCTTCTATAATTGAAAAAATCAACCATTGTTGTCTACTATGCAAAATAGGGTATTAGGTGCCCCAAAACTCAAGGAATATTAGCTTTATGTTACAACATGCGACATAGAAAATCAAAATTGCATTTGGATATCATGAAAGCCACCCAAAAAATCATAGAACAGCTAAAATTGGCTAAAAAACAGGATTTGACAATTTTTGTAATTTGGTCATAAATAGAACTTTAACATTTATTTCTCCCTAGAAGCATCAGTACATGTTGAGGACTACTAAAGATAGTTCTCTAGCATTATAGACCTCACAAACATGAATTCTAGAGTGGTATAGTTGCAAAAAGCCAAAAATAGGACCCGTTTTTTCACATAGTTTAGGTTGTGAAATGTTGTGCAAGGACAAGGTTAAAGATGAAATTGATATTCCAAAAAAATGTCGAGTTTTTTTCAGCTCATGAGACAAATTTCTAGACAGATAGCACCTCAAAAGCCATTTTGAAACTCTTAACATAATTCAAGGAAAATGGTCACTTAACAGGACATAAAAGTGTCCCATTACCAACCTAGTGTTAAGAAGCCAAGATAAATAAGATCTATGTAACAGTACAGACTCTTATGTTAAAATCATACCATGCTATGGTCAAACCATACAAAGGGCACCCTGTTTTTCTTGGTCCATAGGGTCCCAATATAGAGACCCTATAGATACAGTTAGATCACCAATGATCTTGCAGCCATTGAGTACTCCTTGTTATAGTACATTAAGATGTTAAAGCATAGGGCAAATTTTTCCACCCTATGGCCATAAGTCCATAGGTTTGTCTAAATAACATAACGGGAACCCTTTGACACCACGATCTATGCTATGTTTAGGAAAAAGATCAAAGGGTTGTGACGAGATTACCAGAGATTGATTCCATTTGCTCTACAAGGTACTCCATATAGTCCCTATAGCCATAGGACTATAGGGTGGTACATATATAAATCATTCTACAATTCTAGGGCTATACTTCTCTCTCTTTTTATAGCCTATAAAAAATCCTTTTTTTATGGTCCTAATTCCATAAAAAGGCATATTTTTTGCTTTCATAGAGTCATAAAAATATCTACAAAGAGCATCCTATGGCCATTAGGCCATAGGCTAAAATTTGGGTTTCTCAACACCCTTGTATCAAAGCATACTTGTTGTGGTTATAAAACCATACAAAGGGCACCCTATTGCCCTCTACCACCCTATGGCCATAAGTCCATAGGGTTGTCTAACTAAAATAGAGGGAACCCTTTGGCACTAAGATCTATGTTATGTTGAGTAAAAAGATCAAGGGGTTGTGGTGAGATCACCAAAATTTATCCTATGCCTAAAGGCTATATATTTCTGCTAATTCTCTATAAGGTACCATATAGGTCCTATAGCCCTATGGCTATAGGGTGGTACATATATAAATCATTCTAAAATCTTAGGACTATAATTTCCTCTCCTTTCATACCTATAAGATATCCTTTTTGTATGGTCCTAGCACCATAGAAAGACATATTTCTTGCTTTCGTAGAGTCTTAAAGATACCTACAAAGAGAATCATTTGGCCCTTAGGTCATATGGTAAAATTTGGGTTTCTTCTATAAACCTATTATCAATACCCTTGTATTAAAAGATATAGAGTAAGCCTTATGCCCCTCGACCCTTAGGTTTCCAATATACCAATACATAAAAATAAGGCCACAATCCCTTAGGCTCAAAACAAAGCATGTAATGGTCATGAAAATCATATAGAGGGTATCCTATGGTTCCATGGCCAAAGTATTTCAATATAGATGCTCTACAAGTACACCTAGTCTACCCATTACCCTTGGGCCATTGGATACTCTTCAAATATATTACATTAACCTCTTAATAGGCACCTTGGCTACCCTATGGACTTAGGGAAATATAGAGTTTCTCAAGATCAACAAGAGGAGATTATGCGGCAAGTGCATGAGTTAGTTGAGAAGGGCATGGTTAGGCCTAACTCATCTCCATTTTGTTCTCCTGTGCTACTAGTGCAAAAGAAAGACGGCACATATCGTATGTGTGTCGACTATAGAGCACTAAATAGGATCACTATAAAAAATAGGTTTCCCATTCCACGGGTAGAAGACCTACTTCAAGGTCTACCTACTTCAGTAGGATTGACCTAAAAAGTGACTATCATCACATAAGGATAGTTGATCAAGACATAGTAAACACCACATTTTGCACTACGTTTGGTCTTTTCGAATACATTGTCATGCATTTTGGCTTGACCAATGCACCAGCCACATTCAACCGCTTGATGGAGAAGCTATTTAGGACTCACCAAATCTTTACTAGAGTGTTCTTTGATGATATCATCATCTACTCTAATTCATTAGATGAACACAAGCGACACCTCCAGGTAATATTTCAAGTTCTAAGAGAGAATAAAATTTCAATGTTAATCAAAAGAAAGTGAATTTTTCTTACAAGGGATTCAGTATTTAGGTCACATTATCTCTCAAGATGGCATCCAAATGGATCCATCAAAGTTAGAGGTAATAAAAGGATGGCCTAAACCAAAGAATATTCATGAGTTAAGAAGCTTTATAGGTATGTGTGCGAATACTATAGATGCTTCGTAGAAAAGTTCTCACTAATAGTAGGACCGTTACATGACCTAACAAAGAAAAATGTTAGGTACACATGGTCTGCCAAGGAGAACAATGCTTTCAAAAAGCTTAAAGAAAAGCTTATCTCTCAACCTGTGCTTACACTATCGGATCTCTCAAAGCCATTTGAGGTCCAATGTGATGCTTGTGGTGATTTCCTTGGAGCTATTTTGCTTCAAGAAGGGCTTGCCATAGGCTATTGAAGTCGAAGGCTCGACCTTGTTGAGCAAGCTCTAGGCATATATGAAAAGGAACTTCTCGCAATTCTACATGCCTTAGACTCATGGAAGCACTATTTATTGGGGACTCCTTTCATTCTGCGAGCGGATCACCAAAGTCTTAAGTACTTCATGACACAGACCAAGCTCTCCGACAAACAATGAGATGGGCAAATTTTCTCTCGCAATTTCATTTTCATATTGCTCACATTGCTGGCAAGCATAATCAAGTAGCTGATGCACTCTCAAGACGATCGAGAGTGAATGCGGTTTCCATAGCAACTCACAATGGTCTATCTTCTATGATAGATGACTATGCTATTTATTCCAATTTTAGAGATGTGATTTCAGCCCTTGCACTAGGGAAGAAAGAGGAACCATTTACTGTACAAGATGGTTATCTTCTCTATGGCAATAGACTATGTGTTACTAGCCACTACGTGAGAAAGTAATGTATGAATCTCATGCTCCTCCTTATGCAGGGCATAGAGGGGGTCAGTCTACCCTAAAGGGGATTGAAACATATTTCTATTGGACTACCATGAAAGCAAACATACAAGAGTATGTTTCTAAATGTGTGGTATGCCAAAAGAACAAGTTTGATAGAGGGAAGCAACTTGGATTGCTTCAACCTTTTCCAATCCCTAACTCACCATGGGAGAGCATATCCATGGATTTTATCTTTGGATTGCCTAAGTCTATCCATGGGAATACGGGAATATGGAAGATAGTAGATAGGTTCAGTAAACAAGCTCATTTTATACCTGTCAAAAAGACTATCAAAGCCCATCAAATGACAACCCTCTTCATTCATCAAATCTTCAAGTACCATGGCTTGCCAATGTTCACAGTATCGGATAGAGATCCTAGAATGACCAGTAATTTCTGGAAGGGTCTCTTTGAGAATTTAGGAACAAGGCTAAACTTCTCTTCGGCCTATCACCCGCAAACGGATGGCCAAAGTGAAATAGCTAACCTAACAATTTTCGATCTACTAAAAGCCTATGTAACGGAAGTAGATCAAAGATCCCAATGGGAGAAGTACTTACCCTTAGTGGAGTATGCCTACAATAACACTGTACATACTTCCATGGGAAAAGCACCTTTTGAGGTAATTGAGGGAAGATCAAAAAGTCCCTTGCTACTTAAGGTACACGGGAAGATCTTTGCTGCAGATGAGTATAGCCGAGACCTATAAGAATTTTTCCAAAAGATTAAGGATGCTATCTCTATCTCACAGCAAAGGCAAAAGGTTGTTGTTCACAAGCACAGAAGAGCCCAAGCCTTTAAATAAAATGATTGGGTGTTACTCAAATTTCCCAAGGCTCAATTAAGGCACACGACGGGCAAGAATCCTACCGAACACCAAAAGTACTATGCTAAGTTAGCAAAAAGGTACTATGGTCCCTTCCAGATTATTAGGCCAATCAATGAGATGGCCTATCAACTCAAATTGCCCAACCATTGGCTCATAAACAATGCTTTCCATGTGATCCTATTAAAGCCTTACAGAGGAGAGCCACCTCAAGAACCAGCTATTGAAGACCCATTGGAGATTGAGGACCAAGAAGAGGTGTTGCAGCCTGAGTCCATTCTCCGACATGAAGACAAGGTACTAAGAGGCGGTAAGACTATCTGACGATATCTTATTAAGTTTAAGAATTATCCTTTTGAAGATGCTAGATGGATGCAAGGCATACAATTAAAGGATAACCTAAACCTTGTCAATGCTTATAATGCTTCCCAAGAGTAAGAAAATGTACAAATGTTAAAAATGAACAAAATTTTTGTCTTATAAAACTCTCTTTTTCTTTATTGTGCACAAAAATGAAGTAGTATGCATGCTTAGATCAAGTTTGCGGAGACGACGTCTCCCGAACACTAAGTAGAGCTTGTCACTCTACTATGAAAGATGATAGTACTAATGTTCATATATGCTTGTGGCAGCCTCAGGCTCTCAAGCGCCAAATGTACTAGTCATCCATTGTGGAAAGATGTCGTAGGGTAACATCGGGATCCTTTACCCGCTAGGAAAAAGGACTAATGAATATGCTTTATCTTCTCTACCCCATATTCGAGGAAGACTATGATTTCAAGAGAGAGGTAATGTCATAATAATCAATATCTAATTCTCATAAATGATTCTCTCATGTTAAAATGATCATTTAATATGGAGAAGTACCAGGGGAGAAAAAGCTAGAATATTGGTTAAGCTAGCAGACCGAGCCATAGTAGGGATCCGAAGGAGGGAAAATAGGGATCCAAAGGGGGGGACATCTGCAAAAGAGCAATGTGCAACAATGGGTTTAAAAGACCCTAAGGTTCAGCCCATTAAGACTTCCAAAATGCTAAGGTTCCAAAATTCAAAGGTTGTGTCCAAAGGCCAAACACTAGGGAAATTGGATGCTCAGTATGTGTCACAAAAAGTCTTTGTCAATCCCTACATAGGAGGGAGCGAACCTTGCAAGCAGGGGATGAGAGAGAAACTCACACACACATACACAAGCTCCCTTTACACAAAGGGAATAAGGACATATGTTAGCTCCCTAGCCCAGATGCCCACAAGGTGTACCCAATTCCTATTGGATGGCCTTGGAGGTGGACCAATGAGAATAAGGCTAGAGTAAATCTACTTTAATTAATTTAAAAACACTTAATAAAAGAACCAATAAGAATTAAGCTCTCTAGAAGACTATTGGATAGTCTGCCAAGGGGACCAATGAGCATTCAGCAGCCCAATGGCTTGCCTGATTCTTATTGGCCAGGAAGAAAAGGGGTCCAATGAGAGTTTAGTTGAATTAAATAATTACCTAAAGCTCTCACAAAAGGGGAAAGGGGGACACATGTTAGAAGGCTATCACTTATTCTACTTAATTACCATTGGCTAAGCCTGGGGAGGTCCAATAGTATGCTAGTAAGAGCAAATAGCAAGATTGGTCGACCAAGAGAGAGAGGGGGATGATTTTTAAAAGGCATTATCACCTACACTCTCACACTAGCTCATGTGTGGAGTAAGAAGACTCTCTCTCCTTATCAAGCTTTAATGGAAAGCTTATCACCTACTCCAAGCTTGTGAGAAGGGAGGCCTACACCAACAACTCTTGGCTTTGTGATGCAAATCCAACCAAGAGCCAAGCTTCAATGCATGCTCTTCTCCGCTACCATGCTAATTACTAAGCTAAGATATGAGTGATTATGTGAGGAGATATGCATCTTTCTTGTAAGAATACTCCTTCTTCCTCTCAATCTACTCTCATACCCTGCTAGCTCTCACCATCTTTGAAGGTGTGTGAGGTCTTGGGTCTGAGACCGTGAGGGAATTGATGTTGTGTTTGGTAAGTGTTTTGCTTAGTGCATGAAGGTTCCATCTTCATTGCACTAGCTAGTATTGAAGGAACAAAAGAAATTGTATTGTAAAATGTATCTTTTGATGGGAGAAACCATAATACAAAGCCTTTTGAAGGGGGGACCAGCTCCATGCAAATTCAATCCTCAACTGTTGTCAATTGCTTAATTTCTCTCTCTTTTGAAGTATTGTTCATGCTATCTAACTAGGTGTTATGCTTTTTGGTGCTTTCTCCACCCAAGACTCTTGTTAATCTCATTAGGAATCTATTCTAATGAAATTCTCACTATGTTCATGCTATTTTCCGTTACACACAAGTTACTAGGCCATTAAATGTTACACTTACAATTTTGATAATTCTTTTAATAATCTTCAGCCGATATTGAAGCTTATGCTTTAATTCTTTATATTATTAGTCTTGTTTGCAAATGTCAACGGTTATGATTTTGGTGGTTTATCAAAGAGTTATATTTTGATTATTTATTTTCTCTTTTGATTATAGATATCAAAGATTTATAATTTTAATGATTTTCTTAGTCTTGATAACTCATGTAGTCTTGATGGTTTATCAAAGAGTTATATCTTGATTATTTATTTTCTCTTTTGATTATAGATATCAAAGATTTATAATTTTAATGATTTTCTTATTCTTGATAACTCATGTCCAATCATTATGATTTATTAATTTGTATCAATTCTTTATATATGGATATTGAAGATTTGTAGTTTTATTCATGAGTGATAAGACCATATTTATGATCACTTATTATTGAGTTTGTGATTATAGAGTTATTTGATGATCTCATGACATGATTTCATGATGTTTACAAGCCATTTGTTTGGAACGCTTGTTATTGAGATGGTTATTTCTTTATAGTGTTGTTTCATGATGTCATCATACATTTTTATGGTGATTACAAATCTTTTGTATTGGTCATTTTTCATTGAGGTGATCATTTTTTCATGAAGTTATTTCATGATACCATGATGCGTTTTTATGATTAGAAGTCATTCGTACTGATTATTCAATATTGAGATGGTTAATTATCATTTCATGAATTTGTTTCATGATGACATGATGCATTTTTTATGTGATTAGAAGTCATTTGTATGTGATTTATTTTATTGAGATGGTTATTCTTCCATGGAGTTGTTCTATGAAACCATAAAATATTTTCTATGATTGAAAGTTATTTATACTAATCATTCATTTTATTGATATTGTTATTATGCCATGGATTTGTTCCATGATTCCATGATGCGTTTCTCTGATGATTAGAAGTTTCACCCTCATAATTGGTATTCATGGTGCTATGGTTGTTATAGTCTTATTGTGCCCTTGTAATCATTGGTGCTATGATTGTTATCGTCTTATTGCACTGCCATCATCATTGGAGCTACGGTTGTTATCGTCTTATTGCACCCTCATCATCATTGATGCTATGGTATTTCATCTTATTGCACCCTGGTCATCATTACTGTTATGGTTGTCTTGACTTTATGGCATCATCTTTGTCATTGGTGTTATGGTTGTTATCATCTTTTTTCACCCTCATTTTCATTGGCACTATGGTTGTTATCGTCTTATTTCACCCTTATCAGCATTGGTTCTATGCTTGTTATCATCTTATTGCACCCTCATCGTCATTGGTATTATGGTTGTTTTTGTCCTCGTGATTGATGCTATGGTTATGATTGTCTTACTGAAGATGTTGAGAAGACATAGAAAGTGAAGAACAAAGAGACAATACAAAGAGAGTGCAACCCCAAAGTGTGTAGAATACGCACATAAGATGGTATATATATAGAGGGGACCCAAAGCCATATTTAGAGTAGATTCACACAAACAAGGGTCCCTAACTGTGGATGAAAAAACCCTTGGAGGCTCAAGGAAAAAATCCACAGCCCTATATATACCCATCGTTATTTAATATGTTATTCAATTTACAAAATTGGTATATAAGGAGCATGTTGCATACAACGATAGCCTCAAAGTCTCAATAAAATGATCCTCTGAGATACTTCACTGTGTCTTTAATGTATAATCTGTCAAGAATCAATATCAAAAAATCAATATCACTTTGTCTTTGAGCTATGTATAATATGTCAATATCACAAAATCAATATCACTTTGTCTTTGAGCTATGTATAATATGTCAATATCACAAAATAAATATCACTTTCTCTTTGAGTTATGTATAATCTATCAATAAGGATTAAACCCATGTATATATTATAAATCTTCTTAGAAATATCATGTAATATATGCACATATATACAAAGCCAGTACTCACCTTTTATCATGGGGATCTCTTATTTATATGGAGTCTATTCAATGTAACTTTTGTCAATCATAAATGAATCACCATGGAATGGAATCACACAGGCAATCTATGAAGAAACAAACATACCAAGCATAGAAAAATATGATAAAACAAGATAATATACCAATATCATGACATCATGAAACAATTATCTCAATCTTTACAAATCAACATGAGAGAATATCATGGCATAGTAAAACAAAGCCATAAAAAATAACAATAATTTTAATCATAACAAACTACCATGGAAAAGAATAATGGCATCACTCTTTCAATCATAATAAATATACATCATGAAACAGTGTCAGGACATCATGCAACAAGTATCTAAATCATTGTGAGTCAATGTGAAATAGTATCATGGCATAATAAAAAACCTCTATAGTGAAGGAGTACGAGCAGAAGTGCGACGCGAGAGAGAGTGCGAGAAGAAGAGCACGACGATATGGTGAACTCGCTCTACTGTAATGTGTAGAGCATAGTGAGTTCTTATTAGGTTTTTACAAAAGAATATGTGTACATACCTGGCGGCCCGCCCACTTACCTGGGCGACCACATTGGGCTTTATACCCCAACAACCTCCCACTTAAAGTCCAATGTGGTACTTTAAGTGTGAGAGAAGCTACTATACAAGCTAATATACAAGAGATGTAGAGAAGTGATGTACCACCCTACACCTAACTGCTTGCGAAAATGCGCAAAGCTCTCTGAGGGAAGTCCTTTTTTGTAAGTAGATCAGCAGGATTTTCTGTGGTGTGAACTTTGACAAGCTGAAGTTGCTTATCCTCGAGCATTTCCGTGATGAAATGATACTTCACATCCACATGCTTTGTCTTTGAGTGATAAACTGGATTGCGAGCCAATTGTATAGCACTTTGACTATCACAATATAACACAGGCATCTCTTCTTTGATTCCCAAATCTGTTACTAGTCGATTAAGCCAAATTGATTCTTTGCATGCCTCTGATGCTGCAACATATTCAGCCTCTGTAGTAGACTGAGTAACACAATCATGTAATCTAGAACGCCATGATACTGCTCCACCAGCCAATGTAAAGACATACCCTGACGTAGACCTTCGTTTGTCTAAGTCACCTGCATAATCTGAGTCTGTAAAACCCTTTACACTTAGCTCCTGACTCCCATAGCATATACGCATACTCTTTGTAGCTTTCAGGTATCTCAATATTCCTTTCACTGCCTCCCAATGTTTCTTGCCTGGGTTTGACATGTATCGACTTACTACTCCCACTGCAAATGCAATGTCTGGGCGAGTAGCAATCATTGCATACATCAAACTACCCACTCCAGATGCATATGGAATCTTATCCATTTCAGCCTGTTCTTCCTCAGACACAAGACAATCTTGTTTGCTAAGTTTCACATATGGTGGCAATGGAACACTCAATGCCTTTCCCTTCTCCATATTGAAACGTTGCAAAACCTTGTCAATATACTCTGTTTGAGATAACCAAATCAACTTCTTTGATCTGTCTCTCTCAATGCGCATACCAAGTATATGACTTGCCTCACCCATGTCTTTCATGTCAAACGATTTTGCCATCTTTGACTTCAAAGCTGAAATTTCTTCCAAGTGCTTGCCAGCAATCAACATGTCATCCACATACAAAATAAGGATCATCAGCCAACTGCCATCCTTAGCCTTCTTTGTATATAGACAGTGATCGAACTCACTACGTTTGTAGCCTTGAGAAAGCATAAACTTGTGGAATTTATGGTACCATGCCCTCGGTGATTGTTTTAAGCCATAAAGACTCTTTAACAACTGGCATACCCAATCTTCCCTACCTTTCTCAACAAACCCTTCTGGCTGCTGCATGTAAATTTCCACATCTAAATCACCATGCAAGAACGCTGTCTTGACATCCATTTGGTGCAAAACCAAATCTAATATGGCAACCAATGCAAGAAAGCATCTCAATGTAGTCATCTTGACCACCGGAGAGAAGACTTCATCAAAGTCAATGCCTTGCTCTTGCTTAAAGCCCTTGGCAACAAGCCTTGCTTTGTACTTTCGCTGACTATCATGAGCGGTGATCTTATACCTGTAAACCCATTTACAAGGTAGAGACTTTTTGCCTCGTGGTAATTTAACTAGCTTCCATGTCTGGTTTTTATGCAGAGCTGTCATCTCTGACTGCATGGCCAATTGCCAATTCCCGGAGTCCTTCATTTGCACTGCTTCCTTGTAACATGAAGGCTCATTGCAATCAGTCAGCATGACATAGTTCATAGATGGAACAAACCTATCAGGAGGTCGCGTGACACGTCCAGATCTACGCACAATAGGTGGCTCAGGCTCAGCCACAACCTATGGTTCCACTCTATCCTGTCCTTGCTCCTCTTGAGCCCTGACATTTTGTCTTGCACGTGCAGGTCCATCTTCTTGGAAGACAACTCTTCTAATCTCCTCAACCCTCTCTAGTTTAGAATGATATTTGGATTCATTAAAGTGAACATCATTGCTGCGGACAACCTTTCTGGATTCGGGATCCCAAAGTCTGTACCCCATCTCACCAGAATTACCATAGCCTAGAAAGATGCACTTTCTACTCTTTGGCTCAAGTTTGTTCCTAAATTCCTTTAGAACGTGAGTATATGCCTCACAGCCAAAGACTCTGAGATGCTTGTATGAGGGCACCTTGCCTGACCATACCATCTCTGGAACTGAATCCTTCTGCAAAACCTTGCCAGGAGATCTATTTACAAGATGAACAATTGTTGATACAGCTTCAGCCCAAAACCCATTTGGCAGCTGTGCATTAGACAACATACTTCTGACCTTTTCTTGTATGGTCCTATTCATCCTCTCAGCAACACCATTTTGAGGAGGATTGTAAGGAGCAGTAAGTTCATGTTTTATACCTTTTGACTCACAAAAGTCCTGAAAGGCCTTTGAAACATACTCTCCACCATTGTCAATGCGTAAGCATTTAAGCTTCTTGCCACTCTGATTCTCCACAAGTGTCACAAACGTTTTGAAAACACTAAACGCTTCATCCTTGTGCTTGAGAAAGTAAACCCATACTTTCCTCGAGTAATCATCTATAAATGTCATAAAGTAAGAAGCTCCCCCTAGAGATAGGTTAGGCATAGGTCCACACAAATCACTATGAACAAGTGCCAACTGTGTATCTCTTCTACTGCTTCTATGCTTATGTGTCTGCTGTGTTTGCTTACCTTACCATACAGACAATGTTCACAGAATTCAAAATCATTAAATGAAAATCCAGGCAAATAACCAGAACGAGACAAGATTTCCATTCCCTTCTTGGACATATGTCCTAACCGGCTATGCCACAAAGAAACGTTCGGCTGCTCGGTTACATTGATTACATTTTTAGAGACATTTGATACATAAATCATGTAAAGTCCTCCAGACTTTACTCCATGTGCTACTGTCATAGAACCCTTGGATATCTTCCACATGTTCTGTCCAAAAGTGGTGACGTAGCCAGCATCATCAAGTAAACCTGTGCTGATCAAGCTCTTTGTAATTATGGGAACATGTCTCACATTCTTCAGCGTGAAAGAAGAGCCATTCTGAAACTTCAATTGAACATCTCCAACACCTAAGATCTCACATGTCTGCCCATTGCCTAGCCGAACATGATCTTTAGTGGTCACATAAGAGGTAAACCACTCCTTGTTTGGAGACACATGAAGTGATGCCCCTGAGTCTATAATCCAGTCACTCAGTGCATTTCCATCAGATGCTGTAAGAAGAGATGAGTCCATTGTATTCTTCAAGAAGTAGATGTCTCCTGACACTAGACTGTCATCCTCTGCAATAGTGTTTGTCACATTTATTTCTTGAATCTTCACTGAGGACTTGTTCTTCTCACTATGGTCTTCAACTTTCTCTTTGCCTTTTTCTGCTTTCCATTCTCTACAGTCTCTTTTCATGTGACCCTTCTTGCCACAATGGTAGCATTCTATGTCACTCTTGCCTTTAGCACTGCGGGACTTTCTACGAGACGGATTCCTCTTTCCACCTTTGTACTTTTCTTTGGTCCTTCCCCTGACAACTAAGGCTGTTCCTTTGCCTTTTTCCATTGTCTTTCTATTGGTTTCTTCAGTAAGCAGACTTCCTTCTACACCTGCTATGTTCAAACCATCTGGAGGTGCAGAATTACTCAAAGCTCTGCGAAAAGTGTCCCAACTTTTCGGCAATGTGATCAACAGGAACATAGCTCTAACAGGTTAATCAAACTTGACACCTTGAGCTGACAACTGACTATAGATTGTGTTGAATTCATTCCCCTATAAACTAACCTCTGAACCAATATCAACCTGTCAAATGAACCAAAAAAGCTTCAGATTTTGCATAAATTTTGGCAGAGTCTCCTTTGTAAAATGGCTCTGGTGTACTAAAAAAACAGCTCAAAAACAACTCAAAAACACTGTCTCTCTGACACTGTAAGCTGCGGGTAAACCTGTCCTACACCTGTACTGTCTCTGACTGTCCTGTCACCGTCCTGTAAGCATAGACTGCGACAATGCCTCAACGGCAGTAAAGCAAAGATGCAATCCCAACTGTCTAACTCACAGTCAATACATCCTAGCTGCCTATCTAAGGGTGCTCGAGGGATCGCTCCAAGACCTGTATCACCGAAAGGATCTCAACATTCGAGAATCCCCCAGCTCAATAAAACCTCACTCGACCCTCAACAAAGGCTGCAGTAGATCTGATAGTACATAGACTTCCCACAAAGTCATACATCCACAAATTTCCCACTGTATGCTGTAACCGCTGCGGCGGTTGTTTGCTGCGTGACTCACAGCCAGCAAACCCTCAACATACATACATCATCTCTGACAATACATCCCATGTGGAAGTAACTGCAATGTCAGGATGAAATCTGGAATATCAAGCAGCAAACACAAGCTACTTGATGAACTAGTGGATGTCGCCTACAGACTATGTGTAGATGCGCCCGTGTCGTATGTGACACGCCTCCAAGAATTGTGAGCCATCCTTCGATGTGTAGACAACCACAAATCAACACTCTGGGAGTGTCGATATCCTTAGCACCTGCAGTCGTAGGCCGAAAACCCCAAATTTGCAGAGTCGGATCTGTACCCGCCAAGACCACGTAGTCGAAAATTACCTGCGCAGACCTTTGTCGAAGCTGAATGAGATTTGGGGCCGTGTCTTCGCCTGTCAAATTTCACTCCAATCTGAGCTGGTGACTCTAGCCTCCTGCAGTGCTGCCCCGAGCCTCGATCTGAGCTCTGATACCAGTTGAAGGAGTACGAGCGGAAGTGCGACGCGAGAGAGAGTGCGAGAAGAAGAGCACGACGATATGGTGAACTCGCTCTACTGTAATGTGTAGACAATAGTGAGTTCTTATTAGGTTTTTACAAAAGAATATGTGTACATACCTGGCGGCCCGCCCACTTACCTGGGCGACCACATTGGGCTTTATACCCCAACATATAGAGCAATGATTCTTTCAATCATAAAAAAACATCATCATGGATTAACACCATGGCATAGCACCATGGTACAAGAATCATTGAAATTATAAGAAACCATTACAAAATAATTATATGAAATAAAAACTATCTATATCATAAAAAATCATTATTGAAGAACTTCATGGCATTATAACATAAACCTACAGTATAATAAAATAACAAAATATCATGAAACAATATCATGACATCATAAAACTATCATCTTAATCATTACAAACACTATGAAAATCTCCAAGTGTTTACCGTGCTGTTTTACCGCGTTTTGTAGAGAGAAGGTGCAAAGTCAAGTAGAGAAACAAGAGAGAGGAGGACGGGTTTTTTTTTTGTGTTTAAGATATTTCCACGTATATTAGCACTATTATTATCGCATACATTACCACTGTTATTACCGTGTACATTACCGCTGTTGTATCCAACAGCCAGATTTAGCGCCTAAAGTTTCAAATTCTGGCTTAACCCTATTGAGCTTACATGTGAAGCTACTCAATATATGGCTTCTCTATATATGGCACCAACATGGTATCAGAGCTAGACGATTTTGCTCTCTCTCTCTCTCTCTCTCTCTCTCTCTCTCTCTCTCTCTCTCTCTCTCTCTCTCAACATGGTATCAGAGCAGGACGATTTTGTTTTTAATTTTTCTACTGATTGAAAATGATTTTGCAAAAACTCCCCATGAAAGGCACCACAATCGATGTGGTATACAACTTTGCAGAAGAAAGTTTTTTCAAATTTTGCATCGATTTTGAGTTATCGTTTGCGGACTTCGTACATGCCGGAAAAGCAACTTAGCTTTTTGTTTTTGATTTTTCTCATTATTGAAAACGATTTTGCAAAAGCTACCCGTTAAAGGCACCGAAATCGATGTGGTCTAAAACTTTGCAATATAATTTTTTTTCAAATTTTGCACTGATTTTGAGTTATCGTTGGTGGACTGCGTACATGTCTGACGTTTTTTGTTTTTGATTTTTCTCCTAATTGAGAACGATTTTGCAAAAGTAGCCCGTGGAAGCATTAGAATCGATGTGGTCTATAACTTTGCAGAAGAAAGTTTTTTCAAATTCACTGATTTGAGTTATCGTTTGCAGACTGCGTACATGCTTGAAAAGAAACTTTTGTTTTTGGTTTTTTGATTTTTTTGCTAATAAAAATGATTTTGCAAAATCTATTCGCTTGAGCCATTGGAATCGATGTGGTGTACAACTTTGCAGAAGAAAATTTCTCTAAATTCCGCATCGATTTTGGGTTATCGTTCTCGTACTGCAAATATGTTTGAAAAGAAAATTTTACTTTTTGCTTTTGATTTTTCTCATAATTGAAAACTTCTCAATTATATTTTCTATTCATCAATCACATATTTGTTACTGACGTAACTTTGCTGCAGAAGCCAGTTACATATCGTTCCGATTCAGTCGAGCCGTTGATGATCGTTCAAATTTCTATCGAGCTACTATTGGTACATGATCTTTTGTTATATGATATACTCATTCATTGATTCTCGTATAATTATTCTTCTAAATATATAGTTTACATTGTTTTATTGATAATCTCTCGTTGATACCATAGTGATTTTGATGGTACCATGATGATGGTTTGTTAGTACTTTGGTCATGGTGATTTTCGTTGATACCATGATGATATTTCGTTGATACCATGGTTATTCTCGATGATGCCATGATAATATTTCGTTGATTCCATGGTTATTCTCGGTGATACCATGATGTTGTTTCGTTGATACCATGGTTATTTTCGGTGATACCATGATGTTGTTTCGTTGATACCATGGTTATTCTCGGTGATACCATGATGTTGTTTCGTTGTTACAATGATTATTCTCAGCGATATCATGATGTTGTTTTGTTGATACCATGGTTATTCTTGGTGATACCATGATGTTGTTTCGTTGATACCATGGTTATTCTCGGTGATACCATGATGTTGTTTCGTTGGTACAATGATTACTCTTAGTGATATCATGATGTTGTTTCGTTGATACCATGGTTATTCTCGGTGATACCATGACGTTGTTTCGTTGATACAATGATTATTCTATGATGCTTTTCGTTGATACCATGATGATTTATTCATTTTTATTGATACAATGATGATATTTTGTTAATACTTTGATGATACTCATTGATATCACTACGTTGATAAATGTCGTTTTATGTAGTATATACACATGTCATTTGCATCACGTAATCACACATCTTGTACTTTTACGTTCATACTTATATGTTGTCGTGCGTATATATGTCGTCAAAAGAGTGGCATCGCGAACCATCTCTTATGACATTGTGAATGTAATTATTTCACTAACGATGCTAATAATTTTCATGTCTATGTTTTTTGAGTCTATGATCTATGCAAGATTGATCAAAGAATCGATTTCATGAAGACAAACTTGGTGAAAATAAAAGATTTATGAAGACACGTTTGGTGATGCCATATTGATGACAAGCTACACAACAAATTCATGGATACACTTTTGATTACGAGCTAATCGATAGCCTTTACAACTCTTTATTGAACCTTTGTATTCATTATTGTATTTAATAGGATAGGAGTAATGTAACTCCTCATAAAACATTCATTGTAAAAGGAGTGATGTAGCTCCTCATAAAATATTCATTGTAAAAGGAGTGATGGAGCTCCTCATGAATATTTGTACATTCAATGATTTTTATAATACAATAGTGGGTGTATATAGAGCTGCTGGATTTTCCCTTAATCCCCCAAGGGTTTTTTCATCCACAGTTAGGGACCCTTATTTGAGCGGGGGTGTTGAGCTTATATGTGAAGCTACTCAATACATGGCTTCTCTATATATGGCACCTAGGTCCCCTCTATATATACATCATCTCATGTGTATATTCTACACACTTTAGGGTTCTATATCTGTGCTCTCTCTCTCTCTCTCTCTCTCTCTCTCTCTCTCTCTCTCTCTCTCAACAAACCCTTCCCCACCCCTCCTCCCTTTCAAATTTTTGTGTTTCCCTCCTCTCAATAAAAATTAAAGAATACTGTATAAAATTTTCAAATTTAAAAAAGAAGAGAAAGAGAGAGAGAGAGAGAGAGAGAGAGAGAGAGAGAGAGAGAGAGAGAGAGAGAGAGAGGAGGAGGGGGATATAAGATTACACTTGGTTACAACTAAAATAATCATTGTCAATTGATTAACATAGCTAAGCATATTCTCAAATCTAAAGAATTGAAGAGGGGGGAGAGAGATGAATGGATTACACAACCAAAAAAATTCATAATTGCAAAATGTTTATGAATCATCTTCCAAAAGATCTCTACATGAGGCATCATCCAATTCTAAGCCCATGGATCCTAAGTCAATAAAGAGAGAAACGGAATTGTCGTTTGTGGATGCATTGCCTTCATCATCTTCGAGTTTGTCATCCTCCATCTCATCATCTTCATCATCATGACAATCGTCCTTGCTAAGACTTGCTTCCGCCACCGGACTTGCTTGATCGACCTCCCTCTCCTCTCTTTCCACCTCATCCAAAGTCGGAGGTGGAAGAGGGTTGAAGATAGTCTCCACTTCATTAGTGGAAAAAATGGTTCTCCCTGAGGTGTTACGGGAATCACAAACCAAAGTTTTGGTTGGTGGATTGTCGGGATATAGATGACCTATAAAATAGAAGTTCAAAGTGAGTAACATTGGTATAACTAACGCTACAAGAAAATAAGAATAAAAAAGATACATGTCACTCACCTGCTCCCAATTGTGTGGTAAAACTAAATTGTCATACCTCCTTGTGTGATGCACACTAGAGTCCACCATGTAGAGGCCATTCTCATGTCATCTAGACACATTTGCAAACCACTTGCACTCAAAGATGAAGGTATGAAAGGTTCTCAAATTAACCTTTAATATCCTTTCACTAGTTCTGTAGTACTTGGCTTCATCACCGTCTGTGTCAAAGTTGCCCATGATGGCACAACCCATGGTGGTTCTACGCTCTTCAATGTGGCGGTACGAAAGTGCCGACACTTTGACCACATAGAGTTAAAAGAAAGACACTACAGAATAGAAATTTCTATTAATTTATCAAGTACAAATTAAAGATAATTTCAAGAAATAACATTACAATATTGTTTAGGTATATGAGTACTCTACCTTTGGTACGTAGCCTCGTACATACTCCCATTATTTGCTGGTGATGTCTTCTCCACGTGCTTTTGCCTCGGTCATTCTCTCATTAATCCACTCCGCACTAATGAGATCTTGGAAACATGCAAGGTGTCTAGGCACTCGAGGTGCCTTCCTTCCTCCATGTGCTTGTTTCCATGCTTCCCTCTCTTGCAACGCTTTGTCTTTGCCACTGTTCACAAGTCCACCCACTTGGTCATAATCTTTGCATTGAGAATACAAAAGTTATTGACCACTCGGGATAGGTTCATATCCATGTTAAGTAGTTTCCCCTTTCCACTTGGCAAGTGTGAAGTCATCCTTGCATCTTCCTCGTCTGACCACATGCGAGGAACTGAAGGATCAACTTGTGCCAAATACTCTGATATGTAAACAAATGCCTCTTGAATGATTCACCCTTCGGCCATACATGCCTCTGGTTGTGACCGTAGTCGCATAAAATCTTTGAGAGTCTTTAAAAAACTCTCTAAGAAGAACATCCATCGTGCATGCACTACTCCACATATAGCGATCTCCTCCACCACGTGAACCAAGTGGTGAATTTGACTAAGCCGGACTGATCGAGGAAATGCATCTTCAATGGCACACACAGTTTCAGTTGCAAGTGTTTGAGCAGCAGGGATAACATCTATTTCAATTTCCTTGGAGCTCACAAATCTGCAAGAAAACACACAAGTATACAATAAGTGCTAGTTGAAATTATCGTGTACATAAAAAATGGATAGTTGAGTGGAGTTTTGTGGTGTACCTTACTAGCTCTCCTAGTTTCAAAATAGCGTCCCTGACTTTCTTGTCCCAACATATACACATACTGATTGGAAGAATGAACTACAACGTAAATCAGGGAAAGGGAAAGTGAATGATAGCCATACACACAAACTATAGATAGAATAGGGAGTATGAAGATTACCTGAAGCATCTTGTGCCAATCATGGGACTTCAACCCATACAATTGAACGCTTCCACCCTTCTTCGCTTTTGTGAAAGCTCCCTTTAGCAACCTCATGTATCATGTTGGTGTACGAATAGAGACAATGGTACCCTTGACCTTGTCTAATTCTTCTTTGGCTAGTATCCATGGTGCTTTATGAAGCACAATCTTTCCATTTGGGGCATGACGTGGAGTAGCAGAGGTAGGGAGACATTTTAAAAGCCTTAAATCCTCCCTCGCACCCAAAGAGTCCTTCTTGCCAATAATGTGGTCCCATAGTGTTTCGGCTACATTCTTGAATATGTGAATGGGATCCAAGAGGTGCTGTATTTTTAAGTCCTTCCAATATGGAAGCCTTAAAATATGGAATACCTTGACATACCTTTTGGTGGAGGACACGGAGCCGGATTGTTGTTGTGGTGTTGCCTAATCTTCCCATTTGTTGCCTAATCTTCCCATTTGTTGGATCCTTGTGCTTGTTATGCCCTTGGGGTAAGAAACGATGGTTGTTTGCATAGATTACCTTGCGCAAGGAATCGGGCCTCTCCATCACCAACGATGGCCCGTAGGTAGGACATGCATTGTGCCCCAATGTGGACAACCTTGCATACATATCATATGATTAGAGAGATGAGTGAACTAAAGTGAACTAAAGGGAGAGAGGGAAAGAGGGAGAGAGAGATAGAGTAAAGGGGGTTACCAGAAATATCTCCAAGCCCAATATATTCGTGCATAGTCTACATAAGGATTCCACTCACAATGGCCTCTCTCCCCCCCCTTTTCAAGTGAGACATCAACAACAAAAATGCCTCTGGGTGAAAGCATGTTAACCTGTCGCGCTTTTTGTGCTAGTTAGCAGTTTCAAGTTAGCACATCTTCAAAAAGTTGGGCGTCCGGTAAATTTTTTTACAAATAATATCAAAATTTGTCAGAGGTTGTACATTTGGATTCCTTGTTTCAAGTGCTTTCTATTGATATATCATATGTCATAGATCTTGGAGATGTAGCTCAAGTTATTGTACTAGTTAGCATATGTCAAAATTGTGCTAGTTAGCATTGTCCGGGACATGAAAAAGCATGACAGGTTAACATGCTTTCACCCCTCTCCATAACTCCTCCAACTCCTCGATGAGGGGCTCGAGGTAAATGTCAATATTTGACACTTTGTACTTCTCTGGCACAAGCAAGGAAAGAAGTATATTGCCCTTATTGGTTGTCTCCCATGGTGGAATATTGTACTTGCCGATCACAATAGGCCAAGTGCTCCATGAAGTAGACTAAGTGCCGAAGGGGTTGACACCATCACTTACTAACCCAAACCTCAAGTGTCGAGGCTCCAACGCAAACTCTGGCCATTGAGTTTTGATGTGCCTCCATGCAGGTGAATCGGCAGGAGCATGCATCATTCCATAATTTGAGCGATGGTTCACGTGCCCACGTGAGAAGCTCCATGATAGATCTTCTTTTAAACATGTATGGGATGCGAGGAATTAATGGAAAATGTCTCAATACCTTGCGGGGTAGGTGCATCCCGCTCACTCCTGTCTTGTATTGTGCCTCCCCGCACACGGGACATGAGGTAGCATGTGCATGCTCATTGCAGTAGAGCATGCAATCGTTGACGCACGCATGGATGCGCTCATACTCCATTATTATTGTAGTGACATACAATCTAGCTCGTCGACGATCTGGAGGTATGAGGTGATCTTCTGGTAACATTTTGCCCACCAAACTACAACAAACATGCGTATTAGTATAATTCCTAGAAGACGGCACTATAAAGCGAGTGGAGAGAATATAAAATCCACATTCCATACTTACAGAAGTAGTACATTAACACTTGCATCTCTCCAACCAAATTTTTCTTACAAGTTGAGGACTTCCAACGATGCCTGGAGCACCGAGTACCGTGCACCTTCATAAAGAGGTGTTTGGACACTCGTCATCAATCCATAACATACCTCGTTCATTTGGAAATGGTTGCTTTGCTCGGCTTGTTTGGAAATGGTTGCTTTGATAAGCTTGTTTGGAAATGATTGCTTTGCTCGGCTTGTTTGGATAGTCAGATAGCAATATTAAGTTTGTTAGATAGAACTAGATAGAGAGAGATAAATGAAGAAAGAGAGAGAGAGAGAGAAATAGATAAAGAGAGAGAGAGATAGAGAGAAAAAGAGATAAATTTAAAGAGAGGGAGATAAATAGAGAGAGAGGAGAACGAAAATATATAGAGAGGGAGAGAAAGATAAAGAGAGTGAGATAGGGAAAGAGGTAGATAAAGAGAGAGATAATTAATGAGAGGGAGATAAATGGAGAGAGAGAGAGAGATAAAGAGAGAAAGAGGAAAAGAGAGGGACAAGGATAGAAATAGAGAGAGAAATGGAAATAGAAAGAGAGAATGAGGGATAGATAGATAGAGAGAAAGAGTGATAGAAAGAAAGACAGACGGAAAGAGAGAGAAACAGGGAAAAGGAGGGATAGAACGAGAGACAGAGAGACAGAGAGAGAGAGAGAGAGAGAGGGAAAGAGGGAATGAGAGAGAGATAGGGAAAGAGGGAAAGAGAGAAATAGATAAAGAGAGAGAAAGAGAAACTCTAGAATGAGAGAGAGAGAGAGAGAGCGAGAGAGAGAGAGAGAGAGAGAGGGAAAGAGAGGGAGAGAGAGAGTAGATAGAGATAGGGAAAGAGGGATTGAGAGAGAGATAGGGAAAGAGAGGGATAGAAACAGAGAGAGAGAGAGAGAGAGAGAGAGAGAGAGAGAAGAGAGAGAGAGAGAGAGAGAGAGAGAGAGAGAGAGAGAGAGAGAGAGAGATAGATAGATAGATAGATAGTTCTATTATCGTCCTGGGAGGTCAAATATGACCTATGGGACCAAATGAACATGTCACGTGGTGTGAGTGGAGTTCATGAGTGACTCTCGATGCTCAAAAATGGCTGAAATGAGCGTCGCAATAGAGAGTCCACATCGTGGTTGGGAGAGGAAGGTATGTAGGGAGAGATCATGGCTGAATATATGGGGAAAAGAGGACCTAATGTGGTCAAAAGGTGAGCACTCAAGTAGTGTGTGGTACTCACTCTCTCGCACTTGACGAGGGCATAAGGTGCAAAGTCGATGACACTCCTCGCCAGTGCCCCAACGTCCTGTCTCGCAGCGTAGAGAATGGGAGCTAAGACGAATGGAGGCAATGGTGCGGATCGCACTCAACGGGATGGGCTCAAGGAAGTAGGAATGGGTTCGGTTACCTCGTTCCGAGAAGAAGAGAGATTTGTAGTTTGGGGCAACGTGTGTGGTGTAATGGCTGAAGCGAGAACCTCCGGATTTCTCCCAAGCCGTGATACATTGGCGTTGTAAGAAGGCCTCATTAACTTGGGAGTCGATCGACGCATCCTTGACCAAGTGACATGCATCCCATCTTCCAAACCATTTCTTGATATCAAGCATCCACCCCGAACTTAGTATTTTGCTCTTGCATGTCTTTTGAACCATTTGACTTGCTTCATATGCGATTCTAGGAAGTCGATGCAAAGGGCTACGTTGTGTCTTATGCATGTACTCCACAACCCTTTGCATGCCCAAGACCTCAATGGGAAGCAATCCGGACTCAAGAAGTAAGAGCATGTAGGGTGTTTTTGTCTTGACTTGGAGAAAGTTGGTGAGAAAACGCTTTTGGACATTCTCAAACTTTTTCCAAGTAGACTTCCCGATGCTTCCACCCCACACCTCCACTCCATAAAGAAGCACCGGTGTCACCAATGTGTCAAAGAGGTACTTTTTGAGAGCCCAACACTTGATCTCTCCTGCATTGCACATGTTCTCAAATGCATAATAGGCCCTCTTTCCGGCTTCCAAGCGACGCATTGCACAATCCTTCCATTTATGATTGGATGGAACCTCAAGGCCAAGGTACTTGAAGTGATCTACCACTTCAAGTTTCTCATTGTTATATACAATGCATGGATTTTCATCATTGAGGGTCTTTACAAGCATAACCTTGGTTTTGGATCCATTCACGATCAGCCCGCTATGTAGGCAAAAGCGTTCCAAGACACTCATAAGCTTTTGTGTATCTTCTAAGGTATGTGCCAAGAGCACTACATCATCGGCATAAAGCAAAAGCATGATCACCGCATTTCCAATCTTAACCTCTTCTATGCCTTCTTGTTGCATAAAGTCAAGAACCATGCATTCCAATTCATCAATGAGTAGCCCAAAGAGGGTTGGGGAAAGTGGGCATCCTTGTTTGACACCAATAGTGCTTGCAAAAAATTCTGAAATTCCATTTCCCATACGTAATCGACATATCACTTTTTGGTAGATGCGAAAGACTGCATGCATAAATTCTCTTGGCACTTGAAGGCTTTGCATACGTCTCCAAAGATTTCCTCGCGGTACCATGTCAAAAGATTTCTTGAAATCCACAAAGCAACAATACAACTTTTTTCCTTTCAATCGAGACGCTTCCATAAGAACTCGAAGAGTGACAAGGTGATCAATAGTGCTATGATGCTTTCGAAAACTTGCTTGGCCAAGTGCACGTTTGCCATTCTTTTCAGCCCATTCACTTATCTTCATCTCCATGATACATCCAAATAACTTTGCCATTAAAGAACCAACCATTATAGTGCGATAGTTATTCACATTGTTTACATCTCCTCCTTTGTGCAAAGGTTTGATCCAATTTGCACTCCAATCATGAGGCATGCCATACTGAAGTGCAAGGTTAAACATATCGCATATCCAATATCGTGTTTTCTTGCTTGTCCATTTAATCATTTCAGCCTTGACACCTTGAAGGTCACCTGCCTTATGAGTAGCAAGTTTCTCAAGCGCGCGGCATACATCTTCAATGGTAAAGAAGGGAGACATAAACGGAAGGGAGCTACAACACTCCATCTTATCAACATTGGGTTGCTCATAGAGATTCTTACAATGCATATACATATCCTCAAGAGTCAAGTCACCAAAGCTCTCAACGCGCTTGACTTTTAGATTTTGCCAAAACTTGCCACATGCATGTGCTTTCTCTTGTGCTAAAAGAAGTTGTTTTTCGACTTCCCACCTTCTCCTCTTCTTTTGAACAAGTGCTTTGTATGTGTGTGAACATTCCAAGTAAACTTCCTTGTCTTTGATTGCATCCAATCTTAGCAAGTGTTTTCGGGCTTGATTACATTCCATGTCAAACCATTTCTTCTTGGTGCTACCCTTCTTAGACCTTTTGCAAGACATGTGTTTCACCGAAAAGCATTCCTTCGCACAAGAGAAAATTACTTCTTTGAAAACTTTCCACTTGCATTCTAATGTTGGGATGTCTTGATGCTCTATCATGCTTAACATTTGGTCCACCATATCAGCATATATGAGTGCTCGTTTGAAGTCTAGACGTAGGTACAAATGATTCACATCATGATTGGAGGCTACATGCTCGGGCCGTTTACCACACTTGAGGTCAATACATAACATCCTATGATCCGATTCCGGATTCCATTCACCAAGTGTAAAGCTTTGTATGCATTCTAGAGTGGCTTCCGAGAACAACATATAGTCAATCACGCTAGCACCGTTGTGCTTTCTACATGTAAAGTCATTGGTGCCTTGCCATAGAGATACACCATTTGCAATGAGCATTCCGGTACTATTGCACATATGTAGAAGTGACTTTCCATAGTGATCCACTTCTTTTGCATCATTAGAACTTCGATTATACATGTATGAGTCATCCATTCTTCTTGAGACATGCGGCATGTCTACTTGTTGTGTGTTGTGTTGTAGCATATTTGTGCGAGCATTCATGTCTCCAAAAACAATGATTTCACCTTGATCCTTGTAATGAGCAATGTCTTCCTCTAGTTCAACAAAGGGCTGATCTCTATCCATATTCAAGCAAGCATAAAAGTTGGAGTCATAGTGAGGAATGTAGCAACCGGCCACAAACATGACTTGACCATTTGGTGGGCTGATTTTCAGCCATAAGTAGCGTTTATACTTATCTTCTTTGACAATGGAAACATCTTTCAAACCCTTTTTGGTCATACATGCTACGCCTCCTTGGCCTCTTCGTTGCTTTGCATTTTTGGCCCACATCAAAGAATGCACATCGTATTTGTCAAATCCAAGAATTCGTTGCGCATCATGCTCCCATGTTTCGACAAGAAGTATCACATCGGAGTCATTGGTAAGCTCATCAATGCCAATTCCCGCATTCCATGGATACCCGTTACAATTCCAAAAGCTTATTCGCAAGCGTGAGTTGGTCTCATAGATTATGTGTCCCTATTTGTTGGGTGGACTTGCATCCTCCTTAAGTGGCTTTTCTTCTTGAGGTGATACCTTAACCTTCTTGCTTCTTTCCTCATATGCTTTGCGACGTACATTTTGTTGCATAATAGTGCGATCCTCATATACATTACAACCTGTTCCTTTGAGGTAGATCCAACCATTGTCAAGGATGATCTTTCTCTTTACCTCATCAGCGATGGTACATACAATAGGTCTTTCTCCCGAGCGAGGGACTCCTTGTTTTCCAACTCGATGTGCACCATAAGCCATGATTCCTGACATGCCAAAGTGTGTAGCAAAAAACTCTTCAATAGCAACTGCAAGAGATTGGGGTGTTTCCATGCTTTCCACCTTGATTCCACGAATGACGATGTTCTTTGAGCGTTTTTGTCGTTCGTGCAATTCTTGAGTGTCCACATTCTCTACATTCTTTGCTTGGACAACGGCTTGCGTGATAGGAGATGTAGAAACCACATTATCCTTACATATATCAGCCCATGATTTGGATGCATTTCTCATCTCACATACATCATGTCGTATTGTATCTATTGTTTCCTCTTTCAATACATGATCACTCTCAACTTTGCTCAAGCGCTCTTTCAATACATTCATGTCAACAAGAGAGCGTTTACATTCTTGAACTTCATTCTCAAGATGCATCAAGCGTGTTGTTTGCATTTCAAGAACCTTCTTGAGGTGCTCATTCTCCACAACGAGAACTCTTAAAGTACCATTCTCCATTGCAAGTGCGCGCAACTCTTCACCTTGTTTGTTGACGGTTTCTTGTAACGAGATCAAGTAAGCCATGATCATTGCTTCCGTTGTTGTAGATGATGTGGTTGGATTAGCATCCAAATTCCTTGGAGATTTTGCATCATTCTCCACGGCGAGTGTGGCTTTTCCACCCTTGCGAGTTTTGTCTGACATTGCCTTCAAGTCGGCAACAAAAACGCAAAGTTTTGACAGTTTTTTCAGTTCTGAGATGCTGTTACAGCAAAGCCTTCCATTACACAGAAAAATTGTGTCTTTACATCAATGCGTAGAGGGCTTCGTGCTCTTCGATTGAGGCTATAGATCACCTAAATCGGAGTTCGGATGAGCAAGTTATGGTTAAAAGAGTGAACTGCTGTCTACTAGGTCAAAAAACGGCTGAGAGAGAGAGAGAGAGAGAGAGAGAGAGAGAGAGGGAGAGAGGGGGGGGGGGAAGAGAGGGGGAGAGGGAGAGAGAGGGTAGTAGAGATAAGGAAAGAGGGAATGAGAGAGAGAGAGAGAGAGAGAGAGAGAGAGAGAGAGAGAGAGAGAGAGAGAGAGAGAGTACATAGAGAGGGAGAAAGAGAGAGAGAGAGAAAGATAGAGAGGGGGAGAGAGAGAGGGAGAAAGAGGGAGAGATAGAGAGAAAGAGAAGGGTAAAAGAAGAGAGGGAGATGGAGAAAGAGGGAGAGATAAAGAGGGGTAGAAGAAGAGACGGAATGAGGGATAGGAATAGATAAGAAAGAATGAGATAAAGAGGGAGAGGGATAGAGATAGGGATAATGAGAGAAAGAGGGAGAGATAGAGATAGGGATGGAGGGAATGAGAGAAATAGATAGAGAGATAGAGAGAGAGGAATAGAGAGAGAGAGAGATAGTGAGAGAGAGAGTAAATAGAGGGGAAGAGAGAGAGAGAGAGTAGATAGAAAGGGAGAGAAATAGAGAAAGAGAGAGAGACAGATAGAGAGGGAGAGAGAGGATATATATTATATATATATATATATATATATATATAGAGAGAGAGAGAGAGAGAGAGAGAGAGAGAGAGAGAGAGAGAGAGATAGATAGATAGATAGATTTTATTATCGTCCTCGGAGGTCCAATATGACCTATGGGACCAAAGTTACATGTGATGTAGTATGTGTATGGCTGATGAGTGACTCTCGATGCTCCAAAATTGTAGTGATGAGAGTCGCAATGGAGAGCCCACACTTTGGCTGGGAGAGGAAAGTGTGTAGGTCTAAGTTATGGCTGAAAATGTGAGAGAAGCAAGTTCGGATGTGATTAAAAGCTGAGCACTCTAGTAGTGTGTGGTACTCAGACTCTCGAACTTGCAGTGAGCATAATGTGCACAATCGATTTGACTCTTCTCCATTGCCCCAACGCCCTATCTCGCATCGAAGGAAATGGGAGCTAAGCCAAATTGCTACGATAGTGCGTATCGCGGACAAGGGAATAGGCTCAAGCATGTAAGTGTAAGTGCGGTTTCCTCTCTCAGCGAAGAACATGGTTTTGTAGTTGGGGGCAATATAGGTGGTGTAATGTATGAAGCGTGACCCACCGGATTTCTCCCAAGCCGTAATACATTGGTGTTGTAGAAAAGCTTCATTCACTTGAGAGTCAATTGAAGCATCATGTAGCAAGTGTAATGCATCCCATCTCCCAAACCACTTCTTTATGTCTTGCATCCATCCCGTGCTCAAGATCTTGCTTTTATGCGTCTTTTGAACTTTTTTGCTTGCTTCCCATGCAATTGTAGGAAGTCGATGTGAGGGGTTTTGACGCATCTTTATCATGTACTCCACAACCCTTTCCATGCCCATAACCTCAATTGGAAGAGATCCCGACTCAAGAAGTAAGAGCATATATGGTGTTTGTGTCTTAACTTGGAGAAAGTTTGTAAGAAAACGCTTTTGGACATTCTCAAACTCTTTCCAAGTAGACTTTGAGATGCTCCCGCCCCACACTTCAACTCCATAAAGAAGAACATGTGTCACCAATGCATCAAAAAGATACTTCTTGAGAACCCAACACTTGATGTTTCCCGCATTACACATGTTCTCAAATGCATAATATGCTCTCTTTCCCGCTTCCAAATGACGCATAGCACATTCATGCCACTTGTGATTGGATGGAACCTCAAGGCCAAGGTACTTAAAGCTCTCAACAACTTCAAGTGTCTCGTTGTTGTACACAATGCATGGCTTCTCCTTATGGTTGGTTTTCACAAGCATAACCTTTGTTTTGGATTCATTTACAATCAGCCCACTATGCAAGCAAAAGTTCTCAAGGACAACCATAAGCTTTTGTGCATCTTCTAAAGTGTGTGCTAGAAGCACTACATCATCCGCATACAACAAAAGCATGATTACCGCATTGCAAATAGTGACCTCTTCAATGCCTTCTTCTTGCATAAACTCAAGTACCATTTGTTCCAATTGATCGATGCATAGACCAAAGAGAGTTGGTGACAATGGACATCCTTGTTTAACCCCAATAGTGCTTACAAAAATTTCTGAAATTTCTCTTCCCATGCGCAATTGACAAATCACCTTCTCATAGATTCGAGAAACCGCAAGCATAAACTCACTTGGCACTTGGAGTTCTTCCATCCTTCTCCACAAATTGTTACGTGGAATCATATCAAAGGCTTTCTTAAAGTCCACAAAACAACAATACAATCGCTTGCCTTTCAACCGACTTTCCTCCATGAGAACACGAAGAGTGACAAGATGATCAATGGTGCTATGGCATCGACGAAAACCCGCTTGTCCCTTTGCACGCTTGTCATTCTCTTCAGCCCAATCACTCAATTTCATCTCCATTATGCACCCAAACAACTTTGCCATAAGAGACCCAATCATTATAGTCCGGTAGTTGCTTACATTCTTTACATCCCCTCCTTTATGCAAAGGCTTAACCCAATTAGTACTCCAATCATAAGGCATACCATGTTGAAGTGCAAGGTTGAACATATCACACATCTACTCATGGGTAAAATCTCCCGTCCATTTGATCATCTCCGGCTTGATACCTTGAAGATCTCCCGCTTTGCGAGTGGCCAACTTTTCAAGCCCACCGCATACATCCTCAATAGTAAAAAAAGACGGCATACATGGGAGTGAACCATAAAATGGCATTTTTTCAGTATTTTCTTGCTCATATAATTGCCTACAATGTGTGTACATATCCACTAGACTCAAGTTACCAAAATTCTCAACCCGCTTGCCTCTCAAGTTTCTCCAAAATCTTCCACATGCATGTGCCTTTTCTTGGACTTGAAATTCTTGTTGCTTTACTTCCCATCTTCTTCTCTTCTTTTGAATCAATGCCTTGTATGTACGCAAATGACTTTGATAGTTGTCTTTGTCCATAGTTGCATCAAGCTTTATCAAGGACTTTCGAGCATCTTGACATTCTTTATCAAACCACCTTTTGCGTGATCTATCTTTGTGGATACCATGGAGATGCTTTATGGCAAAGCATTCTTCCGCACAAGAACAAATAGCTTTCTTGAAAGCTTCCCATTTAGTTTCCAATGGTGCATCACATTGAAGCTTTGTCATCCATAATTTTTGCTCAACCATTTCAATGTACATTGGTGCCCGTTTGAAATCCATACATAGTGATAACTTCTCTTTCCTTTGGCTGAGATTATCATGCTTAGTTGCTTCTCCACATGAAAGGTCAATACGTAAGGTGCGATGGTCGGATTCCGGGGTCCATTGACCAAACATAAAACTCTTTATGCGATACATGATGGCTTCAGAGAGTAGCATATAGTCAATCACACTATCCCCATTATGTCTTCTACATGTAAATCCATTGGTTCCACTCCACAAAGATACACCATTGGCAATGAGCATACCCGTGCTATTACACATGTGTAAAAGTAACTTTCCATAGTGATCCGGCTCTTTCTCATCCATTGAAGTACGATCATACAAGTGAACTTCCTCCAACTCCCTTGAAATGTATGGCAAATCAAATTGTTGAGTATCATGTTGCAATGTTTTTGTGCGAGCATTCATATCCCCAAATACAATAACATCACCTTCACCTTTGAAATAAGCAATGTCCTCTTCCAAATCAGAAAATGGTTGATCTCTATCCATGCAAGCATAAAAGGGAGAATCATGATGAGGAATGTAGCAACCGGCTACAAAAATGGGTGCTCTTTTTGGTGTCATAATTTTCAGCCATACATAACGTTTGTACTTGTCATCTTTCACAATTGATACAAAATCTTCCAATCCTTTCTTAACCATACATGAGAGAGAGAGAGAGAGAGAGAGAGAGAGAGAGAGAGAGAGAGAGAGAGGGAAAGAGGAATAGAGAGAGATAGGGAAAGAGGGATAGAGATAGAGAGAGAGAGAGAGAGAGAGAGAGAGAGAGAGAGAGAGAGAGAGAGGGGTAGAAAGAAAGAGGGGAAAGAGGGAGGGAGAGAGAAAGAGGGAGAGGGGGAGCGAGAGAGAGGGAGAGAGATAGAGACATAGAGTAAATAGAGAGAGGGAAAGAGAGGAATAGAGAGAGATAGGGAAAGGGGGATAGAGAGAGATAGGAAAAGAGAGAGAGTAGATAGAGAGGGAGAGAAATAGGGAAAGAGAGAGAATAGAGATAGAGAGGGAGAGAGAGAAAGAGGGGAAAGAGCACCCAAGTTCAAATCCACCATGACCTTATCCGAGACCTCCATGCCTCAGCAGAAGATGTCGTCCATGTTTTTCTTCTCATCTCTGAGAGTGCTTGCTTTACATGGAGGCGCATTCATGACTCTGGGATGGAGCTTCTACTTTGTAATTCAACTACACGATCGAGTGCCTACATCGTATATGTATATATATTTGTGTGTACATATATATTTGTTTATGCATGTATGTATGCACCAAGTACGGGAGCATAGCACCCGAAGGTTAGACGCTTCCTCTTGGGTATAGTCCTTTTTAATCATGGCATGCGGTCATTGATCCACTCATGTATGTATTACCACAATGTACCTTTGGTTTTACCATGGTTGAGACTGTGATGATATCTAAATAGGTGCACTTGACCTTTGGCACTACTAGCCCCTACTTAGGTCTACTAGTATGTATATGTATCTACGTGCTTGTGTGCATATATACTTGTGTACGTATGTATAGATGAGTGAGTAGGGGGAAAAAGCTAAATCTCATATTTGTCTTTGTAATGTAGATGTCAGATGAGAGACCCACTGGTGGGGAGCAGCCAGCTGCCTCTTCTTTTGGTTGGTTCACATCCCACGTGGGCTCCCATCTCCTCCAATGGACCCGAGTCTTGAGTCGGTGAAAACAAGCAAAGATATAAAGAATGTTTCTACCTAGTTAACCCTAAAGCATGAGTGTCATAGGTTTATTTTTGTTATTTGCAGGCATGGCCATCGTACACCTACGCTTCTCAGGTTCCTCCACCGATCGTAGATCCAGACCTATAGCGGGCTGTCTCTTTACGAGAGCAGTACCCTCCTTCAACAGAGGATTTGTTTGGCTGTTGCACTCCATAGCAGCTTGCGGCCTACGGCCTTTTTCCACAGACTACACCATGGGGGATTCATGGAGGGACTCCTTACCTACAGAGCCTCGCACCAACGACACCTCACTCTACAGCCCCTTCCTATCATCCTACTCCCATTCCATCGCAGGGTCCTATTCCCCCTATATCGCACGGTCCTACTCCCTTTGCATCACAAGATCCCACTCCCATGGCATCATAGGGTCCTACGCCACTCCATTCCACTCCTGCTTCGCCAGAACATTGTAGACGGACTTCCTCTGGTAGGGGAATGGAGTCCTCACTTTCAGAGCGTGCCACCCCTGACGCAGAGGACGAGGATTTCGACGCACCCGTGCCAGACACGCATAGGCGCTACTATAGGGTTAAATATGGCGGGGAGGTGGACTTCCAGGACAGGGCATTTTGACGCCATCTACAAATTCTTATACGTTCAACGCATAAGAAGTGTGTTATAAAGTTTAGAGACCAACTGTCCGATCATGCACGGTACATTGAGGATGCTCTGTTAGCAAGATTTTCAAACGCCCCGATGAACATTTTTCATAACAATGGTTGGAGGGCTACATTAAGACATTCTAATGAAGATCGATTGAATGGTTGAAAGCTCCAATTCTTAATAGAAAACTAGTGTGTAAGTTAGAAAAAAAGTGACATTAGCAAGGGGTTAGTGTGAAATTAGAGTGTGTAAACACACAATTGGGAAGATACGATGGCAAATTAGAGAAAAATGAACACATTTCTTCATGCACACACATCCGAAATTCACATCCGAAATCCTAAATCCGAAATACGCCTTTGCCACCACCTCCACCTGACGATCATCGAGATCGGTGAGTGCACCCGTGCTGTGGAGATGAGGACGTACCCGCCTCTACCACACCCCTAGGTGTCAAAGCGGTCGTGATGGGAGGAGCAAGCATCGTACCCGTAGGCGTCCCCCCCCATAGACGTCCTCCCCCCTAGGTGTCCCCCCCATAGGCGTCGGACCCTCGGGTGTGAAGCTCGGAGGCGTAGTACCTCTGCCTCTGGCTACCCAATACTGAGAAGCCTTTGCCATATGAGTAGGCGTCATCCGTGTGACGAAGCCCATGAATGCATCTGCACTCATAGAAGCGGGATCTGGAAACTGGTCTGGCATACTAAAGTCCTACACAAAGAAAGTAAAATAAAGCGTCAGAACGCCTTTGTTTAAATTAACTTTAAGCTTAATTTTAAATCAACGTCGTCACAAAAAAACTTACAGACCTAGGCCTCGACGAGTGAGGCATCATCGATAAGATCTTGCATTGTATCATTGTCTATCTCTAATTGCAAACATAACTCTACCCCAACTCGTTCTGGCAGATTGTCTTCATCCATTGCATCTTCATCTACAAGTGTCAATTCTGCCTCGTCTACGTCATCCCTCGTATATCTGTCAGCTTCCTCTGCCATATCTTCGTCCATCTCATCTAATGTCACAGTACTATGGACGTCGTCTGACTGAATTTCCTGCAGGAGCTCTTGCCCTTCAAATACTTGTTCAATTCTTGGAGCAACCTAAACCACAAACCACCATTGTCGCTCTCGAGGGTCCGGTATAAAGACCACTTGCTCGCAATGTTCGGGGAGAGCAAATGTGTCGCTCGCATCTGTCCAAACCTTTGTAGAATCTATTTGCACAAGTTTGTTTCCAACTCTGTGTACCATTGCATTGCGACCAAAAGTAATCACCTTGAACCACTTCACATCCAAAAAAAACATCTCAAACCGCCTGAAGCTGACTTTCAGGATATCTGACACCAGACCACAATAATCCAGGTTGCTAGTGCTCTCATTCGTGTCTCTGGCACTTGCCCTGCTCTTTTGCATGAAACTAACCATTACCCCACTGTCAAACGTGTTTCTTCTGCTGTCAATTTGTTGTGTTCTGAAATTCTTTCCATGCGACCACAGTGCCATGTATGTATGATACTTCCAGTCACATCCAATAGCCAGCTCTTCCTCTTCTAGAGGTATGGGTTCTCCGATCTATCGAGCTGCTCTCACTGTCTTGTCCAACCATGCCATTGTAGGAAATTCAGGTAGAGGAGCGAGATAGTATGGCAAGGGTAAGCCTCTAGTCGTTCGACTTCGCCTAAAATCGTGTCGCTCCCTATTGCGTCTCTCTTTCTCTTCTTCGTACCTTTCAAGCCATTTTTGCATCAGCACTGAATTTAGTATACAGAACTTCATGATCTTTTCTCGCATGGCGTCATCCATTTTCTTTGGCGGGAGGTTGTAATTGATAAGGCACACAGGCCAAGTGCTCCATGACGAGCTTCTCAAGCCAAATGGATTGCCTCCATCCATTGCCATGTCCAAACGCAAATTGCGTGGTTCACTCTTAAAATGTGGCCAGGTATCTTCAATGTGCCTTGAGGCCTTTGAATCAGCGGGCACCCTAAATGTTACGTCAGTGGATCTATTCGTAGAATTCCACCGCATCAACTTTCCAATGGAACCACAACGAAACATGGTTTTTATCCTAGGAATAATAGGGAAATGCCGCAACACTTTAGCTGGCAGTGTCTTGCCAACTGCATCTTTTTTGTAGCGCATTACTCAGCACTTAAGACACGATAGACAATCTGCAAATTCATTACAAAAAAGAATGCAATCATTTGGATATGCATGAATCTTGTTGTAGTCCAAGCCAACTGAGGTCAATAGTTGCTTTGCGTCTGCCTTGGAGGGGGGCATTTCATTGCCAGCCGGGAGAAGTTTCTCCCACAACAACCTGTTGAAGCCACATTAAATTAAAAAGCTCTCCAATCACGTCACCGTTGCAATCGGAAAATCTCTTTTGTAAATTACGTACCTAAACAAAGTAGTGACGCTTGCATCTGACATCCTGTACACTGACTGAAGATTCAAAAACTCCAGACAAGTACGAAGCACATATATTTTGGCACCTTCATAGATTGGTTGACGTGGCAACTTCCTTAACATGTATTCAGGAGATAGGCGCACGGCTTCTGGTGCTACTTCGTTAGCATTCTCCTCGCTTGTCTCAAAGAAGGCATCCAGCATCTCCTCCATGCCGTCGTCTTTTGTCTGTAAGCCCTTTTTTGCTTCCATCCTTGGCTCTATATTGGTCGTAACTTCACTCATAATCCTTTCTCTCTCTCTCTCTCTCTCTCTCTCTCTCTCCAATGTAGGTGCTATGTCACGAAAATCAATGCCCGTTCCGTAGGAGTCGTATCGTAGATTCTGTACGGTTTCTCTAGCAAACTCTCCATACTTGGTCACATGCTCATTACATATCCTACGCTTGCGCAGGATTTGATACTTGCAGAGCGTGCACGAGCATGCAATCTTTTCCTCCATGTTAGTTGATGACGTTGCCATCTACAATGATAATGTTGTTTTAATATATATACTCCTCACAATGTAAACTACCTCGCATTCTCTAGTCTTGCCCAATCTCCGTACAACTCGCTCCAGAGGTGTACGGAGATCAGGACCACCAGGTCAAAATCTCATCTTTATTGGTCAAATCCTATATGGGTAGACACATACGTGCACTCCCAGGTGTACATGGCAATGCATGTAGCGGGCAAAACCCATTTGCCTCTTTTAGTTCCATAGTTTCTTTTAGAGGGAGAGAGAGAGAGATAGAGAGGGTTTCTGTCCTTTTCACACATGCAATTGGTCAGCCAACCTAACTCTTTCTCTCTCTCTTTCTCTATCTACTATCTATCTCTCTCTCTCTATCTCTGTAGCTATCTCTAGTTAATTCTCTCTCTCTCTCTCTCTCTCTCTCTCTCTCTCTCTCTCTCTCTCTCTCTCTCTCTCTCTACGTACCCTATCTCTCATTCTTTCTCTCTCGCTCACGCTCTCGCTATCTCCCTTTCTCTCTCTCTCTCTCTCTCTCTCTCTCTCTCTCTCTCTCTCTCTCTCTCTCTCTCTCTCTCTCTCTCTCTCTCTCTCTCTCTCTCTCTCTCTCGCTCTCGCTCTCGCTATCTCTCTTTCTCTCTCTATTTTCCTATTTCCCTCTATCTCTCTCTGTCTCGCTCTCCACTTCTCTCTCTCTCTCTCTCTCTCTCTCTCTCTCTCTATATATATATATATATATATATATATATATATATCACTCTCTTTCTTTCTCTCTCTCTCTCTCTCTCTCTGTTTCTCTCTCCACTTCTCTATCTCTCTCTCTCTATATGTATATCACTCTCTCTCTCTATTCTCTCTCTCTCTCTCTCTCTCTCTCTCTCTCTCTCTCTCTCTCTCTCTCTACTTCCCTATCTCTCTACGTACTGATCGAATGAGCGACTGAGCTAGGGAGATCCAGACGCCCACGACTGTGGAGGCCAGACTACACAACATCGATAGAGGCTGCATCAGACGATCCAGGTCACTTTGGCTCGACATGCACAACGCCCAGTCAGACTACTGACCATGGAGGAGATTGATGAGGTCCGCCAACGACGACAGATGCTGGATCTCCTATGATCTACCTATCCCAGCTAGATGTTTTAGCTGCTTAGTCCACACCCAGCAGTTTAGGATTCCATAATATTTCATTTTGTCATCTTGTTATTCTGACTTTGTATCAGATCCACCACATTGTAACTATCTGGTCTCATAGGTCACTTTGGCCTTTTGCGTTAATATAACATTTCATTTCATTTCTTTCTTTAATTTTAATTTTTTACGCATACATTAATTCTCTCTCTCTCTCTCTCTCTCTTTCCTACACACACACACACACACCGCTCTCTCTCTCTCTCTCTCTCTCTCTCTCTCTCTCTCTCTTTCCTACACAAACACACACACACACACACACACACACACACACACACCGCTCTCTCTCTCTCTCTCTCTCTCTCTCTCTCTCTCTTTCCTCTACACACACACCGCTCTTTCTTTCTCTCTCTCTCTCTCTCTCTCTCTCTATCTCTTTCCTACACACACACACACGATTTGTAGAGAGAGAGAGAGAGAGAGAGGTTGGGGGGGGGGGGGGGGGGGGGGGGGAGAGTGCCATAATACCTGCGCAGCAGGTTTCGTCCAAGATCTGAGCGCGCACGTTGAGGGCGAAAATGGCCCCTGCACGCGGGTTCCCCTTTTTTTGGCCCAATTTTTTAGCGTCGATAAGTGCGTCGATATACGCGTGGAAAATTTTACCTTTCCACGCATATTTTCACATGCATATCGACGTGTATATCGACGAGGTCAAACAACGTTGATATCCGCATGGAAAGGTACGTGCGTCAATATATAGGGCGTCGATAACTTTGGGTTATGTTGTAGTGTATGTCAAAATTTGAGACTTCTCGAAAACAATCAGAATAAAACTCTAGATTGTAGAAAAACTTTAAGATAAACTAATTTTGCTCCAAACAAAAGGTATGGCAAAAATATTTGCGAAATAAGTCCTATTACATTTAACCATTAAATATACAATCCAATTCACAAACTTAAACAGTTGTCATACATTATAGAATCATTTCTTTGCAATAAACCTTGATACAATGTTCCCGCTGCTACATGACAAGCTAAAAATTTGCACTAGTCCTAACTTGACACTGTTAAAACAATTCAAGATATCCATTTCAATTTCTACATCATCTAGAAGAAAATCAAAATCATAGTTTGGTCCAAAATACTCGCACTTTCTATTTTTCAATAAAATCTTGTTGTAACTGAAAAACTAGATCTTCACATAAAGCAAAGGACAAATGCTTTACAAACCATTTGCACTTTGATACTTGATGTTCACTGTCTAAGCAAGTAATTAATATTTACAACAAATAATGAATATACGTTGTCGAGAATTTTGCGGTCTTGCCAGGAAAGCACGGGCGTATGACTGTGAGAGTTTGTGAGAGAAATCAACAAAACTATATGAAGTAGTTAAAACATAGATGCCATGAAGACCAAGGTTTGGAAAGAAGTGCAATCAAAGAAGACTCACTCTTTCTGTCTTGCACTCACACACACAAAGAAAGAACACAAAAGAGAATGTCAAAACAATACGAAAATGAAAACATCAAGGCTATGGTCATATCGTATCATGGGTAATATGAAAGGGTTAATAGATGAGTTAATGGCATTCAATCTTGGATGACCAAATAGGCTACGAATTGTTCTTTGGAATTGTAGTTTTGTGCTTACCATAATATATATATTTTGTCTAGTGATTGGGATTAATTGTGTGAACAAACCCTCTTGGTTCATAGCAAGATAACTATGCTTACGTCAAAAGAAAAGTTATAGTCTATGAGAGGTAGTATGATGGGATCCGGTGATAGAAGTATTTTATTAAGCCTTTCTGGGCCAAAGAGAAACACTATACGTTGTTGAAAGTGTATTTTTCGGCTAATCCATACGTTAATTCTAATAGATCGTACAGAGTGAAAGCGATAGAAATGATCATCATGTGGGTTATTCATCTAGGATAGTATGTGAGAAATGTAGATATGAGAGAAGTGAAGAGATGAGAAGTTTCCCTCCCAAGCCCTATTCTTGCCCGTAGGCAATAAAGATACTGCGGGGAGAGATGTACCTATAGAAAAGAGAACCTAGAATTTGCAGAGAGGATGAATTACTAAGAATGAGAGAGATAGGTTTGGTAAAGGAGATGAGATTAGATACATATATACATATATATATATATATATATATATATATATATATATATATATCGGATTAGAGATGAAAAAGAAAACAACAAGAAATCAAGAAAACATCAATGTAGAACACATCTTACTTGACAAACCCTTTGGCACCATTATTGATGGAGAGAGAAGAAGAGGGGAGAACTCCACTTTGATTGATACGCCAAGTGCAAGACCTTCTTTGATTAGAGTTGATCTTCCAAGGTTAGCTTGTTGCAAGAATGGCTACTCTTCTTCTAGGAGAAAGTGTAGGCTTAGGCTTATGTTAATGGCTAAGTACAATTTGGCATTACTACTCACTTCCTTATGAATTCCTCTCATCAATGGCTTGAGTGCTTGAGTTCCTTTTCAAGGAAGAAGAGGTCCCCTTTTATAGGTGAAGGGAACCCCCAAGGGTTTACACAAGAAGAGAGGAGCCAATGTGAATAGAAATTGGAAAAGTTGGAAATGAGCTGTCCCTGCATGATGTGGGTAGACTTGGGTCCAGTATTTTGATCATATCTCCTCAACCGTGGCTCCAAATAAAAAGTAAAAATATGGGCAGAAACTTCAGCTCATTAGCTACGATTTTCATTTTAAAATCATTTCCAATTCAGATTGGAACCTTGTGTAAAAAATTCATCAAAATAGGGTCCATTTTTGGCAGCAAAAGTCTTCCCATGGTCCCCTTAGCCTAGACTTTCATTTAATTCCAAAGGACACCTCATGCCATATGAAAGCATGACATTGCTCCTTGACAAAGTTTTGTAATCATGCTTGCAATAATGCATTAAAATAAGTGTATCTTTGAAATCATGCCACCTAGTGTCCCACTAGGATTTGATTCCCTCCTAGTAGCTATTTAAAAAGAAATATAAGAAAAGTATAAAAAATACATAGAATATATATACATATTGGAGTTTACCCTAGATATAGGATCTAGCTAGGGTGTGAGATGATAATGAGATAGTAGAAATAAAGAATCAATGTTTTTTGTCCCAAGTTAAAGAGGTGGAGCTATTGAGCTTTTCCCACAGTATTTTCTGATGGTAAAGTAAAGATAGGTTACCCTTGAGAAAAATAATAAGATGAGATAGAAGGCTTATTATTATACTTAAATATGCATATGTACATTATAGGAAAGATAATTATGTATCTAAAAAGTTACAAGATAGATCTTGTATCATGCGTTCCCACTATGTACGTGTCACAGCACGACAACGTTTAATCTAGCTATTTGCGATACAAATATAATTATTTCAAACTATTACATTATCAATTCACAATAAAAAAACACTCAATAAAAAATGATTATAAATCAATTATTCACACTCTCATTTTGTAATTTTGAAGAATATAATCTTTTGTGTTTTTTAAAGCTTATCTTATTCTCAATATAATATTGAACCTTAATCACAAACTAAAGAATATATGCTCCTCACTACAAGACATCGCGCAGAAGTCGGCGTAGGTACCGATGAAATAGCGCTAATTTCTAAACTAAAAAGCATTGAAATTAGCCTCGGAAGAGACACCGGTATCGTAGTTTCAGTATGACCATCGGTATATAGTGTGTCGGAATAGGCCTTTGAATAGACGTCGGCATACTCAACGTAATAATCACCGATATCAAGATATTAAATTCCGATGCTCATTTTGTTGGCCCTACCTACGGTGATACCGTCACCTGTACCGACGACGAACAAAACCTGTAAATCTTTTTTGGGCAGAGAGGGCTGGGAACTAATGCTGCATGTACTGCAGCAAAAGACAACAACCCTCTCTGCCTAAAAGAAGAGTGCACAAGCAACCGCACTCCACCTACAAGATGAGGCTAAAGAGCGAGTGTATGGCAATTAGAAAATTGTAAGAATTACATAACTTGTTAACATAATTAAAACATGAGTCAAAAATTATAAAACCATAAACATAACCTGTTTGCCGTACCATAACCATTACCATAACTTTCTTATCATACCGTAACCATGACCATAACCATAACCATCACACAATTGCTATACCATCATAGCAAAACCATAACCATAACCTTAACCATAACCATAACCATAACCATAACCATAACCATAACCATAACCATAACCATAACCATAACCATAACCATAACCATAACCATAACCATAACCATAACCATAACAATAGCAAAACCATAACCATAACCATAACCATAACCATAACCTTGCACAACTACAACCATAACCATAACCATAACCATAACTATCAAATGATTGTCATACCATCATAGCAAAACCATAATCTTAAGTTGATTGTCAAACCTTCATCATACCATAAACATAACAATAACCATAAACATAAGTACTACAAAACTGTACATATGCAAACAATCACTGAGTGAGAAGCCCTCATGGTAATGCCTCCCAATCGACGTTCTCTCCCTCCTCCTGTAGCTGGGTCAAAAGGGCCACAAGTCTATGCTTGTACCCATATTTCTCCTCTTGGCGTGTCGGAAGGCGCTTCACGAAAACTTCTAGCAAACTTATGGTTTAATCATTAGATAAATCTTCAAATAACATATATAATAATTTAAAGCATACGTATAATACTTACAAACTCATGTCGAAGCGTATCGTAGCCTCCACTCCCAAGATGTGACACTCCAGCAGACTCCAAACGTGCTCTAGCTGCATCTCTCTGCTGCTGCTGAAATCTATTGGGATTGTCTTGTGTCTCTCGTGAAATCCACGTCCACTCCTCTGTGTCCAACCATGCCGGATTGGGACTGCCGTCATTGAACATGTCTCTGGCATCTGACCAATGGTGTGACATTGTGGATCTCGCCATGCTCAAAATCCAGTCGTTTGAGACCTAATCGTACCCCTCTGTCGGCCTGTACTCTCTTTGAATGGCGTCGACAATGTTATTCTTTCTCTCAAGATCGAGATTTTCTTGAATCTCCATCACAGAGTGACCAAACTGAATCGTACAACTCCAAACCTCTTTAAAGTCTTCATAAATCTCTCCAAGAAGAACATCTACCTGCTATGGAACACCCCAACAACTACAACTTCATCGACCACATGCACAAGTACATGCATTTGGATGGTAAGAATGTTTGTTGGAAAGTACTTCTCCACATGCACAGTGCTTCAATAGCATTTAAGCGTGCTGTATTGATGTTGTCTTCTCTTATCTCTTTTGAACTGGATCCAACGTACCAACTCACTGATTTTGTAGATTATTCTTCTAATGTCATTTGTCAAACAACCCATTATGGCAATTGGTAAGATGAACTGTAAAAATTTATGCCAATCGTGGGACTTAAGACCACTGAGATTGTCATCTCTCGTAAAAGCCGTTTTCAAACATGGCATGCACTCTGTGGGAGTCTTGAATGAAGATATAGTCTTCTTTACTTGCTGCTCTTCTACGTGACTCAGAACCCATGGACCTTTTGGTATAGACCACTTTCCATTGGGTTTAAGTCGTGGTGACATCTCTGGCATTCGACCCACAGCCTGCAGGCCATCTCTTTGGGCCTTGCTCTCCCTTTTTCCAGTGATAGTCTTCCAGATGATCTCCCCAACATTCTTGAAGATGTGCAATGGGTTGAGCAAATGATTAATCAATAGGTCACTCCAGTATGAGAGATCATGGAAAATAGAAAGTCTGACGAAACCAGTCGGCTCCATACAATGCCTCTCCATTTGGAATGGCTTCCATGGCATCCTAGGAAGACTTTATTTTACTCGCAAGATCGTCGGACATAGTGAAAGAAGGAGAGGTGTGCTAGGAAGCTAGTGGACGCTTTCAAAAAAAAAAACTCATGTTATGGAAATTTATAGCCACTGTGGTAATATTATATTATTTTATACACGATTTGACACATAAACAACCAGTACTCAAACATGAAAAAAAGTTACAAATGAATGTATCCCAATGTGACCATCCTAAGATAAAATTAGAAAGTAGTACAATTGTTTAGGTAAAGCATACTAACAAGAAGTGAGCATTGTCAAATGCTATGCATCCATGCCTGGATAAGTCCGGCTTTGACTTAGTGCCCTGAAGATATCAACATCTGCCAGGATTGGTTGATGGATAAACATGTTCTCATTTTGGATAAGCCCTAGCACACGCAGATAAATAAAATACAAATGTTTACATGCAAGATACGGTTTTTGCTTTGACACCCGTTCCATGAAGTCTGGGCATGTGCACGATGGCTGGTTTCTAATACAAACTTTGTACATCCTGACATGACCATCTTCACTGTTCGTCTCTAGTTTGAAGACCTCACTAACACCATCTGCTGCAAATATCTCTTCTACGACCTTCGCTCTCAGGGCTAGTGCTAGACTGATCTTGCAAGCAGCATCCTCGGAAATGGAAGTCCGATACCGTACACGTAGACCATCTCGCACTGTGGCTCTTGCACTGCCTTCAGAAGTGGATGCATCTTTTGACTTGAAAGGAGAGTTTGTCATATTTTGTTCTTGAGCAACTGACATTACATTACATACTCCTTCTTTGCTTAGCTCCACTTGATACCCCCCTTCATGCAATATTTGCACCTCATCCTCCGATAGGTTGGTGCCCACATGCACAAGCCAAGTGTGTGGTGGATGAAGAGGCTGCGGCTCAATGTTCTAGTCTACTATATGATAATGCAAGACATGATCCGGACAAAACCAAAACCATTGACGCACCACACCATTTGGATGTTTTCGATATCCTTCAAACGATGGGGCTGGTATATGAAGGCTAGAACCTGCTATACTGCATCCACACCTGCGTCCGCCTCTTGGTGTGCCGCTACATGTGACCCTACTACCTTGCGGAGTTCGATGTACGGCCCACATTGCCTCATTGACCTTGCGCTCAACTACATACTGCCCACTAGAACCTATACTTCATTTTGGGGTTTGTGATATCCCTTCTTCTGCAAAGTTGATCTTACGTGGTCTTCCACACTTTTTGCGATCTTTGGTGACCGAGTTGTACTCAGGCCTATGTGATGCATCATCTTCCACGTTGATAACCTCATTTGGCTTCCGTTTTTGCCTTGATGTCTCCTTATCTCCTGTTAATGGAGTTGGTTGTTTATACATTGGAGTGCCCTCAGTAGTCGCATTCACTGCTCTAATCACTTGGCTAGGACGTTTTTCATGGCGTTCCGTAAGCTTTTGTATTGATGGACCCTTCCCAATGTGTTTTCCATGGCTGTATGAAATGGCCTTTGTGCTATGTAAGATGGAATTTGCAAGGTCGGTTGTACATGCATCATATAATGATATGCGTTTACGAAAACCCTCCCCTGCTAGCCAGCTGCCATGCTTGCTCTCTGCAAGGTTAGTGCGTGGAGTGTTTGGTCCATCAAAGCTACTTTCTACGCATGTCATAATGCCACCCCAATGTGCAATACAAATTTCCCACCAACTAAGCCATGAATCCATGTATGGAATGTTACGGTCTATGCAATGACCGTTACGCCACCATTGGCGTATCAGACGAGCCTGTGCTGCTGTAGACTCTTTTGTTGGTGCTTGCCTCCACTTCTCACACATTTCTTTGTGTGTGTGTTGACAAGCTTGCACCACATACTTCATTGTGTGTTGATTCAAGCTTTGCTTCCAATGGAAAAGACAAGAACGCTCTCGGCCGCTCATTGTATTGGTCTTGTCACCACCATTCAAAATAATTCGAATTGCATTCCAATTTGCTTGAGCTTCATCAGCCATGTAGCCAAAGAAATTTTCTTTTTCACACCCACATGATATCATTACATCATTAAGGCACTCCCAAAACAAACATTGCGTTTCCATGTCTTCCTGTTTCATTTCACAAGTTGCAATAGTCAAAAGGTCCTGCATGCTGCAAACAAATTGTTTTAGAGAGAGTAAATGGAAAGCCACAAAGCTCTTAACACTAGGTTGGTAATGGGACACTTTTATGTCCTGGGACATTTTTATGTCCTGTTAAGTGACCATTTTCCTTGAATTATGTCAAGAGTTTCAAAATGGATTTTGAGGTTCTATCTATCTAGAAAGTTGTCTCATGAGCTAAAAAAAACTCGACATTTTTTTGGAGTATCAATTCCATCTTTAACCTTGTCCTTGCACAACATTTCACAACCTAAACTGTGTAAGAAAACGGGTCCTGGTTTTGCTTTTTTTCAAGTTTTTGCAACTATACCACTCTAGAATTCATGTTTGTGATGTCTATAATTCTAGAGAACTATCTTTAGTAGTCCTTAACATGTCCTGATGCTTCTAGGGAGAAATAAATATTAAAGTTGTAAGTTATGACCAAATTACAAAAATTGATAAATTCTGTTTTTTAGCCAATTTTAGCTCTTCTATGATTTTTTTGGTGGATTTCATAATATCCAAATGCATTTTTGATTTTGTATGTCGCATATTGTAACATAGAGCTAATATTCCTTGAGTTTTGGGCACCTAATACCCTATTTTGCATAGTACACAACGATGGTTGATTTTTTCAATTATATAAGAAAACAAAACATTCTAGTATATCAAGTATAGCTTTTTCAATATTGTTAGTTTCTTGTGACAACTACATGCATTTTGTAGGTAGTAACCATATCTAGTCATAAGGATCAAATTTGGCTAGATATTGAATAGTTTCTATGGGATTCTACAACTCATAATGTTGAACCCAGTTTTTTCATGTTTGCTGTATTTAGCACTTCATCTTTGTCCCCAAGCTTCCCCTTGGTAAGAGATGTATTATTCTTTTGACATGCTCCATGGCTCCTTATGAACATAAAGGACAATAGGACACTAAGAAAACATGCATATATTACTTGTATTGAGCATGGCTATAAAAGCTTTGATGATAGGTTTGCAGAATGGTAAAAATTCAACTTTTTTGTACCTATTTATTTTGGCAAAACAAAAAATAGTGAGTGAGAAGCGATCATATGTTCTGATCACCAACCCATTGAAGTTAACTAGGGAATTTATATCCAGTCCTACAAAAATCCCTAATCTTATTTTTATGCAACAAAACGTAAGAAATGATTGTTTTGATGAAAATACAATGGTCCATCAACTTTGGAGGCTTGGTGTGACCAAAAGATGAGAAATTTTACAAGTTTCTTATTTTTTCCATGTGTAGTAGGCCTTGAACTATAACCTCATGAAAGGATTTTACAAAATAAGTGGATCTGCGATGGTTTTGGAGGTTTTTTTCAAAACCCTGAAAGGACACTTTGATGTCCTCTTAGGTTACCAACCTAGTGTTAAGATAGGCCATGTACCTTGGATCATAGACATGACAGGCCATAGTCACCCAATCGTTAACACGTCTGGTGTGATCAAACTGGATCCACGCACGTCGAAGATCACCATCCCGGTCTTGTCTCATTCGGTTGACTAGGTCCACCGGATGCCGGACCAATTGTGGACATTTTGAAAACATAACATTTTCCCCCCTCCATACCTTGACCAGGAAACCGGCTTCCATGGAAAAACTCATATGTGCAGTCGCGTTTCAGTTTTAGGAGTGCATCAATGCCAAAAGATTCTTTGTCAACCCCTCTACGTAAAATAGATACTGACCTCCGAAACCTGTCAATGTTAAAAGTGTTTAGATTAAAAAATAATTTAGCATAGAGTTTTGCATCGAAATAAGAATCTACAAAATGCTCATACCAGTTATCTTGCACCAACGGGCCCAACACCTCAGCGATTGCAAATAGCTGTTGCTCACCTAAAATACCTTCGTTGGTGTTGTTGCAACGAAGTGTGGTACTTATAATTTCTTTTACCAAACACATTTGAAGCTTCCTGGCTCCTGCGTGTGGGTCAACAGTCAAAATCCTTTGCACCATCAGCTTGGTGTTTTCCGTTAGTGTTTTGGATGTGCCGCTGCGCACATCGTGTCGATGTGTGCTACGATGAATCATGACTCTAGTGGCAGTCTCATCCGATGGCATGACATAGTATACTACACAATCACATGCTGCAATACAAAAATCAATTGCCTTACAAAAATGGCATGTAAGGCTCTTATCTCCAATCTTACAATATTTCCCAGGTCCAGTTGCTTTTTGTATGTACCCGTTGAAATGTCTTGTATTGGGAATATGGTAATTAACCAAGCGGACACATTGTTCATTCATGCACTTGAGAGATCCTATGCAATGACTAAGACGCACTACACCTGCAAATACAATATTGGATGTAGTAGGCTTTGACCACAAATGAGGATCATACTTATGCTCCATCGCATCCATATGGTGCAACTTTCCCATGGTAGGTGGAAATTCTAGAACGAGATCGCCATAGTAAGACCTTGGAATCTCTGTAACTTGTTCCACTACTTTGATTTTCATTAACAGTTTTGTCAATGTGCCCTTCTTCTCGGTCTGTAAGAGATTTTGTCTTGTACTCCTTTTGAAGCTGTTTAAGGGAAAAACTCGAGGGGGGGTACATAGATCTATTAACTCCTTCGGACCTAATTGCATCTTTGTCGGACTATCCACAATGGAAATAGGAATCAGGCTAGGTGAGCTGGCATACTGTGTTTGATGAGATACGTTGACTTTGTATTTACGTGAAAGCTGCTCATCCAATACATAGATTAATTCACCCAAATTGTTGAGAGTCCTCTCAAGAGGCAAATTCATTTCAATATCACCTACTTCGATAACAGCATCTAAAGTTGTAAATTGCATTGGAGAAATTAATTCTAAAATAAATGATTCAAATATTATGAATTTACCATTGTAAAAAGGATAAGAAAACTCTTTACCTAAGAAATATAAAGAGCAAGCCATAATAATATGCTAAGCAAATAATTAAGCACAAGATCACATTGTATAAGCTAAAACAAATTGATTATATACTCACGTCTAATAAGTAGCCGTTATAAATTTAAATTTAAAATTATTTTATTAAATTAAAAAATTAATGTTAAAAATTATGAAAAAAACTACAAAATATTTGTTTGTGTATGTGTGTGTGATCACGGGCTGGAGCGTTTTGCGTGGACGAAAGCAAGGCACTAACGCAAGATTGTCCTTTTGTTGTTGCATTCGCCTAGAAAGAGGCAGGCGTAGAAGAGAAGGGTTCGTAATTCTACCAAAATCAGTAGAGTTACAACCCACCAAAAAAACTTTGTTGAAGTCATATTAACCGTTGCCAATGTGAATGTTCTCTTGATTGAGTACGCAATGTAAGCTTTGTTTTATCTCTATGAAATTTGAGAAAATGATTCTCTATAGTAGGCGTCCCCAATTTTGAGCCCAATTTTAATTAAGTATGCTAGACAAGGTTATGCAACTTTATTTATGAAATCCATCTACTGGTTGGAAAACTCGAGGGGGCGGGATGAGGCGGGGCCCGGCAAAGGCCGCCGGTTGGGTTTTGGGGGGGGGGGGGCGTGGACGCAAGAGCGGAGGCGGGGGGGGCGAAGGCCGCAGGTTGGGTTGGGTTGGGGGGGGGGGGGGGGGGGCGTGGGTGCAAGAGCGAAGGCGGGGGCGGGATGAGGGGGGGAGGGGGAGGAGCGGAGAGGGATGGCGTGCATACTCGCCCATGGCCAGCGCGTTGGCCATGGGCGAGTACACGCTCCACACGGGAGCGTGTGCCCGCCCATGGCCAACGCGCTGGCCGTGGGCGCCCATGGGCGCCTCTACCTCTGGCCAACGCGTGGACAGAGGAAGAGGCGTCCGCGGGCCCACGCGCGTCCACATGGACACGCAACGCAGGTGGCCGTTGTGTGTCCACGTGGTCTGGACACATGTACCGTCGCCAACCGACGGTACACATGGTCACGAGTCCTGCCACGGAGGCAGTAACTTGGCCACGTGGACAGCCACGTGTATTGTCGCTGGGTGATAGTACATGTGGCTGTCCATGTGGCCACGTTACTGCCTCCGTGGCAGTGCGCATGACCACATGTCGGGCCACGTGTACCGTCGCCAACCGACGGTACACGTTGTGAGCGGGATGAAAACACACGCAGCGCCTCTATAACGACCTGACACACACTCTTGGAATGATACACACACACTATGGGGCACCACTCGGCTTACACAACCAGCCTCGCCGAGACAGGAAACACACAGACGGAGTGAGAAGAGAGAGATTTCTCACTTGCCCACTCAACACTCACACATACACACTCACACACACACTCTCAATTCAGCTCAAAGGAGGAAAATTTCTATTGTTTAGACTCAATGAAGCTCATCCCAACACCAATGGGGCAAATAGTTTACACAGTATTGAGGAAATACACCAGATACAACCACAAAGTTAAGCAGAGGCTTCACTCACCGGAGAAGATTACACAGAAAAACAGTAGAAAATCTGTGAGGAATTTGGAAAAATGGACAGCTCCATTGTGTCCGGAACGCCCGAAAACCCCTGTCTACAATGTCAAAGTGCTCAAATCCGACCTCGGATGAGCAGTTTAGGGCCAAAAAATGCTCCAAAAATAGCAAAAACACACTTGCGACTGTTCCTCCTCTCTTCTCCACGTTTTTTCTGGTCTTCTCTCAGTTTTTTCAGTTCCCACACTTAGCTTTATTAGTTGGGCACCCGTGGCCTTTTAGATGACCTCAAACGGACCCCGAACATGCTAAAAACTGACCTCGCAGTGCATAGTTTCACCTTTTTGCATCATCCGCACACCTGGCACTCAGTTTTTCCAAATAATGCATCCCACAACCACGTGAAGTGGCCCCAAAAAGTGGTCCTCATGATGACCTTTCTGCATAAGTATCACAAGAAAACACCCACGTCGTGTCCATACTTCTCCGCGTGCAAGTATTGACCCCTTTCGACCTCCTGACGCCACTCGATGCCATCTGACGCACCTGCTTACCTCATGTCGTCGGCCCGTGGATAGCTTCCTCGAGAATTTTTACGTGCTACCAACTCCTCCTTATTGTAGAAAAAACACACTGGTACTGATAATAGTGAAAATCGTTGCACTATGTACACCCTGTCCTACGTGTACACACGTGGGCCCCATGTAACCACCTGGCTATGAAAAATGGGCAATTCTTTATTTGATGCACCATGCATGGATATGTACATATGCACAATCTCAAACTCCAAAAAACTCCTGACATAATTTGCCCATCCCCTAGCCTGCTAGATCATTCATGATCAGCAGCAGCAAAAAGAGATATGAGGCTCGCCTCATCACAAGTCTCCTCATCCCTCACAGACATCACTTGCTCCACAGACAGCTCATCCTGCTCCACCATCATCAATCTAGCATGATACAATTTAAGACGCAATCCATTTACCCTTGACTTATGTAGAACCCCATCTAGGTTAGCCAACTGATATGTACCATTCGAGAAACACTCCACTACCTTGAAAGGGCCTTCCCACTTAATTTGAAACTTCTTTTGGAAGGTGTTGTCCAGCTTACTGTTGTAGTGCAAAACCAAGTCATGCTTCTTGATACCCTTACTTTCGACCTTTTCATTTATCTTTGCCAAAGCCTTATCCTGCATCTGCCCATAATGCTCCAATGCGCTCATCCTATCCAACTGAACCTCTTGTAACTGCAAGAGCCTCTCTTTGAATGCATCACTAGGCGGCCCAAGAAACTTCTCTAACATCTTGACCGCAGGCAACTCTACCTCCACAGGCGATAGTGCTTCCTTTCCATACACCAAATGAAATGGAGTAAACCCTGTACCTGTCTTCACCGAAGTACGGTAGGCCCATAATGCACTAGGCAATTCCAAATCCCAATTCTTTCCTTGGTGCTCTGTCACTTTCGAAAGAATCTGTACCAACTCACCATTGAATCTTTCATTTAAGCCATTACACTGTGGGTAATAAGGAGTGGTATGTTGGTGCCTAATCTTCATCTTTGCGCATAAGAACTCTAGCAGTTTAGCTCTAAATCGTGGCCCCTTATGTGAAAGTAGCTCTAATGGCACCCCAAACTTGCAACATATTTCATCATACAAAAATTTTGCCACATCCTTTGCAGTGATTTGTTTTACTGCTATAGCCTCTGCCCATCTAGAAAGATAGTCCACTGCCGTCAAAATATAGCTTTTGCCCCTGCTTGTAATAGGACTAGTCTTTGAAGTTCTTAACGTCGAAAAGAATGTAGCAGGGCATATCTTTCGTTAGCACGATTTGAAAGATTGTTGAATAGTCTATTAAATAGAGCTTATACGAATGAGTTGAGATATTAAGAGAGAACATATATTCTTTTTTTTAAATAATACACTAAAGACGGATTTGATAAAGATTAATGAATAACAGATAGTCTGTCTATGAACAATAAAATTGAGATTTTTATTAATATCAATGTTTTATATTTATGTGTTTTAGCTTAAAATGCATGGGTAGGCTTAAAATAAGTTGTAAAAGTAGTGGAGACCCAAAAATAGAGGTTTTATGAGTCGCGACCTAAAAGTTACGTCTTTAGCCAAACAGAGACGTTTTCCGCAATTCTGTCCATGCTGCCTTGTAGACCAAACCTATTCCCTTCGTTTTGAGTACCTGGATTTCTCTGTTCTGAGTTCGTTTGTAGGAGTTATGATGAAAACAAATAGAAGGCAACAGCAGTGTAGTATACACAGGGACAGGCAGACATACAACATCATACAACTCTCCCTGCTATCAAGGATGTTTCTTCATGGTAGAGTATTACAATTGAGATTATCAAGGTACATAAATATGTTTGTTTACTTTGATTATCATGTTGAATTGGTTGCACGAGTATGTTCTTTTGGCTATTTTGTAGGCGATGCAGAAATCAATGTGTGAAACAGGATCTGTGCAAAGTGTCATGATAAAAATCTAACCTTCACGAATCGCTTAGCGATCACGTTCTTATATTATTCTCACAGGTATACTTGGTGCGAAAATCGTGCAGGCTTTTCGAGGAAAAGAAGGATAAAAGCACGACGGGTAGTGCGTTTCGGGATCATTCACCGATCTCTTCTTCTGCGAGTGCAAGTGCGAGTGTGAGTGAGAGTGAGAGTGAGAGTGCAAGTGCGAGTGAGACGCTGCATGCAAGCGAACTGAAGCTCAGGGGTGGTCGGGAGATTTGAGCTCCGTACAACAGAGTGCGCCCATATTCAATTGCTCCTCTGTTGTATCAAAAGTCTGCAAAGATTCATCAATACAAAGATCTCTTTCTGTACCTTTTGCTGTCTATCTCTATTATTCGGTTCCCGTGACACTGCTTGTGATAGGTAACGGGCCTATTGCATCAATGCCCCACTTTTCAAACACATCAAACGCCATAATGGTTTTTCGTAGCTCTGGCTTCAACACTCTCTTCCCAAATGCTTGACACCTATTGCAAGACCTACACCAATGGTGAACATCCTTGTGCAAACTAGGCCATACATACCCCTCTTGCAAAATCTTATGCAAGGTGATCTTTAGAGCAAAATGGCCACCACGTGCGCCTTCATGATTCTCTTCCAACACTCTATAAATCTCCTCCCTCCATGGTACACGTCTCAACACGAGATCAGCCCCTTTCATGTATAAGACATCACCAATCAATTTGTACCTGTATGCTCTACGCACAAAGCCATACTTCTTAGACTTCTGAATCTCCTTTGGAATGATTCCTGTTAGCAAAAACTCCTCTTCTTGAGCCAAACTTTCCCGGCCATGATAAAGAGGTAAAGTGGTCCTCAACACAAATAGCTCCCCAATCATGCCTTGAGATGCTTCATGTGCCTCTCCATTTAGAGCACGTTCAATGTGTCTGATGCTCCATGCTTCGAACTTTTCTAACAGGCCTTTAATTCTGAAGCACATTTCCTTCAATGAGGTGTTCTTGCTCTTCCACACACCAAGCACTTTATGCACCACTAACAAGGCATCACTTTTTATGCTCAACCTTCGAACCCCATGCTTCAAACAAATGTGTAATCCGGCTTCCAGAGTAGCATATTCAGCCTCATTGTTACTATGAGCATCCAATTTGAACCCTCTCTTGCATACTAGCTTCCCCTCTGGATCATAAAGTGCTATACCCCCTGAAGCTGCATCATGGATCTTTCTGTATGAACCATCAAAGAACAGAACATGTGCATTGCTGATCTGTGGCACTTCTTCAACTACCTTTCTCACCACCTCTTCCTTAACAATAAGGGGATTCTCCTTGTAGGTCAACAAATCAGCTAGGGTAGCCCTTGTACTATCTTCCACTAGAAAAGAGAACTCAAACTCTTGCAGCTCAATTACCCATTTCTTCACCACATTTGACATGTTAGTACCATTAATTAACTGTGGCAAAAAGGCATAACTCGTCAAGAAAACAAAAGGCCGTGGTAGAAGTAATGACGAAATCGTCGACAAGCAAATATTACACTGGCCATCACTAGCTCTACTTCCGAGAACTTTCTCTCCGCTACTAGCTTCACACGGCTTGCACAATACACTGGCCTCATATAATGGCTGCCCTTCCCCTTTTACAATAGCATGGCTCCAATGGCATCATCCCCTACTGATGGATTTACATAAAACACTTTCTCCCAATCAGGAGCCTGCATGGCTGACAACCCCCCTAACACCTCTTTCACCTCTTGAAACACTTCTTCACACTTGTCATCCCATTGCAATGGATCATGCTTTGCCACTTGCTGTAATGGATAAAGAAGCTACGAAGACAATGGAATAAACCGTGCCATGTACTTCACTTTGTGTATAAAAGTTACCAATTTCTTCGTACTTGTAGGTGATGGAAGAAGAATAATAGACTTAACCTTGTCTGGATCAGCCTCAATGCCATTTTCTGACACCATGTGGCCCAATAACTTCACCCTTGGCTGTGCTAGATGACATTTCTTTGGATTTAGTTGTCCTCCACATTCATCATATCGAGCCAATACCATCTGCAGCTTCTCATGGTGTTCAGCCCTACTGCTATAAACACAGAAGTCATCCATAAAAGCTTTAACACAACTACCAATGAATGGTTCCAACACCCAATTTTCTCTCTCTTGATAGAAGGAAGGTCCATTTGACAACCCAAATGGCAATACTGTGTAGCAATAGCAGCCCCATGGCGTAATAAAAGTGGTCTTTGTGCGGTCTTTAAGAGCAATCTTCAATTGAAAATAGCCTGAAAAACCATCACACACACTGTACCTCTCATAACCTACCACTGAATCCAATATCTGATCGATGAATGGAAGAGGATATGGGTTCTTCTTAGTGGCTGCGTTTAAGGGTTTAAAATCTACACAAATTCTCCACTTCCCATCCTTCTTTGGACTGACTACAACTAGACTCACCCATTCTGTGGTCTCCACAGGGACTATGAACCCTACCTTCAACAACTTGTCCACCTCTTCTCGCAAGGCTTCCATTTGCTCTTGACCCATCCTTCTTTGCCATTTCCGCACTGGCTTAGCACCTTCTTTCAGCTCTATATGCATCTCTTCACCCTTGAACCCTCTGATCTCTTCATATGAAGTAATGAACAAATAAGGAAAACTAGCCAGCATGTGCAAATATATATCCTTCTCCATAGCTCAGAGGTCTCCACTGATCATTTGTGTCATCAATTCCTGCTTCTTTGAAAACTCAACCTTGGCTTTCATCAGCCCTTCAATCACTTCATAAGGCCCTTCACTTTCATCTTCAACCTCATTCGCAAATGCAACTAAACCAAACTTCTGGATTTCTTTGTCCATCAAAAGAAATGCAACATCAGCATCCTCATCACTGCTGGTAGTGCTATCACTGTCCTCATCTGTCACCGTGGAAGAGTCTTCATCACTAGACTCATAATAATCTTCATAAAGCTCCTTTAATCGTTTCCTTCTGTCCATATTATAAAGATTCTTGGTACCTATCTTTCCATAGAGGCTAATCGTACCATGTCGCCAATCTTGAACAGCTCCCACTGCACGTAACCATGGTCTGCCCAGTATAATAGGATATGCTCCCAACCTTGCTGGCATCACATGAAAATCAACCACTGCCTTTGCAACATATGCCTCCACTTCTAAGCTCTTTACAACACCCAAGCATTTTACTTTTTGATGGTTTGCCAATCTGATCCAAAAACCTGATACCCCAACCACTGTGAGACCCATCTTCTCAACGCATGAGTGTGTTATGACGAATATTTGGGCTCCGCCATCCACATAACCTTGTCCCAAATTTTTCCTTTTATGCCACACATCTACTATTGGACAAATGTCTGGTAGCTCATCCATTGCCAACACCTTTACTGAACCTCTCTCTAGCTCTTTCTCCATTGGGTTAACCATCCTCTTCCACTGTCGCTTTAGCTTAGGCACCATCTCTATAAGCTTCCCAAAAGTAACATATGCCTTCCTGCTTGTTAGATCCTCCTTCAAGTCATAGCTTAATTGCCCATCCCCTAGTGGAAAATCTGAAACATGAAACTTTCGACTAGCTCTCCTTTTACTCTTGGCCTTGACATCCTCGCCTTCATGGCTCTTTCCTTTCTTCTTACTAGGACCTGGGGCACTTCTTCCTTCCTTATCCTCTGTGGTCCTCTTCCCAATAGGCATCACTAATGTATCCTCTAGCTTTGATGCCTTCTCCAAGGTGACTACACTTAGCACTTTTGTCTTTCCCTTTTCCTCCTGGGTCAATCCACTGGTTCCTTCGTCTCCCTTAATTTCGATGCCATAATCATTTGACCTAGTTAGCACCTGTCTTGGCAATGGATACATGTCTCCCCCCATCCTTGGTGGCTTATCACATTGTGGGATGATGTGACCCAACTCTCCACAATTATAACATGTGGGCGTCTGCCTCCAAAACCTACCATTGCTTTGTCCAACACCATTCCTAGGCCTTTCTGCACCTCCTGGCTGATTTACAAACCTCCCTCGACCTCGATTATTTCCCACTTGACCTAGCATGTTTAGGCTGAGATTCTTCATCAAATCTACCATTTGCCTCATGTCTTGCCTTAGCCCATCATCTTGCACTACTGTAGTGACCACTCCTACCATAACCTGAGTAGTAACAGGAACCACTGGTTCGTGATGAACCCCTGACATGCGACCTTGTAAAGAGTCCATAGACTGAAATTCAGACCTCATGGGCAAAGACTCCACCCCTAACTGGCTCATTTTCCTCAACTTCCACTCTTTGTTTCTTGCTACCTCTAGTGCATCTTCATATGTCCTAGGCTTCTTTAGCTCCACTCTCCAACGTATATTCTCCCAAAGACCAGCCAAGAACCTGTCCTTCTTCATCATGTCAGACGGGGGTACCTGTGGTGCTAAGGCCTTGCACATCCGCTCCCATGCCAATGAAAACTTACGTATGTACGCATCTACTGGCTCACCTTCCTTTTGCACCAAAGCCTGTACTTCTTGCCACAAAATCCACTTCCAAACCATGTCGTAGATTGTCCCAACTCAACCTTACAGGTGGATCAGCCACACGCAACTCCTCTTCAAAATGCTTTAGACGAAACTCGTGCATCACTCTTCAAACAAATTTGGAGAAGGCGTAACATCTACGCAGGGTCATGAATCTGGTTGCTAATGCAGACAACCTCCATCTTTTCAAAAAAATCTTCCACATCTTCATCACTTCTTCCATGAAACTCCGGATAAGAGAAAGCCATGGCTACCCAAGTTACAATGCTTTGAGAACCCCTTTGAACACACGTGCAAGAACCCAAAACTTTTGACTACCCAATCCCCAGAAACTTCAATGGAGCTCAACTATAGATAAGGAAAAACACATGCACATCAAATGAGTTTTCATAGTTGATCATCGGAATTACAACAGGCAAAGGACATTCCAAGATCTCTCGTAATCTTCTTGGCCCGAACATAAAGACTATGCGCTGCTGGAAAAAAATCTTCATGGAGATATGAACATTTATCTAGATTCTTTGAGTTAAATGAAATGGAGTGAATTGAGGGCCATTTTGATCATCCATTAAAGCCAACCATGAAGCTCCCAAGAAGGCACACCTGACTTAACCTCTGATTTTGCCAAAATTTTAGCAGCATAACAACATAAATGACTCAAAAGACCAAAAAACCAACCATCATAACTTGGAAAAATTTTGGCAGAGTTTCCCCAGAAATAGAGCAGTAGGAACCCAAAATATAGACTGTATATGTATGCATAAACTGTCAACAATAGAACCCGAGCATCAAGTAGGACTCACTAGTACATAGCCTGTGGCGAGGTCACAAAAAGGGTGCTCCAGCTACTTGTATCACTGAAAGGATCTCCACATTTGAGAATCCCCCAGCTCAATAAAAACCTCACTCTATCGACCCTCACACGAAGGCTAATGCAAATCGCGCATAGTCAAGTCTAAGAAATGACTATCTTCCAGACCAAGTCTCAGAAATGGCTGGGACTGCCTAATACAAAGAAATATGGCTCCACAAATGCGTACAATGGTAGTTTCCACAAGTAACATACAATCCAACAGACAATGCGCTCAAATAGTCGCCAAGTGATGCATACCCTCAACAACTGTAAGTGACATCACTGCTAGTATATCACTGTACTCCAGCTACCTGTACCTGTGTGAATCACCTGTACCTGTACCTGTCCTGTAACCTGTAATCTGCAACCTGTAATCCCGAATCTCGAAGCTTGAAGCTCGAAGTAGAAGGTACTCGAAGAAGATCCTCCGTGGGGGCGCCAAAAGAATGTGAGCGGGATGAAAACACACACAACGCCTCTATAACGACCCGACACACACTCTCGGAATGATACACACACACACACACACACACACACACACACACACACACACTATGGGGCACCACTCGGCTTACACAACCAGCCTGGCCGAGACAGAAAACACACAGACGGAGTGAGAAGAGAGAGATTTCCCACTTGCCCACTCAACACTCACACATACACACTCACACACACACTCTCAATTCAGCTCAAAGGAGGCAAATTTCTGTTTTTTAGACTCAATGAAGCTCATACCAACACCAATGGGGCAAATAGTTTACACAGTATTGAGGAAATACACCAAATACAACCACAAAGTAAAGTAGAGGTTTCACTCACCAGAGAAGATTACACAGAAAAACAGAAGAAAATCTGTGAGAAATTTGGAAAAATGGACAGCACCATTGCGTCTGGAATGCCCAAAAACCCCAGTCTTCAATGTCAAAGTGCTCAAATCCGACCTCGGATGAGCAGTTTAGGGCCAAAAAATACTCCAAAAACAGCAAAAACACACTTGCGGCTGTTCCTCCTCTCTTCTCTACATTTTTTCTGGTCTTCTCTCAGTTTTTTCAGTTCCCACACTTAGCTTTATTATCTGGGCACCCGTGGCCTTTTAGATTACCTCAAACGGACCCCGAACATGCCAAAAACTGACCTCGCAGTGCAAAGTTATCACCTTTTTGCATCATCCGCACACCTCGCACTCAGTTTTTCCAAATAATGCATCCCGCAACCACGTGAAGTGGCCCCAAAAAGTGGTCCTCATGATGACCTTTCTGCATAAGTATCACAAGATTACACCCACGTCGTGTCCATACTTCTCCGCGTGCAAGTATTGACCCCTTTCGACCTCCTGACGCCACTTGATGCCATCTGACGCACCTGCTTACCTCATGTCGTCCGCCCGCCGATAGCTTCCTCGAGAAGTTTTACACACTACCAACTCCTCCTTATTGTAGAAAAAACACACTGGTACTGATAACAGTGAAAATCGTTGCACTATGTACACCCTGTCCTACGTGTATACACGTGGGCCCCACGTAACCACCTAGCTATGAAAAATGGGCAATTCTTTATTTGATGCACCATGCATGGATATGTACATATGCACAGTCTCAAACTCCAAAAAACTCGTGACAATGTGGGCAGACCACGTGGACACGCAACGGCCACCTGCGTTGCGTGTCCACGTGGACGGCCACGTGTGTGTGTCCACACACACACATACGCAAAAAGCGTGTGTGTGTGTGTGAACACACACACACGCAAAAAGCGTGTGTGTGTGTGTGAACACACACACAAACTGAAACGCACACACACACACACGGGTGCGTGTGTGTGTACACACACACACGCTGACGTGCGTGTGTGCACCACACACATGCGCCTCAGTGCAGCGTGTGTGTGTGTGGCGCACACACACACGTACACACGCACGTGCACGCGTGCACACACACACAGGCACGCTGCACATACACATACACACACACACGCTGCACGTACACACAAAAGAACACGTACACATGCACACACGCGCGGACATGGCAAAACACACAGACACACATTCCTTTCTCTCACACACATAGTCATTAAAAAAAAATAAAATTAAATAAAATTAAAAGCTTTATAAAGTGACCTTCTCTTCTTCATTTTTCTTTTTCTCTATTCTCTTGTGCTACACAGAGCTCTCTCTCTCTCTCTCTCTCTCTCTCTCTCTCTCTCAAGTTCACATCTCAAACTTCCAACCTACAAATTCTCATAAATCATCCTATATCTATTTCTTATAAATTATTCTTCTTTCTTGCAAGCATGAGAACAAGAAACCAAACAAAAAATTACCGATGCAATTGATGAGGTGAATGTTACTACCTCACAAGAAGTACCTCCGTTAGGCACATAGGATACCCAAAAATCTCATGCATTCAGTTCTTTGGATCGTATTGTATCCATTGTAACTGGAGTGACTGGAACATCACAATCAAGCGCCGGACCCAGTCATCTTGTGGAAACAGGCACTACAAGAGGTTGTGTGCTCTTGTGACGCTGTTAGCGATGGAAATACACTGGGTTTTTATAGCCCCCGGCGTCGCTAAAACCGTCCCTACGAGAGCGTCACTATGAGCGTCGCTATAGGCGTCGCTAAATGCGTCGCTATAAGCATCGCTATATAGAGACGCTCATAGCGATGCTCATAGCGACGCTCATAGCGACGGTTAAAGCGACGTTTACACAGAAGACTATAGCGACGCTCATAGCGACGCTACAGAGCCATAAATAGCGACGGTTATAGCGACGCCTGAGAGAATTTGTTTTTGGTGACAGGGCATTGAATGCCCTGCCACCCATCAACCATATTGTACTTGATTCACTTTTTAAAAAAAGTGCAAGGATAGATAATAGACCCAAAATAGTCACCCACAAGACGCATTGTTTGCAAAATTGACAAGCGTAAAATTGACAATTGTACACATCATAGGCAAAATGAATTGATTGGCAAATGTAATAATGACAATTGTACAACATCACAGGCATAAAGAATTGATTGGCAAAAGGAACTGCGGTGACAAATGTAATAATATACATGGTTCAAAAAGACGTATAAAATCCGTCTCATGATACATAAGCTATGAAAAACCCTAAACTAATGCTATCTAGCTACGGCTAAACTGACGTCGTCTAGTCAGACGTCTCATCGCGTCCAAGCGGCGTATCTGTCGGATTCTGCAAAAAAAGACAATAAGACAGCTTTCAGTAGGTATAAACATATAACGACATTTATAAAACAATACAAAAAATAGAAAAGAGTAAACCCTAATACTAACCATGCCGCCGCGAGAACTGAGAATGTCCATCAGGGTGTTTAAGCCCTTCCTGCCTGCGTACTCGCGCTCGTATGGTGTGGGATCACGTCCTGTCATCGACCACTGTCAAAACATACAAAGATTTCATTATGTTAGAATTAGAAAACTCATAAACCCTAAACTATCGAACATAAAGAGCAATGCAAAAACACTTACAAAATCGGCCTCAAATGATGCCCATCCACTGCTCCCCAAGTGGTGCGAGCTCCCTGCCTCTACTCACGCTCTGGCTGCATCCTTTTGTTGCTTCCACTTGTCGAGATTCTCGCGCGCTGCTTTCTTCGCATTCTTCCAATCTTCTTTGGCTAGCCAATCTGGCCTGTTCCACCCATTCTTGATTGCTTTTTGCACTTCGGAACGCTTGTGTTTGCAGTATTCGCGCATTCGAATCTTCATCAGGTCTTCATTGAAGCGTTGATCCCGTGTTGGAACGGGAAACTCATCATGAAGTATGCTGATGACTCTGTTTTTTAAATCACTTGGTACTTCACTCCATTTGTTTAGTATGTAGTGTCTAAACAGCTGAGAGCAAAGACCACGCATGCGCGAGATCACCTTCTTGCCGTCATCATCCATGATGATGCCGCCGCTGAAGTCGACGGAGTAAGGCAAGCCCTCTGGCCGGTGACGCGTGAACCTGGGTGTCCCGGCAGGGGTCTCTAGCGGCGTGTCGATGGGGGTACGGACGTCAGGTGTCTCCACCGGAATCTGGGCCCCGAAGCGAGGAGTGTCGAGTGGGGTGGCTCCTGGCGGAGTAGGTAGAGGTGTGTAGCTGCTTGGAACAGTCAGCCGCGCAAAACCTGGCGTAGATGGCGATGCTGTGGCTGGTGTGGGGGCGGGCAAAGAAGGGGAGGGTAAAGAGCCTCGTCGAACACGAGGCGGTGTGGAGGCATCGGCGGCGGAATCCCCACAACAACCGCCACTGCTACCACTAGAGCGCCGGTGTCTAGACGAGTGTGAAGATCGTCTCGTCGACGCCGAAGCTTCAGAGCGTGCCGAATGCTCCGAAAGAGAGGGAGATGCGGATGGAGTAGGAACGTGCGATGATGCGCCAGAGCGATGGCGCTCCACGTACCACTGTCTCTGTTGCGGTGACAAAGAAGAAAGAAACTCCTCATCATCCATACCTGCATTAAAGACACGAATATTTAAACTTAATATTGAATGAATAGAGTAGACAATGACGCAAAGACCATTAAATACAATGATGTAATGACGCATATAAATACAATGATGCAATGAATCGAGTGATAGAAGAGACAAGTCGAAAACTTAGAATTTTCAATCAAAAGATGTGAGCGCGAGTAGAAAAGAGTGTTATACACCATGGAAGGTACTTAGAGAGCCAGAGCTTTTACAACACGGAGCAAAATTGTTCAAATACAATATTTGTGGCTTTAAGAGATCTCTCTCTCATCCTCGCATAACTCAGCATAACTTCCTATATCTATATAGAGCTCTCCGTTTAAACACATATCCTCTGTTTCATTTTGTAGCTCCTCTGCATGTACCCCATATAGAGTAGTAGCATCTTGATGCTCGTCTGGCACCACCGCAGCGGCTTCTGATTGAGCATCTTCTCTGATCTCCTCCATTGATGCCGTTGTGATTGGCACATGGTAGCCTTCATACGTCCTTGCACTATGAGGGGCTACCTCTATGACGTACCACCAGTTTGATGTAGACTTTGTAGGATGAAATATTACCTGCCAGAGCCACATAACTTACATGAGAGCTTTCAAGCACATAACTTGTAAAAGGGGGATGTTAACTATTTACATACTTACTTTTTCACAATGCTCTGGTAGTACGAAAGTGTCTCTTAGGTCAGTCCATTTCTTAGTAGAATCCACCTCAAGAAAACCAGACTCTCCTCTACGCATAGTAGCGTTGCGACCCTCCATGATTATCTTGAACCATTGCACGTCGAACAAGTCGACAAAAAATCCTCTGTAATCGATCCTCAAAATCTCTTGCAGCGTGCCGAAGTAAGTGAGTTCCGCCACCACAGGATCTGCATCAGAGGAACGTCGTCGACTAGACTGTTCAAATTTTGCCATGATTCCACAATCTTGAGTAAAACGCTTTTTGTCGATCAGTTCCACCCTAAAATGTCGACCTTTACACCATGCTGCTGTGTATGACTTATACTACAACGAACAAAGATTATGAGTGGCCGTTAAAACGTTTAGAAATAATGTCACTAGCATGTCGTACATTGCAAACTTACCTTGGTCGCGCAACCCCGAGAGTACTCCCACTCTTCCTCAGTCACTTCGTCACCACATTGTTGTGCGCTTTTCAATTGGTTGTGCAACCATCTTAAGCTCATAAAGGTTGGTAGGCTCTCCAGACCCGTCGGATAGTGCATCGGTGGTCGTCTTCCCCGTCTCCACTCGATTCGTGCCCTTTGTCGCTCTTGCTTTGCATCCTCATATTGTGAAATCCACTTTTGCATCACTGGATTGTGAAGCATGCAAAATCGGTTGATTTTAGCCTCTAGATCTTCCGTCATCTTCTTCTCAACACCGAGATTGCACATGACAATCCCAGATATGCGCTCATCATCTATGGTTCGCCATAGCGTGTCCCGGGCTTTATCAAATCCGTCTAGCCACTCTCCAATGTACACTAGGGACTCTGATACCAACCAACCTTCTGCCATGCTACCCTCTGGACGTGCCTTTTGACGCACATATCCCTTAAGCATTTTCATGAAACGTTCTAAGAAGAACATCCATCTGGAATGAACTGTGCCAGCTATTTCCACCTCATCAACTATGTGAACAAGAAGATGCACCTGAATGGTTAGCATGGTAGTAGGAAAATGTTTCTCAAACATGCACACTAGCTCCGCAGCATTTAGTTTGGCGAATGGTATGGAGTCTACGTTGATCTCCTTTTGTGAGATCCATTGCACCAGCTTTGCAAGTTTGTAGATTGTGTTACGGATGTCGAGAGACAAACATCCATCAATGGCAACCAGTAAAATAAACTGTAAAGTATGTGCAGCAATGATATTAAAGTCCACATTTTATGCAATGATATTAAAGTCCACTGTGAACGTACCTGACACATTTTATGCCAATCGTGTGACTTCAAACCGGTAAGCTTTCCGTCTTTAGTAAAACACGTTCGGAGCGAGTGCATTACGCCAGTGGGGGTCCGCAAAGATCGAATGGTCTCTTTTACTTTGCGTTCTTGGGCTCCTGTGAAAATCCATGGTGCTTTATCGATCCATCAGACGCTGTTTGCGGCCAATATTGCTCCATACGATCCACATTTCCAAGGTCAACTCTGGCTCCCAAAGTATCTTTCTTGCCGGTCAGATGGTCCCATAGTAGATTACCCACATTCTTGAATATGTGCATTGGATCAAGCAAGTGATTGATCATGAGTCGGGGCTAGTATGGTAACTCGTACCATAGAGATGGTCTCTTCATCCCTGGAGGCAATCCGTCATCGCACATCTCCTTCTGCTCTAACCATGCTTGTGCAGACATCCTTGGTGGCTCTCTTCCCAAAAAGCTGTCGCGTAACACATGATTCTCTGGAAGATACGCTTGATGACCTTCGTAGATTTGATTCTTCAGTGAGGGCGCCCTACGTGCATTCAGTCTAGGTCCACATGTGACACATCCTCTGTATCCGCTTGTTTGAAGCCCTGCATGTATACACATGATAATAGATCAACTATGGGAAAAAACAAGATTTACAGTGTCTGAGTGAGGAGTGTCAATAGATCACCTGAGCATTCTGTTAGCCCGGGATAGTCATGCATGGTCCACATTAGAATGCCTCTGATCAAAGCATTCCGTCGTCCTGTGTGTCGGCTCATATCCACCACCTCTATGCCAATCCACAATTGTTGTAGCTCTTCCAATAGTGGACGAAGATACACATCCATATTCTCCACTTTATATCGCCCTGGCACAATCAAGCTTAGCCATAGGTGCCCCTTCTTCGTAGTCAACCACGGGGGAATGTTGTAGTTGACGATGACAACGGGCCATACACTGTAAGATGTTGATCTTTGACCAAATGGATTTACGCCATCCATAGCCAGGCCTAAGCGCAAATTTTGAGCTTCCCTGGCAAAATCCGACCATGTTCCATCTATATGTTTTCAGGCTGCGCAATCTGCAGGAATTCGTAGCACACCATCCGAAGGTTTATTCTCCTCATGCCATGATGCTAGGGCGGCCATGGACTTACATTCGAAGAAATGCTTGATGCAAGGAAGCAAAGGAAAATGTCGCAAAACCTTTTGTGGAATTTTTGTCCCGTGGAGATCTACTCGATATCTTTTGGAATCACATTTCAGACACTTCTCCATGTCTATGTATTCCCCTTTGAAAAGAATGCAGTCATTAGGACAAGCGTGGATAGAATTGTAATCCATCCCCAAGTTTCGCAAAATCTTTCTTGCTTCATCTCGGGAATCTGGCATCACATTGTCAGCTGGTAGTATGTGCTCTTTAAGCAATCTACACAACATAAAAATACGATACAGTCGTGTAAAAATCTATCAGATCATTATACATTTAGAGTTTTATTAAAGTAAACTAATTGTAATAGATCACGTGAAAAGCGCTGTGACGCTAGTGTCACTCCATCCAAACTTTGCCTGCATGTTGAGAAGAACCAGGAGTGCTTTCAATCTAGACATACGTGCTCCATTATACAATGGCGTATCGGCTTCACTTTTCATATCATCATAGATAAGCCTTTCTGAATCCATGATCGTCTCGATCATTTCATCAATGTCAGGCTCAAACATTGCCTCGTTGGGAATGTGTTCTGCATGATCATCCCCCGAGCTGTGAGAGGCTACATCTTGTGGCCTCACATATGCTGCTTGACCAAAGCACCTGCGAACACGTCTATTGGGTTGCAAGATTGCTGCTTGTTGGCCAGCGTCAGAGTCCGACGAGTTATAATTGGCAACAACTCGATCTATAATAGATGGATCGAACTCGCCAAATTCGCGAACGTGCTGCAAAGAAACACGTCTTGTCCGTCGCATAGCATGCTTGCATTGATTACAAGGACATAAGACCCTCGTTGAGAGATAGGTGTTTCGGTTGGACGGTCCCACATCCTCGTCACTACTCATAATGAGGATACAAATTTTATAACTTGGAAAACAAATTTAATATTCTATTGGCATTCTTCGTTTTATCTCTCTCTCTCTCTCTCTCTCTCTCTGTCTCTCTCTCTCTCTCTCTCTCTCTCTTTACCTCACATTCTCTAGTCATGTCCAATCCCCGCACACCTCGGTCTAGAGGTGCACGGAGATCAGAACCACCGGGTTATAATCTCGTCTTTATTGGTCAATACCTATATTTGTGGGTACAAGAAATCTACAGACCCACGTCTACATGATATTGCATGTAGTGGACAAAACCCCTTTGCCTCTTCTCTAGCTGTAGCACTTCACAGCATCTTAACATCTTTTCACAGTAGATCTTTTCACTGTTCGTCTAACTCCAAACCCTAAACCGTAAGTAATTCTTGCGTGGACTCGATCTAACGTAAATAAGCGTAAATCTAACTAAAAATAAACCTAAATCTAATTTAACGTAAGTCTACATCTAACCTAATCTTTAACGTCTTTTGGGATAGTTTCCTACGATGTTAAAACTCTCTTCTTCTTGTGTGTGTGTGTGTGTGTGTGTGTGTGGGTAAACCTAAATAAACCTAAGTCTAATCTAATATAACATAAATCTAAATCTAACGTAAATTATGTTATATTAAAAACAAAGAACTAAACTAACAGGGATTATAAGAACCTTAAAACTGATTTAACACATAATTTTTCACATAACTCGGCAAGAGTTGGCATTCTCATCACTAAAGATGTGAGAGTTAACTTCCGGCGGTGACGCTGCCTCATCTCCATCCACATCTGACGACAGCAATTGGCCCTTTAGACCGTTCTTGCTCTTGTTACTAACTTTGAAGTTGCTGTTGAATGACTAGAGGTTGTCTAGATGGTCATTGTGTCGGGGATGTAGTGACTCTTGCCGCCCTCAAGATCCACCTTCTTCCCTATCTTCTGAAGACATTTCACCAATACTTTTGGATCGACGGAGCCCACCATGAGTGAAGGCAGCAATACCCTATATTCCATTGAGGGCTTTCTTCACTCGCTTCATGCAGGCATCGCAATCTATGGAGACCTAAATCTAATCTAATTTAACTTTAATAAACCTAAATCTAATTTAACGTAAGTCTACATCTAACCTAATCTTTAACGTCTTTTAGGATAGTTTCCTACGACGTTATAACTCTCTTCTTCTTGTGTGTGTGCACGTGTGTGGATGTGTGTGCCAATAAAAAGAGATAAATGGTATAACCTTTCTATCACCCATGCCAAGTATGATAGATTGGTTATGCCATTTCCCTCTTGAATAATAGGTCTTGAGTTCAACTCCTTGTCGGCTAGATCTTTAGGTCTTTTAATTTTAATTAGTTTCCTACGACGTTAAATTAGTTTCTCTCTCTTTCTCTCTCAATGTGTGTGCGTTTTTTTGGATCGTATGCATGTTTTCTCTCTTTTCCTCTCTCAATGTGTGCGTTTTTTGTTTATGCATGTTCTCTCTCTCTTTTCCTCTCTCAATGCGTGCGTTTTTTGTTTATGCATGCTCTCTCTCTCTCTTTTCCTCTCTCAATGTGTGTGTGCATTCTTTGTTTATGTATGTGTGTGCGTTTTTGTTTATGTTTGTACTCTCTCTCTCTCTCTCTCTCTCTCTCTCTCTCTCTCTCTCTCTCAAAAACACTATGTGTGTGTGTGTATGTGTGTGTGAGAGAGAGAGAGAGAGGGAGAGAGAAAGAGGGAAAGGGAACATGAGAGTGAGGAGAGGGAAGGAGCATACCTGGCTCTCCTTCCTCTCCTCATGTGTGTGTGTGTTTGTGTGTGTGTGTGTGTGTGTGGAGAAGAAAAAGAGAGAGAGAGAGAGAGAGAGAGAGAGAGAGAGGGAGAGCATTACCTGCTCCTTGCTTGAGGGCGCCGAAAAACTCAGATCTGAGATCTGAGTTTTTGGGCGTGCTTGGTTATTTTTTTAGCCCAGTCGGCGTCGCTATGAGCGTCGCAAATTTCTTTGTAAATTTGCGACGCTTATAGCGACGCTCATAGCGACGCCGGGAATTTTTTTTTTTGAGCGTCGCTAATATGAATAGCCTCTTGTAGTGAGGTACCGCTATTGAGAATGTCAAAGACGAAGTGTTTGGAAATGTTGTCGACAAACACATTTCTTTGGGTTGGGTGGATTCTCACGGAGTACCATACGATGGGTAACTTCCACGATTGCCTCTTTGTCGACTTCTCTCAAACCCCGCCATCCGCACGTGCGCATGATGACCATGTGACCGATTTGCAAATCTCTATTGCAAACAAAAGCTAGCAACCAACGATGGCAAGATTTATTGTTAGTGAACAAATTCCTGGGGAGGATCACAAACAATTTATTCGTCGTGGTCACGCTGCGAGGGATCTTGCAATGTCATATGAGTTTGGATGAAGAGCTTCGCCAAATCCGGGAGCTTAGTCACATGGTCGAGAGGTACTTTGTGGTTTGGGATGGTAATCACCGATTGGAGGCATAGATGCGGTGGATGAACGAGAATGACATTCCAATTGAGAAAGCGCCAAAGGTGGAGTGTGTTCTAGTTGACTTTCAGCCACATGAGGCAGCCTAGTTTCTATTGGTTTTGGGTATGATCAATAGGTGAGCCCTTTTTTTTTTTGCTAATGTAAATGCATCTTATTTGTAAACTATATAAATTACAATCGATTGTTAAACAGGGCCACGAGGGTTTCAGTGCCTCATACGACTGCTCATGATATTTTCATGATGAGAAAGCTAGGGTTGATGGACCCTACATCACTTCTGCAAAAATTCCCCGAAAGAGCGCGTTTGGCAGCCGAAAGGGCTTTGAATTTTAGAGGTTTAAATAAGTCTAAGTGGCTAAAATTGCCAATGGCTGTCCTTGCGCAACTACTTTGGAAGGTATACTTCAAACCAATTGTATATGAGAATATGTTTTGATTACGAAATTTTATTATTTGTATTTTGATTGAGTCTTTTGAAAATAATAGGAAGAGTTCGATCATATGTTTAGTAGTAAAACGGAAGGGCTGCCATCAAAAGGGAATTTTGACTATGAGTTGGCACCTGACGCTTACGAGGAAAGCATCAATCTAGCGCTTTCTCAAACCGAGCAATACTTTACGTGCAAAGGGCTAGAGATAGCCACCATTGCAAATCCAGAAAATGGCAGCGATTTTTTCCAAAAATGTATTTCATTTACTGGTTGGGGTGAGAAGACCACGAAAATGACACCCTCAAGAATGGCAGAGGTAGCACGCGCACGCATTATCCCAACAGAGTAAGTAATATTCATTTAAATCATTGGATATATTTCTTTTTTTATTATGTAAAAGTAAAAAATAAGTCTCGCGGTTCCTTTGATAGGAAGTGCTGATTGCTTGATTTGCTCCAAGCCAGTGATGCATCCTTGAAGGAGAAGGGCATCGGTTTGACGGAGAAGGGCTGGATCCAGTGGCTTCGATATCACATGTACTAGTGGCAGTTGGAAAGGTTAGATTTCTCAAACATTTGCACCAGCTAGTAGTTTGTTATGTAACTTGTGACTTATTATTTGCTGCTGTAGGAGAGTGCTTGAGATGGCCGAGAAAATGGAGACCGAGAATCATGATGTTGCTATCCAACATGAGAAGGCTGAAGGTAGGCATGGTTGCACGCTTGCTCACACATTATTGACATACAGACGCAAGCACTTTGAGAAGGCCTTCAAGAAGTGGAGTGCTCGGATCAAATCCACACATGAACCCGAAGAGCAAACCCATTTTGCTTGTACGACACGACGCTTGTTGTACAGGTTCGACATCTTTAATTGACAAATTAAGAATGTAGTACGATACACTAATCTTGTTCTATACAAATGAAAACTTTGTGGTCTGTCTTGTAGATGGTGGAGAGATGCTCTTGTCTTTCCCATTCCCGAGCACCCCAGTGATGCATGGTGCAGGTTGGAGAGAGAGGAGACGGGCTTATATCCTGACGAGTGGATAGATGACTTGCGGCCAAAGGAAGCGTGGCTCAAGTGTCCTTGGTGGCTGGACTACCCGGACAAGTGTAAAGAATGAGGATGCAAGAGAGCTACACAAGACAAGCACAAAGCACACAAAGATGGAAAGCTTCTTCTTCTTCTTCACAGAAAAGAGAGTACAAAATGACTAAGTGCTAAAGCTGAAAAGTAGCGCATATGTACATGCGGTCACTAAGTGTGAACTCGCTAGAAGCGTACTAGGCTGGCACTATAAGTGTAGTCTAGCTGTAGAATCCCTGGTAGAGATCCTTCGTGTCGGTCACCTAACGCGCCAGTGAGTAAATGCCGTAAGCGGCCAGGACCCGTAGTGGATGCCAGCTCAAGGTGTAGAGCTTGACATCTCAACACTCCCCCTCGAGCTCTGCATGTCGCAGAGTCCAAGCATAGTCCGGAAACGTCGAAGCTTCTCAGCTCCGAGGGCCTTGGTAAAGATATCCTCTATCTGCTCCTCTGTGCTGACGTAGACCAAGTCGATGTCGCCCGCCAACACTCGCTCTCGAACGTAGTGGTAATGGACCTCTATGTGTTTGGTCCTGGCATGGAACACTAGGTTCCTAGCCAACTGCATGCTATTGAGGTTGTCACAATGGATGAAAATCTGCTGGTCCACCTGCACTCCCAAGTCCTCAAGTAATGTGCGTAGCCAAGCTACCTTGCACGCCGTAATTGCTGCACCTCTGTACTCGGCCTCTGTGCTCAATAAAGCAACCGTAGGCTGCTTTTTGCTGCTCCAAGTAACAGCAGCACTCCCAAAAGAGAACATGAAGCCACTTGTAGATCTCCTATCAACAATGCTACCTGCCCAATCTGCATCTGTATACCCATACAATGCTAATGGTGCATTTGCTGCATAGAACAATGCGTATTCAAGAGTACCTTGCACATACCTAAGTGTGCGTCGTACTCCATCCAAATGTGGCTTCCTCGGAAGCTTCATGAACTGACTCTCCAAGCCTACTGTGTAGCTCAAGTCTGGCCTCGTGATAGTCAAGTAGATTAGACTACCCACAATCTTCCTGTACATGTTGACATCCTCAACAACATCACCCTTCTGTGCACTCAGCTTTGCATTCACATCCAAGGGAATAGAAATTGGCTTACAATCAGCCATACCATACTTTGACAACATGTCCAAAGCATACTGTCTCTGTGATAGCCATACACCCTCTGGAGTCCTGATCACCTCAATGCCAAGAAAGTAGCGAAACTCGCCTAAATCTTTCATTTCAAACTCCTGTTTGAGAAGACCCTTCACATGGTCAATCTCCATAGCATTGTCACCAACAATAATAAGGTCATCTACATATACGGTAATGACCACAATCCCCACATCACTCTCATGTACATAGAGTGAATAATCAGCATGAGCTCTCCTAAAACCAATACTGACAAGATACTTGGAAATCCTGTCATACCATGCTCTAGAGCCCTGCTTCAAACCATACAAAGCTTTGAGAAGTCTGCATACATAATCTGGGTAACCTGGATCGACATAACCAGGTGGCTGATCCATATACACTTCCTCTTGCAACTCACCATTCAAGAAGGCATTCTTTACATCCATTTGATGCATAATCCATCCTCTAGATGCAGCCACTGCTATGACAGCTCTCACAGTTGTCATCTTTGCCACTGGAGCAAAGGTCTCCTCATAGTCTATGCCATCGGTCTGTGCATAACCCTTTGCGACCAGCCTTGCCTTGTGACGCTCAATGTTACCATCAGCCTTATGCTTGGTTTTATACACCCATTTACAGCCAATAGCTTTCTTGCCACTTGGAAATGGCACCAACTCCCATGTGTCGTTTGCTTCCAATGCAGCCATCTCTTCATTCATTGCATCATCCCAATGCATATTTCCAACTGCATCCTCAAAACATGTGGGCTCCACATCCTGTATCACCTTAGCCATGTAGGCTTGGTGATGCGCTAGATACCCATCATAAGTCAATTTCTGAACTGGATTTCTGACTCTATTAGATCTGCACGGTCCTGGGTCACTCCTTTGCCCTCTAGCATCTTCTTGTACTTTCCTTACACCAGGTGTCCTGACAGCTGGAATTCCAAATTCCTCATCAAGACTTTGTTCAGAACCATCTAAATCCATGTCTACATGTGAAAAACCTGATGATGCATCAGCCATAAAGGGAGGTTCATCAACCTTTTCCTTTCCTTTTCGTGATACAATCCCTGTACCTGTTGGTGGAGTAACCTGCATACGTAGTCTACCATTCCATGGTTTCTCAACAGAGCCACGAGAAGAGGACTCTTGTGGTCCACTCAAAACCTGTGACTGTGGCCTCACATTTTGTACAACCACGTCATCTTTTACATCAGCCCCAATAGTGCCATGTGCATTACTGTACCAGCTGCTCATCTCATCAAAGACTACATCTCTGCTCACTCGTAATTCTCGTGTAGTAGGATTGTAGCACCTGTACCCCTTTTGTTCAAGGGAATATCCCACAAGAATACATTTCTCTGCTTTAGGATCCAATTTCCTACGCAACTCATCTGGTACATGCACGTAAGCTATGCAGCCAAACACTTTCAAGTGTGCCAAATCAGGCTTTGTACCTGTAAAATTTTCCTCAGGTGTTACATCATGCACCGCAGCTGTAGGTGTCCTATTCATAATGTACACAACTGTATTTATGGCTTCAGCCCAGAAATGATGAGGCATGTTCTTCTCATTCATCAATGCACGTGCAACCTCTGCAATGTGCCTGTTTTTCCTTTCTGCGACCCCATTCTGTTGTGGAGTATATCTGCATGTAAACTGCCTGCGTATACCATGCATTCGCAGAAAATCTGAAAAATCATTGGAGAAGTACTCTCCCCCTCCATCTGACCTCAATGTCTTGATTTGCATATCTGTCTCCTTCTCAATCATGACTTTGAAGTTTTGAAAGTGACCAAACACTTCACTTTTGCTATGCATGAAGTAGACCCATACTTTCCTTGTATGGTCATCAATGAAAGAGACATAATACCTACAACCATGTATACTTGCAGTATCGGTTGGACCCCAAACATCTGTGTGCACCACCTCAAGTGGATTTTTACATACATTGCGCTCATGTGAAAATGAGCCCTTAGACTGTTTTCCAAACTGGCATGCTGTACACACTTTATGCATACCATCCACCTTGAATTTGGGCAAACCTTTTACAATCTGTTTTGATTGCATGCTGTGCAATCTCTGCTCATTGACATGGCCAATGAGTTTGTGCCAAATGTCAACATCAGCCACAACACCTGTGCCCTGTGCAAATAATGCAGCTTTTACCTCAGGCATGTCTACATTCAGCGTAAACATTCAACCCACACATTTGCCCTCTGTGATCAGCTTACAGCCATTCTGGAAATCTTCTACATAACAGCCATTTGGATTGAAGCGAACCTGCAAACCCTACTCAACCATTTGTCCAACAGAAACAAGATTCTTTGTAATGTTTGGGACATGAAGTACATCTGCTAAGTACTTTGATTTCCCACTCTTCGTATTTAGAGGTATGTCCCCTACATGAGCAATGGGGTGAGCTGTGTCATCTCCTGTCTACACATAGCCTGACACATCTGGTTTGCGCATATCTCTAAACCAATCTCCACGAGACGTCATGTGATTAGAGGCACCTGAATCCACATACCAAACATCATCTTGGGTGGAATTATCTGCAGTCATTGTATTCATTACATGCTGCATAACAAACATGCGCTTGTTTTTGCTGTCATCTGCATCTCTGCTAGTAGATGCATAGTTTCCCTGTTCTCTCTTTCCACTTGCTTTTCCCTTTGGACAGTCACGTGACATGTGACCTCTTTCACCACAAGTCCAACATTCTCTGCTATCTGGAGTATGTTGCTGCCTGCTTGATCCTGCACCACGACCTCTTTGACTCCCCCTGCCTTGAGACTGGTTTCCCCTGCCACCTGTATTGTTTTGATTTGATTGACCTTCCAGAAATTGGCCCTTGCAACCCCTTGGGCCTCGACCACGACCTCTACCTCTACCTCTGTTGGAGTTAGAATAGAAGGCCTGTTCAAAATTATTTCTGCCATGAGAAGAAGATGTGTCAAGGTTCTTCTCCTCAAGAATAAGCATAGAAATCAAATCTTGGAACACGGGGATGTCGTCTCTTGTATTCATGGAAGACCTAAAATATACATACTCATCTCCTAGACCATCCAAGCATGCACGGACAATGCCATCATCTTCCACTGAGACTTTAATAGATCCAAGAGCCTCAATGATACTCTTGATCTTCAAGGCATAATCATTGATTGAGAGGTTGTTCCTCTTAACCTGATTTAGCTCCGACTTTAGTTGAAGCTTCCTGGCCTTGGTGTTCACCTCGAACACTCTGCCTAAGTTTCTCCATGCAATGGCGGGGGTTTCAGCATCCTGTAGATAGCCCATCATGCCATGTGTGATGCTCATAGAAAGCCAATACATCACTTTGCTCTGGCCTTGTTGCCAGTCCCTCAAAGCTTTCCTTTGTTCTGCTGTAGCATTTGCCTCGGGAATCTCTGGTTCCTTTTTATTGTCTCCTTCTACATAGTCCCAATAACCTTCTCCTTTTAGGAAATTTGTTATTCTGAACTTCCATGCAGAGAGTACAAAATGACTAGGTGCTAAAGCTGAAAAGTAGCACATATGTACATGCGGTCACTAAGTGTGAACTCGCTAGAAGCATACTAGACTGGCACTATAAGTGTAGTCCAGCTGTAGAATCACTGGTAGAGATCCTCCGTGTCGGTCACCTAACGCGCCAGTGAGTAAATGCCGTAAGCGGCCAAGACCCGTAGTGGATGCCATCTCAAGGTGTAGAGCTCGACATCTCAACAACAAGGAGTACCCACCCCAAGAGGAAGAGCTATACATAGGTATGCCTCTATGTAGTTTTTACCTTTTCCATGAAGCAATAGAATATGGGCTCAATAACTCTTCTTCTTTTAATTAATAGCGGAGCATAGTGCATCACGAAAGAAAGCGGTTGTGATAGAGGATGGTCTATCTCCAAAAAAATCAAAGAAACCAGAGAGGAAGAAACATACCTGAAAGACTCGCAAGCACAACAAGCTGACAAGCAACGTGGGAAGAGAAAGAAGAGGGCTGTAGTTTTAAGCAACACTGAGAGCGAGCATGTGGTTGTGGAGTATTCTGTAGAAGTCATCGATAGTGCTCATAGCCTTGGTGCTATGAGTCATAGTGTAACGACACTATCCTTCACTCCAAGACCAGTCGGGGGCATCCAGGAGTCCCCTTCATGTTCACCATCACATGGTAGGGTTGCAGAGGACTTATCAGACATGGCCAGAGTTGTGGGAGATAACCATCCAGGTACGTGAAAATGCTTAATGTTGTGTTGTTCTCTTTAGCATTGCTTGAAAGATATATTTGATCTTATGTTGCTATATACAGATATGCATGTAGAGCCACGTCACCTTGCAGTGCATGCTAGTGCCAAAGAGTTGGCAAAAGCTATTCTAGATGTGTTGTGCAATGACAGGTAAGCCACGCTTATTTACAATCATAGTTATGTGCACACTTATAGTGCTAACAAAAACTGCATGCAGTTCTATGCAGTCACTACGTAGATTCTTGGGCTCTCTATCAGGAACAGGGAAGATGAACCCCAGCTTGAGATTGGGTGGTGTACGTTTGGTGTACATGGCCTTTCCCTTACACACTAGGCCACATGCAGCTAGCACGGGTGGGGTTCCTATATGGAACCAATGGGATAGTGACCTTGTGGATGCTACATTCCTTCTGGCATCAGAGTTTCTTTTGGTGGATGGCATGATCGTGGTGACATGTCGTGCAGAACATCTTTCCATCGTCACTTTGAAGGCAAAGAGAGCTGGTTTCTAGCTGTTGAGGATATTGTACTTACGGCTACCGGAGGCTAGTTGTACGACTGTTCATGACTATTTAGAGGGGGTATGTTGTTTTTTTGTTTTGATAATGAATAGTAACTTCGATGTTCGTGGGTCAAAAATTAATTTTTTACTTGCTCCCCGCAGGTTGGTACTTTGTTGCTAGCCATTTTTTCACCCCCTAGAACTGGTGGGTGTCGGCTTCCGAGGTACGATCGAGCGGATGGAGAGATTGCAGCAAATGTACGTGGCTTCTCTACAAATGACGACATGTTGTGGGAGAAGCTACCAGGATCAGATTCCACATAGTGGACGCTTGATCGTATGGGCCGGCCTTTTTGTAGAGGTGTTGAGAGAAGTCCAGCGTTTGCCAGGTGGTATAATTTTTTTGTTAGCTATTTTTATTGTTCCTATAAAATTATAGGTATAATAAATCTTAAGGTAACTTTTTTTGTGTAGATGGCTATTAGGTACCTTCACAGACATGGGAGATGCTGTGTTGGATTGTTTTGCAGGAGTTGGGACATTGGCAGCATAAGTATTACTACTACGTAGACATTGCATCAGTTGTGAGAAGGATTGGGTAGTTTTCAGTGCTTCTTTGGAGCCAGCTCAGCGCCTACCTTCCGATTTAGGCTCGACATTGATGTTTCATAGGAGTGTCAGAGCTTAGGTAATAGAGAAACTGCAGCAGATGTCTGAGCAGCTTCATCTGCTTGACCCACCATTCCCGACACCACTCAGCAGTCAGGGCGGGGCAGTAGCAGCACCATATCCCACTTTCACAGCCCCATTTTTGGCATGGCATGCAACTGGACCATCTCCCAGTACATTCATTGCCTCCACATCTGAGGCCCCACCCGGGGTTGATCCATTGCCTCTTTCACCACCTGCAGCCCCCCCCACATATAGTTCACACCCTTTGCCATTTGGAGTAGTTCCCCCACCATTTGGTGCACTGCCCCCGTTGGCATGACCTTTGTTTCCTCCGAGAGGATATGGCCCCCCACCGCCCTTCTTTCCTCCACGTCACCCATGATGTATCACCCCCCATATGTATTTTCTTTGGATGCAATGGAACTCATAGATTTGGGGTTTGCTAGATGAAATAGACCCTAATTGTGTGTAAGGAACTGCTATTTCTCTTATTAATAGTGTATTGAATGATTCACCGATGTTTTTTGTTTGAATGTAAGTTGGTCGTGAAATGACAATCAAATTTTAGTTGGAGAGAGAGAGAGAGAGAGAGAGAGAGTCACGGAACCGAATAATAGAGATAGACAGCAAAAGGTAGAGAAATAGATCTTTGTATTGATTCATCTTTGCAGACTTTTGATACAACAGAGGAGCAATTGAATATGGGCGCACTCCGTTGTACGGAGCTCAAAACTCCCGACCACCCCCGAGCTTCGGTCCGCTTGCATGCAGCATCTCACTCGCACTCGCAGAAGAGGAGATCTGTGAATGATCCCCAAACGCACCACCCTTCGTTCTTTTCCTCGAAAAGCATAGGACTTCTCAAAATAGCCGCTTTTTAGGAGTTCGATCAACTCGATTTTCGTGCCAAGTATACCTGTGAGAATAAGATAAGAACGTGATCGCTAAGTGATCCGTCAAGGTTAGATTTTTATCATGACACTTTGCACAGATCCTGTTTCACACATTGATTTCTACATCACCTACAAAATAGCCAAAAGAACATACTCGTGCAACCAATTCAACATGATAATAAAAGTAAAAAAACATAATTATGTACCTTCATAATCTCAATTGCAATAGCCTACCATGAAGAAACAAATCCACTTCTTGGTTGATAGCAGGGAGAGCTGTATGATGTTGTATGTCTGCCTGTCCCTGTGTATACTACATTGCTGCTGCCTTCTGTTTGTTTTCATCATAACTTTTATAAATGAACTCAAAACAGAGAAATCCAGGTACTCAAAACGACGGGAATAGGTCTGGTCTACAAGGCATCACGAACAGAATTGCGAAAAACGTCTCTATTTGGCTAAAAACGCAACGTTTAGGTCGCAATTCTTAAAACCTCTATTTTTGGGTCTCCACTACTTTTACAACTTATTTTAAGCCTATCCATGCATTTTAAGTTAAAACACATAAATATAAAACATTGATATGAATAAAAATCTCAATTTTACTGTTCATAGACAGACTATCTTCTATTCATTAATCTTTATCAAATATGTTTTCAGTGTATTATTTAAAAAAGAATATATGTTCTCTCTTAATATCTCAAACTCGTTCATATAAACTCTATTTAATAGACTATTCAACAATCTTCCAAATCGTGCTAAACAAAAGATATGCCCTACTCCATTTTTTTTAATACTTTTAGAACCTCAAAAATTAGTCCTATTACATTCTCCCCTTATCAAAATTAACTCTGTCCTCAGAGTTGGAAAGAGAGGAAAATTCTCTTTGCAAAACACTAAGATCAAACCATGATGCATCCTCTACTGGATAGTTCTGTCACTTAACTAAAACTTCCACAATGTCTCTATTTCTTAGATGTTTAACACGCCTATCTAGCACCAAGTCTGGTTCTACAGTCAATGTTCCGTCATCTTTCAACTTAGAGTTGTCCTGTAAAGATGATGCACATTACGAATATACTTTTTCAATAAACTCACATGGAATACAGGATGCACTTTAACATGAGAAGGCAATTCTAATTTGTAAGCTAATGAACCAATGCGCTTCAAAATTTTAAATGGCCCACCAAATCGTGGAGACAATGTATTATCCTTTCCAAGAATCAAATGAGACTTCTCAGGAATAACCTTTAAGAAAACCATATCACCAGTTTCATACTCCACAACCCGATGTTTCTTGTCATAATACAATTTGTGTCTCTTTTGAGATTCTCTAATATTCCCCCTGATTTTGGCCGACTCGTTATCTATTTTCTCAAGCATCTCACGTGACAGTTCTACCTTATTCCTCGAGTTAAGAAAATGAATAGGTGTGGGACAGTTATAGCCATACATGCCTCAAACGGAGTCATCCTAATAGATGAATGATATGAACTGTTGTATGAAAATGCAACCAAAGGCAAATATTCATTCCAATTAGATTGGTTTTCATTGACATACATTGGTAACATATCTTCTAAAATACGATTCACTCTCTCCGTTTCCCCATCTGCTTGAGGATGAAAAGCAGTAGACATGCGTAACTAGGTACCTATAGAGTCAAAAGTCGCTCTCCAGAAATGAGAAGTGAACTTAGAATCTCTGTCAGACACTATACTCTTGGGCATGCCATGCAAACGAAATATCTCTTTCACAAACAAGCGTGCAATGGTCAATGCAGTATCAGTTATCTTTACAGGAAAGAAGTGAGCTTGTTTTGTGACTCTATCTACCACCCGAAAGATACTATCATACCCTCCATGAGTAGTAGGAAGTCTAATTAATGATAAAGTCCATGGATATAGACTCCCACTTCTGTAAAGGAATGTCTAAGGGTTCAAGGTCACCAGGCATCCTCTTATGCTCAATCTTAACTTGTTGACATTGAAAGCACTCACGCACACAATTCTTAACATCCAATTTCATACGCGGCCAAAAGAATGAGGTTTTAATCTTCTCATATGTCTTATTTAACCCAGGATGACCAGAAAAAGGTGAATTTTGACACTCATGCAGAATTTGACTCTCAAAAGAAGAATTTGCAGGAATACACAAGCGGTCATACTAATACAGATTTCCCTTATACAAGTGATATCTGTTTTCATACATCTCACCAATATTCTCACGCAAGAATTTCAAAATAGGCATATAAAAGGAATCATTTTCAACTTCAGCATGTATCTCATCAATCAAATTGGATCGCACAACAGTCAACAAATTACACATGGGCTACAACTCAATGCATCTGCAACTTTATTTTCTTTTTCACACAAATACTTCAAATCAAAGTCATACTCATCCAACAATTCAATCCATCTTCTTTGTCTGTTATTTAACAATGGCTGAGTAAAAATATACTTCAAGTTTTGATGATAAGTACGCAATTCAAATTTTACACCAAGCAAGAGATGACGCCAATGCTTCAATGCATGAACAATAGCAAGCAATTCTAGATCATGTGTTTCATAGTTCAATTCATGTCGTTTTAATTTCCTAAACTCATATGCAACCACTCTTCCTTCTTGTGTCAAAACACAACCTAATTGTTCACAACTAGCATCACAGGACATTACAAATGGTTTGCCCATCTCAGGAACTTTTAAAACACAATTTTCCGCTATTTTAGCCTTCAAGGTCTCAAAAGCAGTCTCACAGCTAGAAGTCCACACAAAACCCTTGTCTTTCTTGGTCAATTCGGTCAAAGGACTTGCTATCTTAGAGAAATCTTTAATGTGTGCTCTCTCATATTGTGCTAGACCCATAAAGCTTCTTACATCTCTTACTAACATAGTCTTAACTTTATCAAGATCAATGTGAATCCCCTGTTTAGAAACCACTCTTCCCAAATACACAATCTGATCCTTTGCAAAAGAACACTTACTTGCTTTGGCATACAATTTATGTTCACGCAAAACCTCAAATGTTTTCTTTAAGTGCAATGCATGATCTTCTTCATTCGTAGAATACACAAAAATATTATCCAAGAATACAAGAATGAAGTCCTCAAGATACGGGTGAAAAATATTATTCATTAAGCACATGAAAGTTGCTGGTGCATTAGTCAAACCAAAAGCAGGAACTATAAATTCATAATGCCCATAACGTGTACGAAAAGCAGTCCTTGGAATGTCCTCGGCCTTAATGCGGATTTGATGGTAGCCAGAACGAAGGTCAACCTTTGAAAATATTGTGGCACCACTCAAATGACTAAGCAGTTCATCTATGTGAGGAAGAGGATATTTGTTCTTAATGGTCTGTTTGTTTAATCCCCAATAGTCGATGCATAACCTATATGTACCATCCTTTTTTCTTTTGGAATAACACAGGACTACCCCAAGGAGATACACTAGGTTTAATGAAACCCTGTTTCAAAAGATCATCAAGTTGTATCTTGAGCTCTTTAAGCTCATCAACATTGAACCTGTATGGAGATCTTGAATAAGGTGTCGCTCCTGGATATAGATCTATGGCATGGTCTACCGCTCTAGGCGGAGGTATACCAGGAAGATCGTCCGGAACACATCCTTAACTTCATGTAAGAGATCCTCTATAAATTCTGGATTTGTCTCTTTATGTTTATCCCTAGATTCTTCTTTAATCTCATTAGCAAACACAAGCAACGTCTCACACAAGCAAACACAAGCAACGTCTCACACTCTTATCTAAGTCACCTTATCAATTCCATTGCCAAAAATAGCTTTAGAATCTCTTTCTTTCCACAAAGAGTGTGACTTATCATCATCAAATGATTAAAGATATATTTTTCTTTCTTAACAATTAATCAAAACATGATTTTCAATGATCTAATTGATACCAATGATAACATCATGCATATCAATGTTTATGTTATAGAAATCATCTTTATGATTTCGACTCTTCAAAGAAAAATAAATAAATTTTCTACTAATTATTTCGTGAAACTATTATTACCACTAGTTAAGTCCACAAGTCTTTTAACTTCTCGATTTAATTTCAAGTTTAATTTCTCAATCAATTTAGACGATAAGAAGCAATGAATACTATCCAAATCAATTAAGAAATTCAAATTTTAATCTCAACTTCTACGCATAAATTCGATCTCACAGAAGCTTTCAAAGGACGTATCAAAGACATAAAACATCACAAAGAAGGGATAGATGACTTACCTTTATCGTACGCATCGCCAAAAGTCTCCAATTGAGCCATCTTGGTGCGTATTGTCTTATCGGTCACCTTGCTCGAGCATTCGAAAGTCTTGTGATCGTGTTCTCGATATTGAAAGTATAATTCTTTGAGTTCTTCAATCCACGCTTCTAAATCTTTGCATATCTTTCTTATGCCATCAAACTCTTTAATCTTAGCCTTCGTTAAGAATGATTTGGTTGTCGTTTCTCCCATATCGTCATCGTTTCTTTTGGCGGTACCCCAGCGCCGCCACGATGATTATTGTTTCCAGGTGGATTAGCATGGTTTTCACCTTCATGTTGGCCATCAAGGTCTACATAGATATCAAGCTCTCGTGCTGCTTTGCCCCGTAGAGCCTCAACACGCTCCCGATTTGCAATTTTCAGATCTTCTCATAGTCGCCGAATCAGGTGTTCTTGCTTCTTCATCCTCCTCTCGTATCCTTCCATGTCCAGAATCAACCGCTTTCTCTGATACCAATTGTCTCGGGAACCGAATAATAGAGATCGACAGCAAAAGATGGAGAAAGATATCTTTGTATTGATGAATCTTTGTAGAGTTTTGATACAACATAGGAGCAATTGAATATGGGCGCACTCCGTTGTACGGAGCTCGACCCTCCCGACCACCCCCGAGCTTTAGTTCGCTTGCATGCAGCGTCTCACTCGCACTCGCACTCACACTCGCACTCACACTCGCAGAAGAGGAGATCTGTGAATGATCCCGAAACGCACCATCCATCGTTCTTTAATCCTTCTTTTCCTCAAAACACATGCGGCTTCTCAAAATAGTCGCTTTTTTAGACTCTTAAAAGCAGAATTTGCAAGAATACACAAGCGGTCATAATAATACAGATTTCCTTTATACAAGTGATATCTGTTCTCATACATCTCACCATTATTCTCACACAAGAATTTCAAAATAGGCATATAAAAAGAATCATTTTCAACTTTAGCATGTATCTCATCAAACAAATTGGATCGCTCAACAGTCAATAAATTACACATGGGCCTACGACTCAATGCATCTGCAACTTTATTTTCTTTTCCACAGAAATACTTCAAATCAAAATCATACTCAGCCAGCAATTCAATCCATCTCCCGTTGTTTAATAATGGCTGAGTGAAAATATACTTCAAACTTTGATGATCAATACACAATTAAAATTTGACACCGAGCAAAAGATGACGCCAATGCTTCAATGCATGAACAACAGCAAGCAATTCTAGATCATGTGTTGCATAATTCAATTCATGTCGTCTTAATTTCCTAAACTCATATGCAACCACTCTTCCTTCTTATGTCAAAACACAACCTAATTGTTAACTACTAGCGTCACATGACACAACAAATGGTTTGCCCATCTGAGAAACTTTTAAAACACAATTTTCCGCTATTTTAGCCTTCAGGGTCTCAAAAGCAGTCTCACAGCTAGAAGTCCACACAAAACCCTTGTCTTTCTTGGTTAATTCGGTCAAAGGACTTGCTATCTTAGAGAAATCTTTAATGTGTGCTCTCTCATATTGTGCTAGACCCATAAAGCTTCTTACATCTCTTACTAACATAGTCTTAACTTTATCAAGATCAATGTGAATCCCCTGTTTAGAAACCACTCTTCCCAAATACACAATCTGATCCTTTGCAAAAGAACACTTACTTGCTTTGGCATACAATTTATGTTCACGCAAAACCTCAAATGTTTTCTTTAAGTGCAATGCATGATCTTCTTCATTCGTAGAATACACAAAAATATTATCCAAGAATACAAGAATGAAGTCCTCAAGATACGGGTGAAAAATATTATTCATTAAGCACATGAAAGTTGCTGGTGCATTAGTCAAACCAAAAGTAGGAACTATAAATTCATAATGCCCATAACGTGTACGAAAAGCAGTCCTTGGAATGTCCTCGGCCTTAATGCGGATTTGATGGTAGCCAGAACGAAGTTCAATCTTCGAAAATATTGTGGCACCACTCAAATGACGAAGCAGTTCATCTATGTGATGAAGAGGATATTTGTTTTTAATGGTGTGTTTGTTTAATCCCCTATAGTCGATCCATAACCTATATGTACCATCCTTTTTCTTTTGGAATAACACAAGACTACCCCAAGGAGATACACTAGGTTTAATGAAACTCTTTTTCAAAAGATCATCGAGTTGTATCTTGAGCTCTTTAAGCTCATCAATGTTGAACATGTATGGAGCCCTTGAATAAGGTGTTGCTCCTGGATATAGATCTATGGCTGGTCTACCGCTCTAGGCGGAGGTATACCAGGAAGATCGTCTGGAAACACATCCTTAAATTCATGTAAGAGATCCTCTACAAATTCTGGATTTGTCTATTTTTGTTTATCCCCAGATTCTTCTTTAATCTCCTTAGCAAACACAAGAAACGTCTCACACTCTTATCTAAATCACCTTATCAATTCCATGGCCAAAACTAGATTTAGAATCTCTTTCTTTCCACGAAGAGTGTGACTTATCATCATCAAATGATTAAAGATATATTTTTCTTTCTTAACAATAAATCAAACATGATTTTTAATCATCTAATTGATACCAATGGTAACATCATGCATATCAATGTTTATGATATAGAAATCATCTTTATGCTTCTGACTCTTGAAAGAAGAAAAAAACAAATTTTCTACTAACTCTTTCGTTAAGCTATTATTACCACTGGTTAAGTCCAGAAGTCTTTTAACTTCTCAATTTAATTTCAAGTTTAATTTCTCAATCAATTTAGACAATAAGAAGCAATGAATACTATCCAAATCAATTAAGAAATTCAAATTTAAATCTCAACTTTTACGCATAAATTCGATCACAGAAGCTTTTACGTATAAATTCGATCATAGAACCTTTATCGTACGCATCGACAAAAGTCTCCAATTGAGTCATCTTGGTACGTATTGTCTTATCGATCACCTGGCTCGAGCATTTCAAAGTTTGGTGGTCGTGTTCTCGATATTGAAAGTATAATCCAAATCTTTGAGTTCTTCAATCCACGATCCTAAATCTTCGCATATCTTTCTTATGCCATCAAACTCTTTAAGTTTAGCCTTCCTTAAGAATGATTTTCTTGTCGCTTCTCCCATATCGTCATCGTTTCTTTTTTTGCGTTGACAACCTGTACGTCCACCAACATCATTCCCACCATCACCACTGCTAGGTGCCCCAGTGCCGCCACGATGATTATTGATTCCTGCTGGATTAGCATGGTTTTCGCCTTCATGTTGGCCATCAAGGTCCACATAGATATCAGGCTCTCGTGGTGCTTTGCCCCACAGAGCCTCAGCACGCTCCCAATTTGCAATTTCCAGATCTTCTCGTAGTCACCGAATCCGGTCTTCTTGCTCCTTCATCTTCTTCTCGTCTCTATCCATGTCCAGAATCAACCGCTTGCTCTGATACCAATTGTCACAGGAACCGAATAATAGAGATAGACAGCAAAAGGTAGAGAAAGAGATCTTTGTATAGATTCATCTTTGCAGACTTTTGATACAACAGATGAGCAATTGAATATGGGCGCACTCCGTTGTACGGAGCTCGAACCTCCCGACCACCCCCGAGCTTCAGTCCGCTTGCATGCAGCGTCTCACTCGCACTCGCACTTGCACTCACAGAAGAGGAGATCTGTGAATGATCCCCAAACGAACCACCCTTCGTTCTTTTCCTCGAAAAGCATACGACTTCTCAAAATAGCCGCTTTTTAGGAGTTCGGTCAACTCGATTTTCGTGCCAAGTATACTGTCACGGAAACCGAATAATAGAGATCGACAACAAAAGATAGAGAAAGAGATCTTTTTATTGATGAATCTTTGTAGAGTTTTGATACAACAGAGGAGAAATTGAATATGGACGCACTCCGTTGTACGGAGCTCGAACCTCCCGACCACCCCCGAGCTTCAGTTCGCTTGCATGGGGCGTCTCACTCGCACTCGCACTCACACTCACAGAAGAGGAGATCTGTGAATGATCCCCAAACGCACCATCCGTCGTTCTTTAATCCTTCTTTTCCTCAAAAAGTATGCGGCTTCTCAAAATAGTCGCTTTTTGGGCGTTCAATCAACTCGATTTTCGCACCAAGTATACCTGCGAGAATAAGATAAGGACGTAATCGCTGAGCGATCCGTAAAGGTTAGATTTTTATCATGACACTTTGCACAGATCCGGTTTCACCAACTGATTTCTGGATTGCCTACAAAATAGTCAAAAGAATATACTCGTGCAACGAATTCAACATGATAATCAAAGTAAAAAAACATAATTATATACCTTCATAATCTCAATTGCAATACTCTACCATGAAGAAACAATCCACTTCTTGGTTGATAGCAGGGAGAGCTGTATGATGTTGTATGTCTGCTTGTCCCTGTGTATACTACACTGCTACACTGTCCCTGTGTATACTGCCTTCTGTTTGTTTTCATCATAACTTCTACAAACGAACCCAGAACAGAGCAATCCAGGTACTCAAAACAACGAGATTAGGTCTGGTCTACAGGGCAGCATGGACAAAATTACGAAAAACGTCTCTGTTTGGCTAAAAACGCAACTTTTATGTCGCAACTCATAAAACCTCTATTTTTGGGTCTCCACTACTTTTACAACTTATTTTAAGCCTACCCATGCATTTTAAGCTAAAAAAACATAAATATAAAACATTGATATTAATAAAAATCTCAATTTTACTGTTCATAGACAAACTATCTGATATTCATTAATCTTTATCAAATACTTCTTTAGTGTATTATTTAAAAAAAGAATATATGTTCTCTTTTAATATCTCAAACTCATTCATATAAGCTCTATGTAATAGACTATTCAACAATCTTTCAAATCGTGCTAAAGTAAAGATATGCCCTACTACATTCTTTTCGACTTTAAGAACTTTAAAGATTAGTTAGTCCTATTACATTCTCCCCTTATCAAAATTAACTCTGTCCTCAGAGTTGGAAAGAGAGGAAAATTCTCCTTGCAAAACACTAAGATTAACCCATGATGCATCCTCTACTGGATAGTTCTACCACTTAACCAAAACATCCACAATATCTCTATTTCTCAGATGTTTAGCTAATGAACCAATGCGCTTCAAAATTTTAAATGGCCCAGCAAATCCTAGAGACAATCTTTTATCCTTTCCAAGAATCAAATGAGACTTCTCAGGAATAACCTTGAAGAAAACCATATCACGAGTTTCATACTTCACAACACGATGTTTCTTGTCATAATACAATTTATGTCTCTTTTGGGCTTCTCTAATATTCCCCCTGATTTTGGCCAACTCGTTATCCATTTTCTCAAGCATCTCACGTGACAGTTCTACCTTATTCTTCGAGCTAAGAAAATTTATAGGTGTGGGACAGTTATAGCCATACATTGCCTCAACTAGAGTCATTCTAATAGATGAATGATATGATCTGTTGTATGCAAATTCAACCAAAGGCAAATATTCATTCCAATTAGATTGGTTTTCATTGACATACATTCGTAACATATCCTCTAAAATACGATTCACTCTCTCCGTTTCCGCATCGGTTTGAGGATGGAAAGCATTAGACAAGGTACCTATAGAGTCAAAAGTTGCTCTCCAGAAATGAGAAGTGAACTTAGAATCTCTGTCACACACTATGCTCTTGGACATGCCATGCAAACGAAATATCTCTTTCATAAACAAGTGTGCAATGGTCAATGCAGTATCAGTTATTTTTATAGGAAAGAAGTGAGCTTGTTTTGTGAGTCTATCTACGACCAAAAAGATCGAATCATACCCTCCATGAGTAGTAGGAAGTCTAATGATAAAGTACATGTATATACACTCCCACTTCTGTAAAGGAATGTCTAAGGGTTCAAGGTCACCAGGCATCCTCTTATGCTCAATCTTAACTTGTTGACATTGAAAGCACTCACACACATAATTCTTAACATCCAATTTCATACGCGTCCAAAAGAATGAGGTTTTAATCTTCTCATATATCTTATTTAATCCAGGATGACCAGAAAAAGGTGAATTATGACACTCATGCAGAATTTGACTCTCAAAAGAAGAATTTGCAAGAATACACAAGCGGTCATACTAATACAGATTTCCCTTATACAAGTGATATCTGTTTTCATACATCTCACCAATATTCTCACGCAAGAATTTCAAAATAGGCATATAAAAGGAATCATTTTCAACTTCAGCATGTATCTCATCAATCAAATTGGATCGCACAACAGTCAACAAATTACACATGGGCTACGACTCAATGCATCTGCAACTTTATTTTCTTTTTCACACAAATACTTCAAATCAAAGTCATACTCATCCAACAATTCAATCCATCTTCTTTGTCTGTTATTTAACAATGGCTGAGTAAAAATATACTTCAAGTTTTGATGATAAGTACGCAATTCAAATTTTACACCAAGTAAGAGATGACGCCAATGCTTCAATGCATGAACAATAGCAAGCAATTCTAGATCACGTGTTGCATAGTTCAATTCATGTCGTTTTAATTTCCTAAACTCATATGCAACCACTCTTCCTTCTTGTGTCAAAACACAACCTAATTGTTCACAACTAGCATCACAGGACATTACAAATGGTTTGCCCATCTCAGGAACTTTTAAAACACAATTTTCCGCTATTTTAGCCTTCAAGGTCTCAAAAGCAGTCTCACAGCTAGAAGTCCACACAAAACCCTTGTCTTTCTTGGTCAATTCGGTCAAAGGACTTGCTATCTTAGAGAAATCTTTAATGTGTGCTCTCTCATATTGTGCTAGACCCATAAAGCTTCTTACATCTCTTACTAACATAGTCTTAACTTTATCAAGATCAATGTGAATCCCCTGTTTAGAAACCACTCTTCCCAAATACACAATCTGATCCTTTGCAAAAGAACACTTACTTGCTTTGGCATACAATTTATGTTCACGCAAAACCTCAAATGTTTTCTTTAAGTGCAATGCATGATCTTCTTCATTCGTAGAATACACAAAAATATTATCCAAGAATACAAGAATGAAGTCCTCAAGATACGGGTGAAAAATATTATTCATTAAGCACATGAAAGTTGCTGGTGCATTAGTCAAACCAAAAGCAGGAACTATAAATTCATAATGCCCATAACGTGTACGAAAAGCAGTCCTTGGAATGTCCTCGGCCTTAATGCGGATTTGATGGTAGCCAGAACGAAGGTCAACCTTTGAAAATATTGTGGCACCACTCAAATGACTAAGCAGTTCATCTATGTGAGGAAGAGGATATTTGTTCTTAATGGTCTGTTTGTTTAATCCCCAATAGTCGATGCATAACCTATATGTACCATCCTTTTTTCTTTTGGAATAACACAGGACTACCCCAAGGAGATACACTAGGTTTAATGAAACCCTGTTTCAAAAGATCATCAAGTTGTATCTTGAGCTCTTTAAGCTCATCAACATTGAACCTGTATGGAGATCTTGAATAAGGTGTCGCTCCTGGATATAGATCTATGGCATGGTCTACCGCTCTAGGCGGAGGTATACCAGGAAGATCGTCCGGAACACATCCTTAACTTCATGTAAGAGATCCTCTATAAATTCTGGATTTGTCTCTTTATGTTTATCCCTAGATTCTTCTTTAATCTCATTAGCAAACACAAGCAACGTCTCACACAAGCAAACACAAGCAACGTCTCACACTCTTATCTAAGTCACCTTATCAATTCCATTGCCAAAAATAGCTTTAGAATCTCTTTCTTTCCACAAAGAGTGTGACTTATCATCATCAAATGATTAAAGATATATTTTTCTTTCTTAACAATTAATCAAAACATGATTTTCAATGATCTAATTGATACCAATGATAACATCATGCATATCAATGTTTATGTTATAGAAATCATCTTTATGATTTCGACTCTTCAAAGAAAAATAAATAAATTTTCTACTAATTCTTTCGTGAAACTATTATTACCACTAGTTAAGTCCACAAGTCTTTTAACTTCTCGATTTAATTTCAAGTTTAATTTCTCAATCAATTTAGACGATAAGAAGCAATGAATACTATCCAAATCAATTAAGAAATTCAAATTTTAATCTCAACTTCTACGCATAAATTCGATCTCACAGAAGCTTTCAAAGGACGTATCAAAGACATAAAACATCACAAAGAAGGGATAGATGACTTACCTTTATCGTACGCATCGCCAAAAGTCTCCAATTGAGCCATCTTGGTACGTATTGTCTTATCGGTCACCTTGCTCGAGCATTCGAAAGTCTTGTGATCGTGTTCTCGATATTGAAAGTATAATTCTTTGAGTTCTTCAATCCACGCTTCTAAATCTTCGCATATCTTTCTTATGCCATCAAACTCTTTAATCTTAGCCTTCGTTAAGAATGATTTGGTTGTCGTTTCTCCCATATCGTCATCGTTTCTTTTGGCGGTACCCCAACGCCGCCACGATGATTATTGTTTCCAGGTGGATTAGCATGGTTTTCACCTTCATGTTGGCCATCAAGGTCTACATAGATATCAAGCTCTCGTGCTGCTTTGCCCCGTAGAGCCTCAACACGCTCCCGATTTGCAATTTTCAGATCTTCTCATAGTCGCCGAATCAGGTGTTCTTGCTTCTTCATCCTCCTCTCGTATCCTTCCATGTCCAGAATCAACCGCTTTCTCTGATACCAATTGTCTCGGGAACCGAATAATAGAGATCGACAGCAAAAGATGGAGAAAGATATCTTTGTATTGATGAATCTTTGTAGAGTTTTGATACAACATAGGAGCAATTGAATATGGGCGCACTCCGTTGTACGGAGCTCGACCCTCCCGACCACCCCCGAGCTTTAGTTCGCTTGCATGCAGCGTCTCACTCGCACTCGCACTCACACTCGCACTCACACTCGCAGAAGAGGAGATCTGTGAATGATCCCGAAACGCACCATCCATCGTTCTTTAATCCTTCTTTTCCTCAAAAAACATGCGGCTTCTCAAAATAGTCGCTTTTTAGGCGTTCAATCAACTCGATTTTCGCACCAAGTATACCTGCGAGAATAAGATAAGAACGTGATCGCTGAGCGATCCGTAAAGGTTAGATTTTTATCATGACACTTTGCACAGATCCGGTTTCACAAACTGATTTCTGCATCGGCTACAAAATAGTCAAAAGAACATACTCGTGCAACCAATTCAACATGATAATCAAAGTAAAAAAAACATAATTATATACCTTCATAATGTCAATTGCAATACTCTATCATGAAGAAACAATCCACTTCTTGGTTGATAGCAGGGAGAGCTGTATGATGTTGTATGTCTGCCTGTCCCTATGTATACTACACTGCCACACTGTCCCTGTGAATAGTGCCTTCTGTTTGTTTTTATCATAACTTCTACAAACGAACTCAGAACAGAGAAATCCAGGTACTCAAAACGACGGGAATAAGTCTGGTCTACAAGGTAGCGTAGACAGAATTGCGAAAAACGTATTTGTTTGGCTAAAACCACAACTTTTATGTCGCGACTTATAAACCCTCTATTTTTGGGTCTCCACTACTTTTACAACTTATTTTAAACCTACCCATGCATTTTAAGCTAAAACACATAAATATAAAACATTGATATTAATAAAAATCTCAATTTTACTGTTCATAGACAGACTATCTGTTATTCATTAATCTTTATCAAATACGTCTTTAGTGTATTATTTAAAAAAGGAATATATGTTCTCTCTTAATATCTCAAACTCATTCATATAAGCTCTATTTAATAGACTATTCAGCAATCTTTCAAATCGTGCTAAACGAAAGATATGCCCTACTACATTCTTTTCAACTTTAAGAACTTCAAAGATTAGTCCTATTACATATACCTACGAGAATAAGATAAAAACGTAATCGTTAAGCGATCCGTAAAGGTTATATTTTTATCATGACACTTTGCACAGATCCTGTTTCACACATTGAGTTCTGCATCGCCTACAAAATAGCCAAAAGAACATACTCGTACAACCAATTCAACATGGTAATCAAAGTAAAAAAACATAATTATGTACCTTCATAATCTCAATTGCAATAGCCTACCATGAAGAAACAAATCCACTTTTTGGTTGATAGCAGGGAGAGCTGTATGATATTGTATGTCTGCCTGTCCCTATGTATACTACACTGCTGTTGCCTTCTATTTGTTTTCATCATAACTTTTACAAACGAACTCAGAACAGAGCAATCCAGGTACTCAAAAAGACGGAAATAGGTCTGGTCTACAAGGCATCACGGACAGAATTGCGAAAAACATCTCTGTTTGGCTAAAAGCGCAACTTTTAGGTTGCAACTCTTAAAACCTCTATTTTTGGGTCTCCACTACTTTTACAACTTATTTTAAGCCTATCCATGCATTTTAAGTTAAAACACATAAATATAAAACATTGATATTAATAAAAATCTCAATTTTACTATTCATAGACAGACTATCTTCTATTCATTAATATTTATCAAATACGTTTTTAGTGTATTATTTTAAAAAGAATATATGTTCTCTCTTAATATCTCAAACTCATTCATATAAGCTCTATTTAATAGACTATTCAACAATCTTCCAAATCGTGCTAAACAAAAGATATGCCCTACTCCATTTTTTTTTACTTTTAGAACTTCAAAAATTAGTCCTATTAGAGAGAGAGAGAGAGAGAGAGAGAGAGAGAGAGAGAGAGAGAGAGAGAGAGAGAGAGAGATGGGTAGATTGTCCCTTCTTTTGAGAATCCGCTCGTGTGATTCTTAAAAAGCGCTCGCCAGAAACTGCTCGCCCAGAAATTGCGTCCTTTTGCAGTGAGTGTAATCCAGAAAAATGAAGAGAACCAGACATCAACAAGCTCTCGAAATAAGGAGCAAACAATGAAATTCGGAGAATCAAAAGATGAAGAAGACTACGAGTTCTATAACTCTATAGAACACTTCGAGATTCAAGAAGATCAACGACCCGGGAATTAATGTCATCGCTACATGAATAAAGTGCATCAAAAGTGGATTCCAAAGTCCTCGGTGAAGACACATCCACCACAAGCATCGTCATACATGGCTCCTAATAAGGATGCAAAGACTCAGCTAGGAGGAATACGACCAGAGCAACGAGCTAACAATGCTCCAATCAATGGGCTAGAAAAGTCCTCTAAGAAACTACCACCCACGAGAAAACAGACAGTAACTTTCCACTACCAGCCAAAAAATCAAGGGAAAGTACAAGAAGTCAACCTTGCTAAGGATAGTAGCGATAGTGATGAATCTTACGACATCCCCTATCATCAACTCAGGCCATCACTATCACCAACTCCTTCAACAACAACCATGACAGGTCAACAGGACAGGACAACAAGTCAAAGCCAAAAAGCTCGACAAATCTAGATACCAAAAATCCAGATCGGCCAAAAACAGATATGGATCAAGAAGACAAAGATCTCTAATGACAAATCACAAGATCCAACACCAAAACAAAAACAAGGAAAGCGTGCACGAACGGGTAAGAACATCACAAAGTCGCAAGCTTTCACAACTCTGGTTTGGGCTCCAAAGAAGTTGATTCAAGCACAAAAAAGTCAGGAATTCATTTGGATTCCAAAACAACCACAGTATCAACTTTCGAAGCCTGAATCCCGTCCCCAACCAAGCATACAAGGGCTCAAGCAAAGACCACTGTTGACTCACACAAAAAAAAGGTGGATCCCAAAGAAGTCTCTTCAAACACAAATGAAGCACGGGCAAGTATGGGTTCCCAAACGAGAGCCAGGAACAAAACAGCCAATAATCGCAAAGCAATGGGTCCCAAAGAAGAACAACAAAACTGCTGTCAGTGCATCGCCGCTTGAATTCTTATAATTCTTCCTACGATTACAGTACAGTTAGAAGAGAGCAAGTCGCTTCAATCAAGCAACGATACAGGAGCTTCAAAGACCATTACATTGTTTAGAATAGGAAGCCTCGCCAACAAATGGCAATAAGCAAATTGCTTATACCCACATCTTGCACAACATAAATCTTTTCCATGCATTGACTGTGTATGCATAATAGGGCTACATTACAAGGCCTGCATAGGCACAACTTTTAATTGCCCAAGCACAACACATACCCTTTGCGATACCCTGTTGTAAAGGATGACTCCAAATAGGAAGGGGGGAGGCATTCTGAATGCGGACCTAACATTATGACTATTAGAGGGCAATGTTTTGTGAGATGCATTGAATTTTTGTGTTTTATTGTGATAACTTTTTGACAAAATTTAGAGTATATGCCCTCATAGTAGTGTTACAAAGGAGTATGGGGACAAAATTCATATATGAGACCCTAGGGACATGTGTATAGTGTACATAGCATTTAGATTTCTATTTGAATGATTTTTCTTTTGTTGAAGTTGTTTTATGATTTTCTTTGTTTATTATTAAGAAAAATTTTAAAAATCCATAATCCACATGAAGAAAAGACTGACGAAAGGCCTGGGCACTACAAAGAAAAGAAGGTACAGGAAAACGATGAAACTTCACGAAGTATGTCTCAGCAGCCACTACAACAGCCGAAGAACTTGTCACAAAGCCGTGTCATCAGCAACCGACAAGTCATAAAAGTCCGAGTCGAGTAGCTAAGCCACAAAATGAGTGAGTTGTTAGTCCCAAAGCTTCAAGTAATAATCTTTGTGGTCTAAGCGTCTTAGCTATTCTAGGTACTGCTCAAGCTGGAAGAGTTGAGCATATTTACGTTGTGTCGCTCATGCTGGTATAGGTGAGCAAAAGAGTCAAAGTCTAAGTACTTACGCCTAGTGAAGTGAAGGAGAAGGTCCAAAAGACACTCACGTATTGAGCACAGTGAGATACGAGTGGAGAAACTTCTACATCAAAAACCCTTCTTGGAAACGTGGAAGCTATTGAAACATCTTTTGATGTCACATGTGCTACATTTATTCCTCGAAACACCTATCGTCTCCTTCTTTCACATTGCATGCTTTTGTTGACAAATTTCTCATATGCATATAGAGTGTCCCATAATTGGCACTTGCATCAGGCACTCTTTCCGTGTTTCACCCAAGCACTCACCTTTCATGAACATGTACTTCACGTTCAACTGCTCAACTCCAATAAGAGCGTATACCAAAGACATTTTCTCCCCACCGGGTTTCTTCCCTTTGGTCATCCAAGTTTTAGACCCTAATCTAAAGACACCTATCACCATCCTCTTGTACATATTCCTTCTACATCAACAATAAGGAAATGGTACTCAAATCAATTGAAAAATGAATTGGAGCACCAATTTCAGATCATAGCATACTTCTCCTCAATGGCGAGTCGATGAATGGCCTACAATGACAAAGCTGCAGACAACACTAACAACATGATAACTCAAGAACAAAGAAGTCCTCAATGACAAAGAGCAGACATAAGGGTAATCAGAGGATCTCAAAAGCTTGTCCTTGATACTGCGCATCGAATGCTCGGCAGGGTTTTGAACCTTAAATTAGCATAATTAAGTCTTGGATTCGGCCTGATAGACAGACTTTGCATTGGAGTGCAACTTGGCCTAAAGAAGTTAAGGGTTTAGCCATACAATTTCTACAAAATCCTTACAAAGTTGTCATTGGCTCACAAGATCAGAAAGCCAATCACTTAATTCTACAGATTGTAGAAGTTGTTTCTAAGAATCACAAATACTCCGAATTCACAGATTTGCTGGAGCAAATGATGGATGGAGCTTTCTCTATCCATGATGATAAGAGTCAAGTTAAATGACATTGGGTTCTTTTTGAATTTCGATATGGCAGTAGACCTATAATGACAAAAACAAATGCTGCAGCTCGGAGCGTTGATGTGAAAGACATAAAGTTCGTCATCAATTATGATTAGACCATGTACATTGGATTGGGCGAACAAGACAAGCTACTGCAAAGGCTATAGTCTATACTTTCTGCACAACAACAAAAAGACAGCAAACACCACATCGCCATCGACAATCAGGTCATGTCGAGGACGACATGAACGCGGAAGGGGGGAATGTTGACCACTGGGTCAACAACACAACATAACTCAAGTTTCATACCAAAGTCTTATCTTTTGCAAGTTATGAAATGCTGTAGATTATGGCTTTAAACGTCATTTGTAATGAGTAGTTATTCTAGTTTCAGAAGCCGGGGTGCAATGGCACTTCCAGATTGTAAATACAAAGCCATTTGACCCTTTCAATCCCATTTTTGGTTAAAATTAAGGTAGCCTTAGTATATAAGGTACCTAGGTCATTTTGTAAAAGGAGAGAATTTTTATCATAATCAAAACTTTAGCGCTGCCGTCTACTGTGTGAGAGAGAAAGAGAGAGAGTGTGAGCTTCATCCTCTCGCTACGCCCGGCTCGCTCAACGGATTGGAGATCCGACTGCACCATTTTTGTAGGATCGAGGAGAGCTACGCGACAACGCCAAGCATTCCACGCGAGACGAAGTGCACACGCTGACGCATCTACGAGCTATTTGTGGTCGTAAGTGTATCAAATGATGTCTGTTCTCTGCGTGCTAGTAGTCTATAGAATCGTGGGGACATAAGCTACGCATTGGTACTCATAAATTTAAGTTTCGGATACTTTCAAAATTCTGTTCTGTCATCCTACGCGTTTTCCGCAGACGGGTTTAGAGTGAGGGTTTTGAGTGTAGAAGCTTAGGGACAGGTGTATCCTGGTGAGGGGATGGTGTTCCTTAAGTTTCGTACAAATCTGGCATGACTAGGTGAGTTACCTTCCGTATGTATGTATGTGGCTAGGTGGTGTAGTTGAGAGCACTGAGGTTCTTGATTGTGGTTTAGTTGGCCTTCCTGAGTGTTGTATGTGTAGGATGGTCTCATCCTGACAAGCTCAAGAGATTTCCTTCGTGTGCCTATCGTGTCATCTGTGTCTTCGATTGACATTATGTTGATCTAGGTAGTGTTTGCATGCACTTCATGGGTGTGTGAGTTGCTCCTGTCCAACATTGGCGCCGTTGCTGACCGCTGGGTCAACAGAATCATATGCAAATTTGATTTGTGCAAAAGTAAAGCATAATTTACATCATCTTCAATTCTTCTTACTGCATAATTCTTGGATTTGTTTTTTATAGATCATATGCAATTCGATTTATGTAAAAAGGATAGATTAAAAGTTAAGCATATTAAATTTACATCATCTTCAATTCGATTTATATATTGAAGGAAGTAGATAAATTGGTTGATCTCTATATTTACTCTTTATATGTATCACATATATTTTGATGCATGTACATCGAGCTACATCAAAGTTATATCACTTGAAATCTTGTTATTTTTCTTTTTGTTTTGATTGCATATGATTTATAATAAATTTCAAATAAATATTTATTTTTTTATTAAAATAATTGAGAGTTATATAATCTTGATATAAAAAAATATGTTGTATTCAAACATTTATGTTAAAGAATTATGTTTGTATACTTATTTTTATTCTTTCCATGTGAATATCAAAGTGCTATGTTTCAATGATTCATGCAGCTACATCTCAAATACTTACAATTTTGATGATTCAAATTTTCTCTTTTCATTGAAACAATCAAAGAATTAGAATTTTAATGATTTAATATCATTGCAATAAAATCGTTATGATTTATTGATTCAAATCAATTTTTGACCTATAGATGTTGAAGAGTTACAATTTTCATGATTTATCAAAGAGATACATTTTAACAATTTATTTCTAGCTAAAACATGAAAACTTATTGTTTTTGCTCATCATCAATTCTTATAATCGTTTGTTATTGAGATTTACGTTTTCATATGATGATTAAAAGTCATAGGTACTGATCGTTTGTTAATAGATGATTATTTATTTATGGAGTTGTTTCATGATCTCGTGATATATTTTGATATTAATCATGAATCATTTATACTGACAGTTTCTTATTGAAATGATTATTCACTTAAGCTGTTGTTCAATGATACCATGTATATATATATAATTGTAAGTTATACACACGGACCATTTATTATTGAGATGATTATTATTATTATTCTATGTAGTTGTTCCATGAGGTCATGATATATGTTCATGATTAGAAGTAGTTTCTACTAATCGTTCATTTTATTGAGATGGTTATTATTCCATGGAGTTATTCCATGATACCATGATGTGTTTTCATGATGATCACAAGCCGTTCGTATTGATCGTTTTTTATTGAGATGGTTATTATTTCATGGAGATTTTCCATGATGCGTTTCCATCATGATCACAAGTCATTCATACTAATCGTTCTATTATTTATATGGTTATTATTTCATGCAGTTGTTCCATGATGCCATGATGCATTTTCATAATGATCACAAGTCGCGCGTATTAATAGTTGATTTTATTGAGATGATTATTCTTCCACGGAGTTATTTCATGATTCCACGATATGTTTCTATTATGATTACAAGTCGTTTGTATTGATCGTTTATTATTGAGATGGTTATTATTGCATGGAGGTGTTCCACGATGCCATGATACGTTTCCATAATGATTAGAAGTCATTCGTACTCATTATTTATTTTATTGATATGATTATTCTTCCATGGAGTTGTTTTATAATGCCATGATGCCTTTTTATAATGATTAAAAGTCATTCATATTGATTGTTTGTTATTGAGATGGTTATTCTTTCATGGAGTTATTTCGTGATGCCGTGATGCGTTTCCATGAAAATTACAAGTCATTTGTACTGATCGTCCTATTATTGATATGGTTATTATTTCATGGATTTGTTCCATGATCCCATGATGTGTTTTCATGATGATTAGAAATTGTTCATATTGATCGTTCATTTTATTGATAAAGTTATTACTTCATGAAGTTGTTTCATGATGCCGTGATGATTAGAATTTATTCATACTGATCGTCATTTGATTGATATAGTTATTCTTCCATGGAGTTGTTTCATGATGCCATGATACATTTCCATGGTGATTAGAACTTGTTCATATTGGTCACCATTACTGACATGATTATTGCTTTATAGAGTTGTTTCATGATGTCATGATACATCTCTTGATGATTCAATATCGCTCGTATTGATTATTTTTCATTGACATGTTTATTCTTCCATGGAGTTTTTGCATGATACCATGATGTTTTTTCATGATGATTATAAGTTTTTTGTATTGATGAGACTAAGACTATTATTTTATAGAGTTATTTCATGATTCCATGATATTTATAATTTGAAGTCATTTATATTGATCATTTATCATTGAGATGATTATTATTTCATGGAGTTGTTTCATGATGTCATGATGCATTTTCATGGTGATTACAAATCGTTCCTATAGATCAGCTCTCATTGAGATGATTATTCTTCCATGAAGCTATTCCATAATGTCGTGATGTATTTTCATGGTAATTAAAAGTTGTTCTTACTGATCATTTATAATTGAGATGATTATTCATTTATAGTTCCATGATGCCATGATCTGTTTTCGTTCATTTTATTGAGATGTTTATTATTCCATGGAGTTGCTCCATGATACCATAGTGCATTTTCATGATGATTACACATCGTTTGTACTAATCATTTCTTATTGAGATGGTTTTTTGTTCCATAGCATTGTTTCATGGATGACTTAGTATAATTGAGATAGTTTTTTGTTAGATAGAGTCATTTTAATATTGTGGTATTTTTCCATGATGATTCATTATAATTAAAAGAATTATCATTCCATGACGTCAATTTATTATTCTATGTTATTGTTTTAAGTTCATTTCAGTAAAAGAGGAGTTGTCTATAACTGCTAGCATTGTCGCAGAAAAACAAAGGAAAAAGGAGAGAGAAAAAATTGCGGGGTCGGCAATAACCGTGGCTTTGGATGCCGTAGTGGTTTCTCAGCAACCAGTGCAGTAATAGTCGTGGCAATATACCCACTGCTATTACCGCGCCAGTTGTCGCATCTTTTGCCACGATTATTGCCACTACACACCAATTCAAAAATAAAGGTGCTCATTTGGGCCACCCAATTTTGGGTGGCCCAAATGAGAACCTTTATCTTTGACCTGTATAAGACAATGAAACATCAATTGTTTTTTGGAAGAGTATAGAAAATACCAAAGAATTGAAATTGAATTTACTTTACCTTGACAGTTTGCAGAAGATCAACTATTTAAAAAGTTTACAATAAAAAGTAAATATTTGTATATACATTGTGCCACATTGGGACTCTACAAAAGTTTGGACAAAGTATTTTTCTATCTAATCCTCCTCTATCTCCTCGTCGTTTAGAGGCACGTTTCTTTGGTCACTTTGACTCTACATAAGTCTAAGCCAAATCAAACAATTATCAATAGCTCAAAACAATTGATACAAAATTACTTGTTTAAACTTACTACTTGTAGTGATCAAACCGCCACGTCAAATTACTCGCGAGAGATGTGGTTGTTTTCGACCAACCATCACCAAGTACCAAATTCTGTATTTCGTGATGCTAAGCACAAAGTATAAAGTGAAGAATCCTTCATAAATCTTAAGCAAGCTCTCACCTTAGCACCAATATTGAAAGTACCAAGTTGGAATAAGATATTCCACATACATGTAGATGCTTCCAATTTTTTCATAGGTTGTATACTAGCTCAAGGAGACGGGAAAATTGACTTTTCTATTTCTTATGCTAGCCGACAGTTGAACATAGCAGAAAAAAATTACACTATTACTGAAAGAGAAGGGTTAGCAATGATCTATGCAGTTAAAAAGTATAGACAATACCTATTAGCCAACAAGTTTGTGTTCTTTGTAGACCACCAAGCCTTGTTGTATTTGGTCAACAAGCCATGCAGCACAGGAAGAATGTGAGATGGTTCATCATTCTTCTGGAATTTGATTTCACTGTGGTTATTAAAAAGGGCACTATACATCAAAGAGTAGATCATTTGTCAAGGATTGTTTTAGGAGAATCACCTAAAGGGGTAGACGATGATCTACCAAATGCCTATTTGTTCTCCGTGGAAATGATACCTTGATGGTCAAAAAACATGGTATCATTGATGACAATAGCTCAAGGTGATTTACAAACACCACTTCCTATTACAATTGGATTAATCAAGCAATCGGCTATGTATCAATTACTAGCTGGTAGGCTATACAAAAGAAATCGAGATGGAATATTGCTCTTATGCATTAATCCTGAGGAGAAAAACCAGTACCTAAGTCATCACATATTACAATAGTAAGGCTTCACTTTACGGAAGACCAAACTATGCAAAGAATCTTGAGACTTGGAGTGTTTTGGTCGACTATGAGGGGTGATGTTCGATCTTTTGTAAAGGATTGTCCTCACTGTCAAAAAAAGACATCCATACCTCATGTAACTTTGTTCCAAATGTCGCATGTTCCTAAGTAGAATAACTATCTGGTTACTTACTTATCAAGCCGAACATTTCATGAGGCTATGAATAAACGCCGTCAAAGAGCAATTGAAATTGAAGCAAGAGACTATGCTCTTATTGGCAACCAATTGTATCGGAGAGGTAAAGATCAACATTTGCATCTTTGTGCAAATGAAGACGAGTATATTCCGATTATAGAACAAGCACATGCTGGATTAGCTAGAGGTCACTTTTCTAGTGAGATCACCACAAAAGCAATCTTAATGGCATACATATGGTGGCCAACACTTTTTGTAGATGCCAAAGAATATTTTCGAAGGTGTGATATTTGTCAACAAGCAAAAATGCCAACACGTGTAGATAGCATGCCCTTAAGACCAATAATGGGTGGGGGCTAGAGCTTTTGTAAAATGGGGGATAGAATTTGTTGGGCCGATACAATGACCTGCTTATAGAATCCAAGCTCAATATATCATTGTAGCTACAGACTATTTCACCAAGTGGACCGAGGCTAAAGAAACTGAAAAGAATGATGCGAGAACCATTGCCGCATTCTTATATGAGTGTGTATTCACGAGATATGGACTGCCAATAGAAATTGTTAAAGATCGAAGAACTCATTTGCTCAATGAGGTAATTGAGTATTTGCTTAATGAGTTTATGGTCATCCATAACAAATTAGGTCCCTATCACCCACAAGCAAACGGATAAGCTGAACATACGAATAAAATTCTTAGCTCGGTACTGACTAAAGTGGTTAGTTCAGAAAGGACAGATTGGAAAATGAATCTATCAAGTTTCATTTAAAACAGCTTTAAATCATGAGGAGAAAGTTGGACTCACTTTTGGACCTTTCAGTTCTAGAGAGAAAGTGACGCTCGGCCAATGAGGAAGAGGCTAACGTTACGTTGAAAATCGATATTTTGGAGTCAAGATCTTTTTTTTTAAAAGGGAGGAAATATTATTTTTGTTCATCAAGTTGCACAATTTCATGCTTTCAAGGCATAAATGTCGTAAGTTGTACTACTTCTGTACCGAGGAATTTCAGAACTTTCATTGAAGACTCTATCTAGTATCTTTGTTCCTGTCCAAATATGACTTTGAGTAGCTCTACTTCCCTCTCAAAACGTCTTCCATTTTTCATATTTGCGCTAACCTTTTTGTGTATTCTACTGCACACCATGACTACTTCTTGAAGGCCTAGCACTACCATTGATTCTATTAGCATTTTTAACAGTTATACTACAGATGATCAAGCATGGATACCATCTCGAATAACTATCGGAAGTTGGGTTCTACTGTAAACTAGGAGAAGGAAGAGGAGGATACACAACGATTTCGTGGAGGGTTTCAAGGGACAAGTTAAAGAGTTTAAAGTGTGTGCACAAAGCAAGCGGGTGAAAGAGGTCCTCATACAACATGCTTTCCAGCATGCAAACTTAAGGTTGCAAACATCTCCTCCAAGTTTTCCAAGGCATCGACCCAACTGTAAGTTATTTCGAGCATCTCGCTTAATGCATGATTATATTCGAAGGTTAAGTGGTGGATATCATCTTTGGTATATTTCAGATATTTATCCATCGAATAGGACAGATTGGCAACGAGTTGAGAGCATAGTTGGGATTTTTTATGCTTTCCATGCATTTATTGGTGAGCAAATGTACCGAAGAAGACAACACAAGAAACTTGCAGATAATGGAATTTTCTTGTATGATATGTCATATGTGGAACCGAGAACTTCCATTGGTTGGGGTTGTGTAGCTCCTTTGTCACTTCCATCCTTTGACAGCAAGGATTGGTCCTTGCCAGCTTCGTAAACTAGTGAAAGCTTTAGGAATAAGTTGTTTCAGGATATACAAAAGTCCCTCAAGTATTCAATTGCCACAACAATAGTTCGGGTCGCACTATTTATGCCTCTTGAAGTGTTTGTAGATTTTTTCTTCGATGAGCAAATAAGAACTACCGCAACAATGTTCATTTGCAAGTCTAAGAGCTGTTTGGACTTTTTAGATGATAATTGGGATAGGAAACAATCACAGAGCAAAATCTGTATTTTGCAAAAGAAGTCCATAATTTGCAAGTTCATTATAAGCTCTCAAAATTTCTTAGTGTCGTTTTACTATATTAGATATCATCTTCTTAGTGGGAAGCTTATTGCACTCGACCAAGACACAGAGAATAACCTCGAGAACAAACCTTTATCAATGAAGCTCTACTTTCGAGACAGTGTACTTACTGTGATGGAGACAATGTCAAGCACAACTCTTGCACAGCTCAGGGTAGATCTTACATGTGAAGAACTTCCACTTTTGCCGGAATTGTATGCATTCAGTCTCAACAATAGAAAGGTGCTTACTAAATCGATGAATTTTGAATGTCTTTAACACTAGAATGGTAACCTAGCAGGACATAAAAGTGTTCTTTCAGGGTTTTGGGAAAAAATTCCAAAACCATAGTAGATCCACTCATTTTGAAAAATCTTTTCATGAGCTTATAGTTCAATAACTACTACATATGAGAGACTTCTAATTTTTCCCATCCCTTGGTCACTACAAGCCTCCAAAGTTGATGGACCAGTGCATTTTGCCCAAAACAGCAATTTCTGACGGTTGACTGCATATAAATAAGACTCGGGATTTTTGTAGGACGTGAGATAAAATGCCCCGTTAGCTTCAATGGGTTGGTGACCAAAACATATGGTTGCTTTTACCTCACTATTTTTTTTGGTACAAAAAAGTTGCATTTTTGCCATTCTGCGGACCTATCATCAAAGTTTCTATAGTCACGCTCAATATAAATACTATATACATGTTTTCTTAGTTTCCTTTGGGCCTTTGGATTCAAAAGGAGCCATGGAGCATGTCAAAAGGATAATGGATCTCTTACAATTGGAATCTTGGGGGCAATGATAAAGTGCTAAATACAGCAAACATGAAAAAACTGGGTTTAGTATTATGACCTCTAGAAACCCATAAAAACTACTCAATATCTAGCCAAGTTTGTAGTCTATGATTAGATATCGTTACTACCTACAAAATACACACAATTGGCCTAAGAAACTAGCAATATTGAGAAAGTTATACTTGCAACTCTAAAATGTATCGTATTCTTCAGCAATCAAAAAACTCAACCATCATCATATAATATGCTATATAGCATATTAGGTCCCCCAAAACTCAAGGAAGATTAGCTTTATGTTATACATTACACTTACACAATCAAAATTGAATTTGGATATCAAGAAAGCCACCAAAAAACAGGATTATGCAATTCTTATAAATTGGTCATAACTTTCAATTTTAACACTTAGCTCTCCCTACAAGCATCAAAACATGTTGAGAACTATGAAGGCCTAACCTCTAGCCATCTAAACCTCACAAACATGAAGTTTAGAGTGGTATAGTTGCCAAAAATTGAAAAAAGGCCAAAAACAGGACCCGCTTTTTCACACAGTTTAGGTTCAAAAATGTTGTGCAAGAGTAAGGTTAATGGTGAGATCGATACTCAAAAAAAAAAGCTAAGTTTTTGTCAGCTCATAAGGAAACTTTGTGGATATATAGCACCTAGAAATTCATTTTCATACTCTTCAAATAATTCGAGCAAAATGGTCACTTAACAGGACACAAAAGTGTCCAAGGACATAAAAGTGTCCTGTTACCATTCTAGTGTTAATACATTAAGACAGAATCTAACTCTTTCTTCTTTTCAGATTCCAAGACGCAAGAAGAAAAAAACATTGTGCAAGGAGTCACTCACAAATACACTTCACTTAATTGCTTCCACCAGAAGCTAGGTCACATACCTTGTGCACGCAAAGAGCTTTGATGCCATGCAAACCATGATGTACTCTTCAAAATGACTAATGTAGAGACATTTTGTGGTGGTCAAACAATGTTTCAAAAATGTACATTTTCATTGTCTCAAAACTTTACATATTGTGTTGTTTCGGTCAAGATTTATACAAGTAAATTGCTCCCTTTCCCTGCTACTGTCCTCTCCCCCGGTTTGTGCCACTCGTCCCCTATCCTCTCCCCCGGTTGCTGCCACTCATCCCTTGCCCTATGCTCCGGTTTCTCCCCTGTCCTCTGCTTCGGTTTCTGCTACTTTTGCCTCTAGGGATGCTGTTCTCAGGCATCCTTTCATGTCGCTCGAAATCATGGACCTCTTCCATGGCTTCCCATGCATCTTGCACCTGTGAAGCTTCCCTCTATTCTTGCTCTTGCCGTCGACGTGTATCCCATTCTTCTACTTCTGCGGCATCCGCATAATATTGATTTATTGCTTCTTGCATATTTTGAACATCTTCTGGAGTCTGATTGTAGCGCTCCGTCATTTCGTTAACGCGAGCCTGTTCGAACTCCTCATCTCTCGTCCCTTCCTCTCTTGTGCATCTGTTTACCAAGATAATAATATGTTGGATGGCCATTACAAAAAAATGTCGCACATCATTGGGTGTGTAGTTATGTTATTAAAGCTCTTTAGAAGCGTGATACAAACGTTTGTTGCTTCATACAAACATTGCAGCAAACAATGAGCACGATTACTTACGTTCGGTACATCCATAATTTGACTGAGGATCAATAGGGCATTCAAACAAGTTTGCCAGCCACAGCTATAGTCATCAATCTGCGTGGGCACGGTTACCCGTTCATGTCGGATGGTATTTCGTAGATCATGTTCTAACAAAACATGCTCTACACAGCATACAAGTTTTTTTGCGGTACTGCATACATAACCACTTGAGTCAGTAACACATTACAAAGAGACACTTCTTCCAAATGTACCCAGATGGGCCTTAAGTTTTTACACGACCTTGAAACGCCCTGCTTTGCCCGGCCGGAGTTTGCATAGTAAACAATCTTAGCTTCCATGTCAAACAACATCAGACTCCAATGATCACTACAAAGACACCATCAAAGATGAGGAGAAAGATTCTAAATGTAACATGGTTTTTACAATGCAAGAAACAACTCACGATTGATTGTATGCAGTGACCAGAAAGCGCGCTAGATCAAAGTTGACTCTGGTAAACCAGTTCATGAGACTCAAAAAGGAAATTGAGTTGTTCTGCAGCAAAGGCAATATCAGCGGATCTATTACGTATACTTTGTCTTGAGCCTCAGGGGGCAGAAGCGAGATAGCGTGCCTAACATGAATCAATGGCAGAGATTAGACTTAAGGTATTTTAGCGTGTTGTCACTGCCGCAAACCCATCAGTCAATATCGAGCGAGTGGGGCAATATCGAATTCCATAAGCCACTGACTCGCTTGGTATTGACCCATGTCTTAACGGTAGTGAGCCATTTAATGAATCAAGCGTGACTTATAAAGAAAAAATTAACGCGACTGCCACGAAGACATGGGTCAATACCAAGCGAGTAGTACCACTATCCAATTCCATAAGCCACTCTCTCGCTTGGTATTGACCCATGTCTCGGTAGAGACCCATTTAATGAACCAACCGTGACTTTTAAAGAGCTGAGAATTACCACAAAGCAATGTTGACGACCTCATTCGTCGCGTTGGAGTTGGTGAAACTGCGCATGCATAGGAAGTCTTGTTGATCAAGGTTGAAAATGCAAGACCTTCCAAGCAGCAGTATCTGTGCATGGAGAGGCGCTACGCTGAGCAGAACTTGCAACTCCTCTTCATTCTCTTCGTTGATTTTCTCTAAAATAATTGACTCATCTCATACGTTGGATGGCCCTTGTGATGCAGAGCCTTGCCCTTGCCTTTCTTGAGCTAGCTCCCTGGCTGCATCAGGCTCCTCCCTAACAACCGTAGGGTCCTCCCAACAGGCACAGGCTCCGGACCATTTTCCTTCAATATTGATTCCTCCATAAATGCCAAGGTCCACGCTTGCGTGCTCTTGCCCCTCATTAGCCCTTACTAGCTGCGGATCCTCCATGAATTGCTCATTTTGGTGTCTAGCTGGCTCCTCCGTAATTGTCTCTGTTTCTTCCATGACTGCCTCGGGGTCCACTTTGGCTTGCTCATGCCCCTCTGCGGCTATCTCCGCCTGGCCATCTGTGTCGTTTCTCTCGACCCGTGATCGGGTCCTTTTGCTGTTTGTTTCAGCCCTAGACGGCTTTGTCTCTTGTGCACGAGGATGGAGAGGGGGGATGTTGAGAATATCCATGGTTCTACTATCCCAAGTAGGCACTTCCTGAAGCAACCCATTGTAGCGGAAACGCAGCCTCTGAAGAGTATCAAAAATCCCGCGGCATGATAGTAACGCGGTGTGCATGGGCAACCAAGATATATCCATCACTGAAGAATTCAACGAGGTAGTCTTCTGCAATTTCTTGAAGGCAGAGTACTGCACTCTTGGCCCATCGCATGTCACAGGAATAGAATAATAGAGATAGACAACAAAGACAGAGAAAGAGATCTTTGTATTGATAGTGTTTGATACAATAGAGGAGCAATAAAATATATGGTTGCACTCCGTTGTACGGAGCTCGAACCTCCCGACCACCCCCGAGCTTCAGTTCTCTTGCATGCAACGTCTCACTCGCACTCGTAGAAGAGAGATTGTTGAATGATCCCCAAAACGCACCACCCGCGTTTCTATTCTAATTTTTCCTCCAAAAGCATGCGACCTCTCAAAATAGCCGCTTTTCTATTTTTGGCATTCGGTCGACTCGACTTGCGTGCCAAGTATACCTGCAAGAATAAGCTAAAAAATGTGATTGCGAAGCGATCCGTAAAGGTTAGATTTTTGAAACTCTCAGCTGTCTTCAACTGAACATAACTCCCAAACGGAGCCAAAACAGCCCAAGTCCGTCTCACACAACCTTGTTGCCCTCGCTGCGCTCTTCGACAACTATGTGATGGAAAATTTCCATAGCCCGCTCTGATTTGCTGAAAACCAACCTGCAAAACAGCATTTTCTACAAAAACGATGCAAAAACAGCAAATCCTACTTTTTTTCTTAATCTTTGGCCCTCAACGAGTATCAAAACATCAAAGTCTCTAGAGACTCAAAGAACCAAAGTTGTTCCTTATAACACAGGCTTCAATCGCTTCATGCATCACTTTTCCAAAATCCCACGTTAACACCTTCAAAAATGCCCCAGAAAGTGCCTTCCGGATCAAAAAAATTTATTAGAGGAAAACAATCCACACAGTGGACTAACTTTAAAATGACCAAAAATTCCTAGAAAAACAAAATTTATTGCTAAAACACCTCAAAATCAAGTCCTGTTACATCGCATGCCGACTTTCCACTGCTCACAAATCTCTCGCACTACTCGTTGGAAATTGAGACGTGGAATAGTAGGTTGAACATGTCGTTCTATCCTGCACAGCTCTTGCAATACACCTCTATGCGCCTCATATCGGCTTCTTCTTGCTTGAGCATTTAAAGATTCACCTGTTGCCCTCTTAAGCGTGGCCTTTGCACGAGGCATCTCTACAGATGGCATAACACAAAACGACATTTCATTTGTCAGCACAAGGGACTTAAGATTTTAGAAAAGGTCAGTACCAAGCGAACAGGTGCATCGGATAGAGTTTGCCTTCCCTTATTCGCTTGGTACTGACCGCAGAAAAGTGTAATAGCAGACATCACTTATATTTTCTGAGGTCAGTACCAAGCAAACAGGTGCATGCGAAAGAGTTTGCCTTCCCTTATTCTCTTGGTACTGACCTCAGAAAATAGTAATAGCAGACATTACTTATACATTTTGAGGTCAGTACCTAGCGAACAGGTGCATCGGAAAGAGTTTGCCTTCCCTTGTTCGCTTGGTAGTGACCTCAGAAAAGTGTAATACCAGACATCACTTATATTTTTTGAGGTCAGTACCAAGCAAATAGGTGCATCGGAAAGAGTTTTCCTTGCCTTATTCGCTTGGTACTGACCTTAGAAAAGTGTAATAGCAGACATCACATATATTTGCTGAGGTCAGTACCAAGCGAATAGGTGCATAGGAAGAAGCTTTCCTTCCGTTATTCGCTTGGTAGTGACCTCAAAAAAGTGTAATAGCAAGCAAACAGGTTGGCATCCCCTACAACAAAATACCAATTTAAAGGAGACGTTTAAGTCCATGGGGTCCTAACTGTCATGTCTTTCCCTCCCATCACCTCCCCTAATCTAGGGGGGGCGTACCATTGCTTCTCCCTCCCACGTCTACCTCTCATGAAACCACATGGCGGAACCACCCCTCATAGACCACTCATCAGCCAGAACCTAGGCTCTGCTTTTTAGGCATGTCCATCTAGTCTCGGTTTTTTCAGAACCTCCCTCAAGGTTTCGCAGAGCAACTACAGGAAGCGTAGGATAGTGGTGATGCCTTTCCAAGGGATACTCCCGCGGCGCCAAGCAGGACCACATCCGGGCCCTCTTGATGAGGTCCCCCCTTGGCCCTCCCCCCATGGTACCGTTAGCGTTCTCAATTGACACAGCCTGGGAGTGGCTGCTGTGAGTCAATCCTTGAGGTAAGCCGGTGGTACTTCTTTCCTTTTTGCTCCCAATTTCCAAGCTCCTAGTTTGAAGAGCATATTTGCTAAATGCTCTGTGTAGGATTCTAGACTCAAGCTGGAACAAATGTTGATCGATCGTCAGGCACAGAGTCTCAATCCTTAAAGACTCTGCAACGATTTCTCGCCGAGAATGGCTCTCTAGATGCTATCTATAATTGGCTACAGGACATGAAGGATGAAGTGTTTGAGCTAGCTAGTAAATATGAGGAAGCCCTGAACTTTGACAACAAGCTTCAGGAAGAGATAGTCTGGCTGTGAAGGAAAAGGATTAAATTCTAACTGGTTATTGTGAACCCTAAACGCCGGGAAATTAGTAGGCCACTTTTTGTAAAGTCTGAAACTTGGCCTTTGCGCCTGTCCCTAGTGTTTTCCTACTCAAAACCCCCTACATGGGTGTTAAGTTGTAATTTTGCTTCTCCCTTATAAATTCAAAACACGTATTTGGTAAAAAAAAACCTAAACCCGCAACAAACAGGGTTTATCTTCCCCTTATTTGCTTAGTACTGACCTCTGTACTAGCAGACATCAGTTATATTTTCTGAGGTCAGTACCAAGCAAACAGGTGCATCGAACAAAGTGGCCTTTCCTTATTCGCTTGGTACTGATCTCAAAAAAGTGTAAAAGCAAACATCCTACGGTAAAGACGATGGTCAGTTCCAAGCAAACAGGTGCAGCAAACAGGGTTTACCTTCCCTTATTCGCTTAGTACTGACTACACAAAATACAAGTGCCCAAAAGGGTAGTAGCTTACCTCTTCACTGTGTGTAGAGTTTTGTGTCACTAAAGCACTGCAGAACAGGAGTAAGAGAAGGATGCACGAGAGTAAGAGGAGATGCGCAAAAAGAGTTGGGATGGTTTGCTTACCGTGTAGCGTCGATGGGGGTAGATTTAATTAAAATGATGGGCAGTAGAGGACGCGAAAAGAGGCAGAAGAGAGCTAATCTGGGACAAGGGTATAGTTGAAGTGTTTGGCGGAGCAACTGCCTCTAAAATTAGAATGCTTACCTCTGCGAGGGTGACAACCTAACTTATGCGAATGATTACATCCAAGAGTGTGGTTGGTAAATCGTACTGCATGGGAGTCTGAGACCATTTATTACTGGTTGTCCTTGTGAGCGCAGCCCATGTGCCTTTTTCGAGTGATTGTTGAGAGTCACACAGGTGCCAATCGCCCTTGCAGTCGCCATCTCCATCTTCAAGTGGAACAAACAGATCGCCGTTGCCTTTGCCTTTTCTGCGCTCTTCCCTTTGGCCAACTCTCATGATCATGTGTTTAGAGTCAGACGTCGATCGCCCTTGCAGTCGCCATCTCCATCTCTAAGTAGAACAAGCTAATCGCCGTTGCCTTTTCCTTTTTTCCGCTCTTCCCCTTGGCCACCTCTCGTGATCCTGCATTGAGCGACCTCCATTGGGCTGAGTCCTTTGCTGTCGCGTCGCCATCGCCATCGCCACCTTCTGGTTCTTGCTGTTAGTGGCCTGCGACATCACCATCCAACTTGGCGCCATTGGATATTGCAGAGACAGGTTCTTTCTCCGTGCCTCTCTCCCCTTCCTATGTGTTGTTAACTATGTGCGCACCGAAGCCATTGCTTTAGGGTAAGATTAAAAGTTTCGCACCGCATGGTTGGAATAATTACTCCTTATGTGACCGTGCCTGAGTTTGGGCATAGTGAGTGAGTAGGCCTATATATCTATCACTGATAACATTAAATGCTTTGTTCTTATCCACCTTTCCAAATGCTTGGGTCAGAACCAAGCCAATAGGGCCCTTTGGAGATTCTTGGGTCCCTATTTGCTTGGTTCTGACTCAAGTGACGTCACCTTTTATGCCATTAGCGCACGGTATAGAACCAAGCAAATAGGGACCTTCGGAGATTCTTGGGGCCCCTATTCTCTCGGTTCTGACTCAAGTGACGTCACCTCTTATGACATTAGCACACGGGAGAGAACCAAGAGAATAGGGCCCTTTGGAGATTCTTGGGGCCCCTATTCGCTTGGTTCTGACTCAAGTGACGTCACCTCTTATGACAGTAGCGCACGGGACAAAACCAAGCAAAGAGAGACCTTGAGGGGTACTCGAGGCTCAATATTCGCTTGGTTATGACACCAAATAGTTTTGGATTGCTTTTTCTTTCAGTCATGGGGATCATAATCCTGGAGACAGATGTTGTGAGTGAGGATACATGTGAAGAAAGACTATTCACGTTCTTATACAACGCCCGTGCTCATCACCATGCACGAGAACTATCAGGAATGTTTAATGCGGAGTTTTCTATAGAGAGGATTATAGATTGCTCATTTGAGTACCTACAAACCCATTTGCAACAGTATGAGGCAATCACTTGTGACAATTCCATGACAGTTGATGGCATGAGATATGTGCACCCAGCCGACCTTGACCCTGACAAGAGTGCTTCAAGGAGACTGAATGGCTGTCTAGAAAAGTGTCCCTCCAATGCACTGCTTGTACAAGACACGTGTATGAAGCACTTCAAAAAGTTTCACTTAGTGGAATTCTACCACGGGTTTGTCTGTTACTTATACTTGCAAATGGATGGTGAGTCAGAGACTTCCCAATCAACAACTTTCGGTAGTTGTCTATTGGAGTCGGAGGAAGAGGTAGAGGATGTGGAGGTGCAGTTCGACCCAGAAGAAGAGCGGATAGAGGTATTAAAGGAAACATTTGATGCGGGCTTAACTCTTGCTTCTCTTGCGGATGCAGCAATAGGGTGCAAGCAAGAAAGTCCAAGTAAGGAAGTGACTTTGCCTCTGAATTGCGCTCCCAACTTTGCTATGGCGGGCGACACCCACTATGTTGTGCTCACAGATATCATGCATGAGCTCAATATACAAGAGGACTACTTCCTAGATGCAATTGCAAATTTTTATGAGGCAGACATGGGGTTTGTGGATGATGATGGAGTGGACCAACATCTTATTGTTGACACAGCTGTCTGCGACTCACAGTTCACTTCAGGGTGGCAACTGATCAAAGATACATTCAATGAAGCTAAGTATGGAGAGGTCAATTTTCGAGTAGATGAGCAGTTTGAATCGATGACAAAACAACTCGGCTTGGAAAACATGGGTAGGCCCATGGCACCCATAGATTAGGTAATGAATAGTCAATCTATTCACTTGTAGGGCAGTCAATGCTGGAAATGGACGAGAATCAGATGGTAACTTTTGTTGTGCATTCAGATGGTATTGGAGATGGCCCATTGATAAACTATCATGATCATTTTTTATGTTGACAGGTGCTAGTGTATGGCGATAGTTTCCTTAGAAGAGTGGGAGGCTCACGGCAAGGGCTTGTCACCGGAGTCCAACGCAAGGATGCAGAGTTGTCTCACTACATCGGGCGTTTCAACCACAAAAAGGTTTGTAGAAACAATTCAAGTACTTGGCAATTGTACTCATCTCACTTACGGCCCATAAATTCATTACAATTTTTATGTAGATCATAATATACCACAAGGAACACTCGGAGGACAATGCAAAGTTCCCACTGTTTGCAAT